>NC_061122.1:94958977-95300813 GCF_002878395.1 Capsicum annuum | reverse complement strand
ATGTGTGTGTGTATATATATGTGTGTTATTTAAACCTCATCATTCTAGAAAGTTTGAGGCTATGAAATCAAATAGAACCAATTCTTCATTTTGGGATAAGCAACAACAAAGTCGAACATATCAAAACCAAGACCCGATTGGTTCACTTTGTAATGTACGTGTTTTCTGCATGATTTATATGTGTTAATATTGTTTTTTACAACAAGAATTTTATAAATCAATATTTTTAAAAATGACTTATGTATCTGTTGGCATAAAGCTTCTTTAACAACCCATCGACAATTCATTCTAAATAGTCGTTGATTAACTTTGTTAGTTCTTTGGGAGACTCGTCTGAGATATTGAACCCTTCAAATGAATAACTTTTTTTGTTCTTTTGGATTGACAGACTTTACTTTTTATTCCTCGTTGGAAATAGTTGATGGATTATCAACTGTGGTATGTTGTTCAACAGTAGCTTCTACTGTGACATCCATCTGGAAAGCCAAAATTATCAGTGCTAATCACAGAGATACAAAAAATGAGAAAAAGATAACTCATCAATTGGAAGAAATCAAATAGGTCTTCCTACTATTTTAATCTGTTCAAACAGATGACCCATCTATTTTAACATATAGGTTATCTATTGGATAAATTAAAAGACGAGGAAGAACTGAATGAGAATTTCCAAAAGATGGCCCATCTATTACACAAATAACTCATCTATTGTAACAAACTAAAAAAGTAGGGAAGTCTTGATATAATTTATCCCAATAGATTACCCATATGTACAGATGGGTCATCTGTTGGGACAAATTAAAATAGTTGGAAACCTTTTTGATTTCCTCTAATAGATAAGACATACTTTGCAACATATAATGCGTCTGATGCAACAAGTTAGTCATCTGTTGCAATAGATATATATATCTATTTAATAATTTTCAGCAAATGTGTCATACGTTGAAATAAATGTTTAGTTTGTTTGTTTGTTGGAACAGATGATAAATATTCACCTTCTTTAGATCATGCTACTCTCTTGTGGCCCTCGTACATTACCCAAAAGTGCAAGATAAAGCCAGAGGAGTTGTAATTTTGCATTATTTGATGCTTGATAATGCCTTGGAAATTTCTTTCCTTCTCCTCTTAGCTGCCTTAATATCTAATGAAGTGTATGGATATGAAATCCTCTTATATGAAATGACACCCCTCTTAGATGTCAATACCTTTACAGAAGCAGTTAATGCATTAATAGCATTAATTACTCTATCATATTTTGCCTTGCAGTTTTGACATTTGTAAGCAGAACATTCGTTAAGAGGGGAAAAATTTATAAAACCAGTATGATCATAATTATATGATTTATTATTTCAAAAACTACAAAAGGAGCATCATTAGCCCCAACAGTAGCACCACTACCACTACCACCATCAATAGCTTCATTACCACTAATACCATCAACAACAACAAGCCCACCACCCAAAATTATTTTTCTTATGATGTTTGTTGCTCCAAACAATTTTTTTTTACTCTATCAATAACTTTACGGTCCGATAAAATTTGTACATACTGTAAATTAAGAAAAATGATATCTTTAACTCTCGATTGGTCGAAACAAGTTATGGATGCACAATCTAAAATAAATTAGTACAAATATTAGAATGATGATTAAATCATTTAAAAAAATCATTAATTAAAGCAAAAACTTAATTAGAATTAGACTTACTGCTTCCTTTGGGGGTTGAAGAGATCAAGAAATTTTACTTTTTTATCAGTTTTGGTCGACAACCATCTCAGGATTCTTGGTCATGAAACTTCTTCCTAGTAGTTTACTTGTTATCTCAAATAAGGAATGACTTCAAATGCCCAAGCCTATAAAATAACACCAATAAATCAAAAGCACTATTTAATAAAAAAGAAATGAATCATAATAAAAAAAATATTTACCATGAAAGCTCATGAAAAGCCATATAAGTTGAGTGTCTTTGGCGTTAACTGAGTCAACAAATATTTTATAGTCACTTGGAAGCTTGCATAAGTCCAAGGATAGTTGTTAAATGTCTCAAGATCCTCGGAGAAATTTGCTAAACCAAGTGGTATGTTGTTGTTAACGTCTCTCGCCCAAAGTATATTATGTACAAACCAAATCAAGCACAATGATTGCTTGTGCTTCTTTGAAAGTCTTTTACTTTTCAATGCTTCTATCAAATTTTTATTTTTGAAACTTTGATCAATAAGGGACAACAAGTTATCACCATCACTGGACTTGCCTTTTCCTTTTTTTGGTGTGCGGGGTGCTTTTGGGGGTTAGAATAAGTATAGGTTGAGAAAGAGGCTAACATTTTAGTCCAATAACTATGGCGAACTCCTTCCAAGCAAAACAAACAGGTATGTCACGGTAATTTATCCACATCTCATCTATCTTATCTTTATTTTCATACATAAACTTACACTTGAGAAGATCATGTATCATGGTCATTTGGAAACAAGCATTGTTGTCCTCCGATAAATCAAGATATTTCCCAAAGCAGTAGTCCCTGAAATAAGCATCCAATTTTTGGTCTTAAAGTATTTTTCTAAAGGTATCAAAAATTTTCCCATGGATGACTTAACCACGAAATCACCACTTAAATTGTGGCACAATCGCACTGCATTCTCACAGAATACTATCAATGCTAAAGGTTTTGACTAACTCTTCAGTGGAAGGGCTATTAGCATTTGGCTCATCTCTTTTGAGATATTTCTCATCCCTATGTTCATTATCTTCTACTTCTGATTGAGATATCGCTTGCAAAGCAAGCTCATATAGTGGTGGATATAGCCTAGCTACTTCACTTATTCCTTTACTTGAACTTGATTCAGTTTCTTTTCTTTTGGGGGATATATTATAAAAAAAACATAATTGAATTAATGCATCGCTAAAAAAGGATAACAGTAAATCTAACAAGTACAACACAGTAAAATAACAGTTCTAACAGATCAATCATTTATTGCAGTTGGTGAGTTATCTATTGCAGCGGATGAGTAATCTGTTGGAAACACAAAAAATAGTTTTAATACTATTGTGAATTCTTCTAACAGATCACTCATTTGTTGAAACAGATGACTGATCTGTGCAACAGATCATTCATCTATTATAAAATATGAGTGATCTGATGGAACTATTATCAACTGTCAATATTATTTAGATTTCTTCTAACACAAGGGTCATCTTTCGTAACAAATGAATGATCTGTTGGAAGAAATCCAAGGTGTAATAATTGATAGGATTTTATCCAACAAATGGTTTATCTATTGCATCAGATGGTTAATCTATGGCATCATATTATTAATTTGTTGCAACAGATGGTTAATCTGTTGCATCAGATGATTAATCTATTGCAAAAAGAATAAACCAGTAGCAAGATTTTGTCCAATAGAACAACAACAATATCACCATTTAATATCAAATATACTATTTTTACCAAGAACGACAACAAATCAACCCACCAACACCACACACACACACCAAGAACATCAATAGTGACCAAAAACACCAACATTGTTGTTTTGTTTGTACAAATACAAAAAATAAAAAACAAACTTCAAAAAGTAAAACAAATACCAATAAATTGAATCAACAATTCGACAACAAGAACTACAATAACAACAAAAAATCATATTTCACTCCGAAAAAAGAAGAGAAGTAATAATACAAATTAAAATTTTCTTCAGTCCCTATTTCAAATTTAAGCAATAAATATTAAAATTATTAACCAATACTAGAAGAGAAGTTGACTGAAGTTCATATTTTTCTTCATAACTAAAAAGCCCTAATTTTTTACCTATAAAAAAAGAAAAGGGACGATGAATAACTCGAAGTTGTTGTCGTCAGAGAGCAATATGGTCACGCCGATTGACGATTGAAAGTCAAAAAGAAACTCGAAGCTCAACTATTTATCACCAGAGGTTGAAGTCATCGGGGATTGAAGGAAAAAAATTATAGAATAGTTGGTTGGGAGAAGTTTGAGAGAAAGTGTTGAGAGAGAGAGGAGAGATAGGAAAGAGACGATTGATTTGGAGAGGAGAGGGATGTGTGTTGATTTGTATTAAAAAGATTATAAAGTTTTGAAAATATTCATCAAGTCCACAATTAACTTAATCAAGTTTTCTAATTATGTTTAACTCTTTAAGTTGATCAATGTCACCAATCTTTCATTCAAGACGTAAATACACATTTCATTCAATTTTTTCTTATTCTTGATTTGTGGATGTGACAATTTATCAATTCTAATATTGAAATTTAATTAAAAAAAATTAAATTATTTCAATTTATGCAACTTTAAATGTTATAAGATTGAATTGAAACTATATTTGTGCATGTAATAATTAGTCAAATTATAATATTTATTAACTAAAAAAGTTAAATTAATTCAATTTATGTAACTCAAGTATTATAAGGTTGAATTGAAACTCAATTTGAGGATGTAACAATTACTCAATCTTAATGTTTGACTTTAATTGAAAATTAAATTATTTTCTTTTATGTAATTCTAATATAATAAGAGAACGGATACTCAATTTGTACATTAAACAATTAGTCAAGATAAATGTTTTACTTTAATTAAAAAATAAATTGCTTCAGTTTATATAAATTTAAGTATTATAATATTAAATTGAGATTCAGTTTGTGCACGTAATGACTAGTTAATTCTCATGTTTGACTTTAATTGAAAAATTAAATTGTTTCAATTTATGTAATTTTAAGTACTGTAGATTGAATGGACACTTAATTTGTGGAAGTAAAAATTAGCCAACACAAATATTTGACTTCAATTGAAAAATATTATTTCAATTTATTTAACTTTAAGTACCATAAGACTGAATTGATTGAATTTGTGGATGTAATAATTAGTCTGTCATAATGTTTGACTTTAATTGAAAAATTAAATTGCTTCAATTTATGTAACTCTAAGTCTTGTAAGAGTGAATCATGAGTTATTTTTGGCATTAAATAACTAATCAATAAATGTGTTTAACACGAATTGAAAAGTTTAATTGATTCAATTAGTTTAACTACAAGTATTATAAGATAGAACTGAGAAACAAATTTTGAATGTAATAGTTAGTCAATCATAATGTTTGTCTTTAAGGACTTGTTTGAAAAGCCACCCTGAAAATTAAATTTGGTGTAATTAGGTGTAATTACACAACTTGACATATTTGGTTGATCATGTAATTAATTGATCAATAGTAATTAGGTGTAATTGGTAGGGGTTAATTACAATCTCCAATCCACAGTGGGTAGATGTGAATTGTTGGTAATACATTGTGTAATTACAATTTACAAGTTGATTACTTTTAATTTCTCCCCTTTATATCTATTTTTATTCTTTTCGCTTTAATTTATTTTTTATTTCTAATTATTTTAAAAAAAAAATTATTTTTATTATTTTAATATTTTAAAATATATAATTTTTATTTTATATTATTTATATTTAATTTCCTTTTCATTTTCCAACATTTACTTCTACTGATTCCATTCAATTGTTTGTATTATCTATTTTTATTTTTTTTATTCAATATAATTTTGTTAGTATTTTAAAGTAGAATTCGTTGTTGAATAAATTTATAGACTTGTTTTTTTCTATTCTTTTGAATCATATTTATATTATGTTTAAAATTTGACATAAGAATATTATGTTATCTTTTTTGTTTTGAATTTTGAACTTATGTTATATTTTCAATTCTAGTTTATTAATTTACTAGTATTGACTTGACATTTTACATTACAAGTCATTCGTTTTTAGTTTGAATTGATAAATTATTTTTTGTCAAATGTTTTAATAATTTTATGATATTGTGTTTATACTATTAATTTATTTTGTCAAACATGCATTTCACGGTCCTTAAAACTCATATACTTTTATATTAGATTAATTAAAATATTCTTATTTTAAAAATAAAAATCAATTATTTTCTTATAATATTTGTTAAGAACATATGTTTGTTAATTAATACATTTTAAATTTTTGATAATTATCTTTTAATTTAAAATTTTTATATAACAATGTATTATACAACCAAACAATACACTTGTAATTACATTGTAATTACATTGTGACAAACAAATATGTAATCGTAACTACTAGGTTGTGTAATAACATCCCTAGTGATAATATACCAATCTTGATTACCAGGTGACTTTTCAAACAAACTCTAATTAAAAACTTGAATTTCTTTGATTTATGTAATTTTCAGTGATATAATATTGAAATTGAAACTCAATTTATGTATTACAATTAGTCAATTCAAATGCTTGACTTCAATTAAGAAATTAAATTATTTCAATTTATATAACTCTATAAAATTGAATTGAGATTCAACTTATACATGCAACTATTAGTTAACAAATATTTGACTACGATTGAAAATTGAACTACTTAAATTTATATAAATTCAAATGTTATAATATGAAGTTAGAACTTAACTTGTGCATATAATAATTAGTCAACACAAATGCTTGACTTAAATTAAAAAATAAATTAATTAAATTGTATGACTCTTAATATGATAAGATTTATTTTAACATAAAAAATCATTTCCTTTTTTTAAAGTTTAGTAGATAGAGTCTCTTATTCCTACAAAAAAAAAACTATCATAATTTAAATGATATTGTCTGTGATTTGAGAGTGCGATAGCGGAGGGAGAGGGTGGGGGTGGGGTGGGAGAGGGGGTGCAAATTTTGAATTAAAATACGAAAGAGTATATTGGGTAGACCAAAGTAGAACGTTATCTTGTAATAAAGAATCAAAATAAATAAAAAGAGATGAAAGGAATTTAAAAAATATATAAAGAAACATTGAAAAAGACAAATATGTTTTCAGAGCTAAAAAGACTTTTTTTTCACTAATAATAAGAAAGGTAGAGAGAGAATATTTTAAGTAGTTTTTTAAAAAAGGTATTAAAGTCATTTAACTTCAGAGGAACACTCAAAAAAGGGTCCAAAAAAAAATCAAAAGTACCCTCTTTGGACATTATTGACGTGATTTGTTTGAACATTTAATAATCCTCTTATGAAAAATATGCTCATAGTAATGGAATAGCGTAGGACATATGAACAGATTTTGAAATTATAAAATTATGGGAGCTGCTAAATGACCGCAACTTTTAGGCCTAAAAATGGCAACAAATGCACAAATGTTGTAAATCTATATAGAATATAAAGAAGAGTCATATACAAGGTGATGTGATACCTCTTTATGATCTTCATTTTTATTTATATTTTTATTTTATTTTTAAAATTTTTTATGTCTAAATATTTTGGTTAACCATTTATTCTTCTTCAATAATTAGTGTGATTAATTTGTATTAACTTTATTAACAAAATCTATAAACTTTCTGCGCATCAAAGATGGTCACTAATCCATTTTTTAACTTTTCATCTTCTCCTCCGATTATTTATGCTCTTTGATGACATTCAACTTTTTTCTATCAATTATGGAGGAGAAGTCATTGTTTCCCTTATCTTTAGCTATTTTTGTTATAGATATTTTTTTCACCAATTGCCTCCTTTTTGTTGTGGTTGTTTAGGCAATCTTCAGGTAGCATTTCTTCTATGTATTTTTATTTTCAGATAGTGATATACAATATTTTAATAATGATATTTTGTATCATAATTTCATGGATATCATTTTAGATGAATATTTTTTTCAAGTGTTTTGCTATTTTATAAATTCTTGCGTTACGTGGAACCAATTACTACATTTGTATTTTAGTATGCTATCGTATAATTGTCTCGTGTTTACTTCTCTTCATATTTCATTTTGTTATTTGAATTTTGATTTCTCTACTACTGAATTAAATTTGTTCTCAGGTTATTTCACATCAATGTTAGAATGAAGTTTATTCTTCTCCACTTTGTATCCTGCAGATTATCATAATGTGTATAATTCTACTTCTTAATTCTATAGTACTATGAATTTTAGGGGTAAGTATAGAAGATTGATTATTATAAATGGAGTAATAATTTATTTTTACTATTGGTATTTTAGTAGCTTTAGTGGTTTGTTGTTGTATTTTAGTAGCTTTAGTTATATCTCATCCATACGAATAATAAAATTGGATATATAAGAGGTAATGTGACACCTCTTGATTTTCTTTTTAAAATTATTTTCTATATAAACTATTGAATTCTTATGCGAAATAATATTGTGAGAATATAAAACTTAAATTAGAGATCAAGGATTTGTCTATGAAACAGGGAATAAAAATTTCAGGGGATTCAGGTGCATAATATTCTATTATTCCATTATCAAAATTGATGAATGTTTAATTATAAACTTATGATAATATTTATTTAATAACAATAATTCTTTAATGGTCGCGCGATGCGCGAATATATCTACTAGTAATATAATAATATGGATGTTCATAACTTCTAGGTGTAATTCCTCCATTAAATGTAGTAACTCCACACCTTCACTACCTCCTCATTGATCATCCACTCCCCATTTTCTTTCCCTCCTTCTCATGAGTTAATCATGTTTATGACACCTCTTGAAGTCCATCTATATTCAAACATAAATTCAAACATATCTACCACTGTTGTACTTTTTAAAATAACTGGGCTCTGATACCATTCGTAGGGGGTGCGGATCTATGCGAGTAACTAACTTATGAAATAGATCTATTATATGTATAATGAATCTATTTTTCTTTGTGCGTGGATATTTCTTAAATTTTGTTTCAATATCTTTTAATGATTTATTTTTTTTGTAAGATGTATTCATTAATTTGTATGGTTTATTATTTTATCCTGTAGTAATTGTAGAATTACAAATTTCTGTATAATAATTTATCCTAATTGTACTGTAATGTATATCTAATTCTAGATTTTCAATGTTATTTATTATCTCATGTTGCTATTCTCTTAGTGAATTTTTTAAATTATATAAACTATCACATGTACTTTTTTCTAAATTTTTAAAGGTTTCTTCTATCCATCTTAATTTTCCTTTTAGATTCTCCATTATTTTTCTAATTTGGTTTTTATAACTAATTTTATTATTTAGATTATCATGATTTTCTCTAGTTTTTCTAATATATTCTAACATCTCTTTAATCTGAATAATATCCTTCTGGGTAGTTATCTAGGTATAACTATGCTATCCAATCTATGGTTTCAATTTCATAGTCTAGTACTTTTTCTAATATTATTTTCTTAATATCTATAATTTCTATATCTTTAATTATATATAAGATTAAGACTTTAAGATAATCTAGATGATCTATCTTTTAAAATTGATTAAATATTTTATTATAATATTTTGTAGTTATTTTGTTTAGCCTTAGTAGTTCTTGCATATTTTTATTAAGAAATTCTATATATTTTATCTCTTTAGTTTTCATGTATTTGTCTAAATTTAGTTTCATCTGTTTTTCTATTTACTGTATGTTGCTCATATCTTTTTCTAACAATTCTATGTAATTTATCATGGTAAGTATTTGTAAGAATAGTTTGGCAGGTATGGTATATAATTTACTCTAGTCATATAATATTTACCAAATGCTTTTTCTAATATGATTTTTCTTATAGCTACTACTTCTATATCTTTAAGTGCATACAAAATAAGTATTTTAAATTTATCTACCATCACATCAGATAAATAATTATTCATTTTCATAAATTTGCTATTTTTCAAAATATTCTCTTCAACCATGTACATAACAAAATATGGTCATCTTAGATTACTATATACTAGATTATTCTTAAATAACATGTTCTTCGGTCACTATTAGCATGGTAATTTGGATACTTTTTTCCTTAAACAACGCCTCTACTCTGGTTACTCCCCGCCACGGCTTCTTGCGTTATTGGTTTCACCTTTAGGATGACATAGTTCTTAGGGATTTTTTTCCGTTTCCACTTTGCTAATAAACTTCTTAACATATTATTCTTCGAATAATTCTACTATAAAAAAACTAATATGAATTTATTTTATCATATCATGATTATTGGGAATTATGAATTTAGCTATACATAATCATAAATAAATATACCTATTCGGGTACTTTTGATATTTCTGAAGTTTGTTCCTTCATAGCTTTTTCCATTGACATATGTCTGTTTTTTAATTAACTGAGCAAAATATTTGTTGTGGACTAGAGAGAGTATTGCTTCAACACATGAAGGCTTGTTTTGCAATGCCTTCGATTTCTGTCATTTATAGAAAGAAAATTTTTTACAAAGTTTTTACACGTTTTCTAAAAAGAATCCTAAAACTAAGTGCCATAACCTTTAAAAAAAGTCAAAAAGGCTAGAAGGCTAAAAAGTTAATGCTATTGCCTTTTAAAAATGTCAAAAGGCTAGAATGCTAAAAAGAAAATGCTAAAGTCTAATAATTCTGTACAACAATTTTACATAAATAATTTAGTATCTTGTCTTCTATTACTCCGTTGATATCTTCTCGTTGTCGTATCTGATGTTTTTTCATATCTCCATTATTGCTTCTTATCTTATCTTTCCAGCTGGCATGCTCATCTTCTTGATTTTTATTCTAGGTATACTTCTGGAATAATATTATCTTCTCCATTACATCTTGAACATTGATGGTCTGGATATTTGTGTCCAATTATCTTACAATATCTTGTCAATAATCTGTCTGAAATAATTTTTTTTTTAATTGCTCTTGCAGTAGATTGTTTTTCTGGGTTAAGTAATGTCATTATCCATTGCCCAACATCTTCCATATTTGCTTGTCGTAGCTCTTTTGAATTTGAATAAATCATCTGATGGTCTCTCGAATAATAGCTCCATATTGGGTTGCCATTAGTATAATTATTTGCTAATTCTTGAATAATTGTAGCTAGTCCAATGAGTCATTTATTTGCGTAGAAATCAGGTATCTCAATTCTGGGTATCTCTGGCTGCTGCGTAATATCTTCTGGTATGATCATATCTCTGGTTAGTCCTATTTTTACAACTTGTATAACTGGTTTTATTTCGTCGTATAATATCTCTGCTGGTGCAGTATAACACTTTATATAAAATAGATTTCCTTTTGTTAGCCTTTTGTAGGTGGTGAATATTTTATGTAATTCTTCCATAGCTGTTAGTTCTTCTCCGTCTTGGGTGTATATGGTATTTAATAATCCATAGTCAAAACAAATTTTCACTAGGCTTGGGTTGGTTTTGGGTAGTGCAATTAGCTTGTTATATCCTTGTAATTTTTGGGTTATATAGTTTGTGTTTGGTTCTTTGATATTTGTAGCTCTGGGGTTAAGGTTTAGGAAAGTTTGTACTCTATAGATATTTTCTATGTATTTTTTGGACTGTATAATTGTAAACTTTTTTATCTTGGTTCAGACTATCTCGATATGTGGTAATTTGTGGGGGTATGAACAAGAGGTCTTTTTGTGTTTTTGGTATAAATGGTTTCTCAACTATCTTATTCATATTCATGTTCTGATATCTTTGTCTACTAACTTCTCTGCTTGTACCTGCATAAGTAGATTGATAAATGTTATGGGTTTTATGGAGTGTCCCATCATCTCCTTTTAGCTCTGGAACTTTAATGTATTTCGATCGACATAGCTCTGCACACTGCTGAGTTAGCTGATTTGTAGCTATAGACTTCAGTTTATCTTCATTAGTCTTTAGCTTTTCTATCTCATTACACATACTGTCCACTTTCACTGAAAGCGTAGTTAGGGTGTTAAGTATTTTTTCTAGAGTATCTTCTTCTATTATTTCAGTCTGTGTAGCTTTGCCTTTATATGTAATCTGCAATAACATTTTTATTAATACTAATCACTTCAATTATAAATGTGAAATTTAATATATTCAAGACTAGTCTCCGAATCTCTTTTGTTGTAACTGAATTTTGTATTTTCTTTGTTAACCACCAGCGTACCTGTGTATTATCTGTGCATACAATAAATTTGTTATATACAATATATGACTCAAATGCTAATAAACATTTATATAATGAACATAATTCTTTCCTATTTATTTCTCATTTTATTTCTGTTTCATTGAACGTACCTGAATAATATCTACAATGGTGTTCTAATTTTTCTGCTTCATATCGATATTTAAGTACTCCTCCATAACTATATTCACTAGCATCTGCTTCTACTATATATATAAATTTTCTATTTTCATCTGGAAATTGTAATTTTGGTAATTCTTTACAAAGTAATTTTATTTTTTGAACTTGTTTTTTATCTTCTTCATTATAGTTATATTCTACATCCTTTTTTAATTTTTTCTGCAGTGATTTTAAAGTTTCTGCTAATTTTGGAATATATTCTCTTACTTGGTTTACTAATCCTAAAAATGATTGTAATTTCTTTTTTGTATCTAATTCTTCTTTCGAATTTATTATTTTTTGTACTATATGTTGTTGCATTTTTACTCCACTCTTATCTATTTGTATTCCTAAAAATTCTATCTAATTTTTCATAATTTCAGCTTTCTTTTCGCTTAGACTTATTCCCGATTTTTTTATTATATCTGTAAATTGTCCTAATAATTTTAAATGTTCTTCTTTAGTTTTTGTATATAATAATATATCATCTATGTATACTATACAATTAGATAATTGTTTAAAATAACTATCCATAAAATGTTGATATCTACCTGGTGTATTTTTATATCCAAATGGTAATACGTTCCATTCATAAAATCCTTGTGGTACCGTAAATGCAGTTAATTCTTTAGATTCTTCTTCTAACTTTAAATGGTAAAATCCTGATTTACAATCGAATTTGCTAAAATAATTATATCCTTGTATTTGCCTTATTTTTAATATCTTATTCGGTATTGGATAATTATATGTCATTGTTTTTGCATTTAAATTTCTATAGTCAATAACCATTCTACTTTTTCCTCTTTTTTGTTCACTATATTTATTTACTATAAATGCTGGACTATTATGTTTACTATTACTTTTTTGTATATATTATTTTTCTAATAATTCATCTATATGCATTTTAAATTCTTTTAAATCGTCAAAATTATATGTTAATGATTTCTGGGTTATTATGCTATTTTTATCTATTAATTCAATTTTTATAGTAGTTTTATGTTTTTCCCATCCTTTTAATGGATCTTTACTATATAATTGTTTTAATTTTTTCTTAATTGTTTCTATCTTATTTATTGAAAATATAGTTATTTCTGTTTTATTTGTCGAAAATACTACTAGTTCTATTGTATCTTCAGTATTTTTTATATTTTCTAACTTTTATGTAATTTTTTCACTTCCTTTTATCTAATCAGTTTTCTTTCTTATTTTATTATTAACTCTTTTTGCTCTTACTTTCTGTTTACATGGTGTTGTAAACCACCAGTCTGTTCTAGTTATTATATGTGAGTATAATTTATCTAAAAACGGCATTCCTAAAAGTATATCTTTTGATGTTAGTTCATAATTATAAATTTCTTCTATTGTTAATATCTTATCCCATACTTGTATTTTTACATTCCTAGCTTTATAAGTAATTAAGCTTCCTTCATTATTAAATCCTTTAACTATTATTGGTGTTTTTAATTTATCCCATTTACTTTCTGGTAAGCAATTATATCTATATAAATTAGCTTCTGCTCCTGTATCTATCATGGGCGTATAATATCTACTGTAATATCCTTCTACTACTATCTTCATTAATACATATATTTTCATTTTATGTTAAGGCTCTTCTTAAGAATAATTTCTCTTTGTTATATGTTAAGGTTAATTGCGTATGTTCTATATTATATGATTTTACTTGTTCTAGCCATTTTATTCCTAATATTATATCTGTTTTTTGCATTTCTTCCTTTACTTCAAATTCTATTTTTATTTTTCTAATTTCTATTATTATTTCTTTTTTTGCTATATGTTTACTATTTATTAAACTTCTTGGTAGATCTGGGCACATATCATTATCAGTTTTTATTTCTTCATTTTTCACTAGATATTTTGCTATATAATTTTCTTCTTGTCCGGTATTTAAGAGTATTAAATATTCTTTTTCATTTATTTTTCCTATTATGTATTATTGGTTTAAATTACTAGTTGAATTTATTTCATAACTTGTTCTTTTTGATGATTTGATGATTCTGGTTTTTCATCAGCTATTCTTTTCGTTGTACTTGTTCTATCATTCACTATTTCTAATTTTTTTTTATATCTATGTCCCTATAGCTATAAATTTTCATCATTTAAATATTCTTCCTTTGTTATTATTTTTATATCTTCTTCAGTCATTTGATTCATCTATTTCACTATCTACTTCATTATCTGTTTCGTTTTCTGAAATTTTATATATACTATCCTCACTTTCTAGTTTATAATATATATAATCTATCTGCATATATTCTGTATTATCTATTTTTATTTCTGATATTTGTTTATTTTTTGGATTTTTAGGTAATTTACAATCTCTAGCTAAATGGCCTAACTTTCCACAATTATAATAAGTACATTCTTTTATAGATTTTTTCTTTCTATATGGTCTTTTGTATTTATAATTTTTTACATAATATCTTTTTCTTGGTTTCTTGTATTTATATTTTAATTTTTTATATTTCTTATATTTCTTATGTCTTTTTCTTTTCTTATAATATCTTTCTTCATATCCAAATTGGGGTGCTATTTTATTTTTCCAATATGCTAAATTTCTTATCAATGTTTTTTCCATTTTTAATTCTTCTCTATATTTTTCACATAAGTTTCTATACCATTGTTGTAAAAATTTTATTCTTGCTCCTAACGTATCTACTATTTTTTCTTCTTCCCAACTTTTTATTAGCTTTGAACTAAATGGTTCGGGTAATTTATTAAAATATAATTTTCTTATTTCTTTACTTTCTTCTATACTATATGCTCCTTTATAATAATACTCTTTAAATGCGCAAGTATATTCATCTATATAACACATATTACATATTGCTAATTTTAACATTAAATTCCTATTTGTATCTTTTTTTTCATCTTGTTCTTCTTCTATTGTTGTCATACTACCAAATTCATCTTTTATAGCTGTTTCATATTTTTTTAATAATTCTATAGGTGTTAGTTTAGTTATTGTTGATGATGTTCATTCTATAGGTTTATTAGTTCTTAATACCTTCTTGCTATTTTCAGTTAGATTTGTAAACCATAATTTTACTGATCCTATTAGTGTCCTTTCTATATATTCTGGTGCATCTGTTATGTTTATATTATTATCTAATAATTGTTTTGTCATATATTCTATCCATAATTGTATTGTTTTTTCTGTATCTATTACACAGTGTAGGTCTAAAAAGTTATAATTTTTATTAACTATTTGTTTTGGTGTCCATTTGTCATATTCATTCTTTAGATTATATTTCTTAAACTTATTCTTATAATATGTAGGTTTTCTTATTTCTGATATTCTAGGTATTATATTTTCATCTTCTTTTTTATGAAGAGTATTTATTTCTGTGTTGATATTTTCTGAGTTTTCTTTATTAATTACTTCTTGTTTTTCGTTGATTTCTAAATTTTTTGGATTTGTTAATATTTCTGTATATGTTTCACTATCTTCTGAATCATAATTAGCTGTCTCTTCAATATTTATATTATTTATTTCTAATTCCTTGTTTTTTATTTCTAATTTTTCCTTAAATTGATTTATCTCGTTTAGTAATTTTTGTTCTTTATCCTTTTCTTTCTTTTCCTTTTGTCTTTGTTCATACAAATCTTTTAACATTTGTAGTTCTTTTTCTAATTCAGCAATCCTACTATTTTTAGTTTCTTCTATTTTTCGTATTTCTTCTGTAGTTGTTGTTTAATTTTTTCTATTTCCTTTTTCCTATCTATTTCTTCATTTTCTCTTTCTATTCTTACCATTGCTGTCAATTTATCTTCTAATTATAATTCTTTTTTTTCTAACATTAGATATAAATGTTCACCTATTTTCTTATATCTTCTTCCTAGATTAGAAAATACTATTTTTATTTTTAATCCTTCGTGATTTTCATATATTTTTTCATCTATTATAAATTCTTCTTTGTTCATTTTATTGTGAATAGTTCATGTTGATATATATATTCTAAACTGTCTATTTGTGATTCTAATTTTGATATTTCATCTTTTTGTGTATTTATTAAGTTTTTACTAACTCCGACAAATATATTATAATGTAGTCTTTCTATTCTTATTTTTAATTCTTTACATTTTTCTGAAATAATTTGTTTTAATTCTTTGTATTTTTGCACTTTATTCATTTAAACCATATTTATAATATCTTGGTGGATATCTAAATCTAATTTTATCATAATTAGTTGGTATGTGTCTCATTCTTCTAGATTTTAAATGGATTATTAATTTTGCTTCAATACTAGATATTAAGGTAATTAGGTAGGCTAATCTTTGTGGGTTTTCTTTTGTTTTATTTAGACTTATATATTCTGAATAATTACTAATTAAAGATTCTTTAATTTTTCTAAAAGCTTCTCTGTTTTTTAAATGGTCTTCTCATAATTAATTTAATCCAATCTATATTCAAACATAAATTCAAACATATCTACCACTGCTGTACTTTTTTAAATAACTGGGTTTTGATACCATTTGTAGGGGGTGCGAATCTATGCGAGTAACTAACTTATGAAATAGATCTATTATAAGGTCTTGAGGAAGATGATTGATACACTCGAAAGAAAGAAGAAACTCATATTATATTGTTCTCTTGTTATTTACACTTGAAAGAAAGAAGAAACTCACATTATATTGTTCTCTTGGTATTTACTTTTCATTGTTCCTTTTATCTTGTCTTGTTCTTTACATTGTTAGTCTTACTCTTAATATTGAAATACGTTATCAGCACGACTCTACACTTTTTCAAGTTCTCAATCCGTCAGGTATAATCAATTTACTTGTCTTGAACATTGCAGTTTGTTTTTTTGTTTTACCAAACTTTTGATTTTAACATTAAAGGTTACACATGAAAAATTAAAATAATATAATAGCATTGGCCACCTTTATATGCATAGTAGAAAAATATGTTACATGCTTGTTGTACTAAGTTTTTGCCACTTTTATTTTTTTTCTCACTATCATAGTTTGCATGTCTCTAGCACGTAATTTGTCTTATCATATACAACATGAATTTTAATTTTAAAGTTGTTAGGCAGTAACATTTTTGGTGTAAATTTTTTGCTTCATATTTTGCATTTTGTTTATAGTTATTATTTGGGTTGATGTTGGTGTGTTTTAAAAGACTTTTCTTTTGTGAAAAAATAAAATAAAAATAAAAATAAAAATAAAATAAAGTAACACACTATTTTATTAAAAAATAAAAAGAAGGCATACTATTTTGAGATTATGTTATTGTATTGTTGTCTAACTTCATTATTTTTATGATAGTTTTCATCATGTCAAATTTGTTGAGGCTTATGTTTGTATCACTTGACATCTTCAAAAAAATTACTTGTCATGGGTTCTCGACGCTTAGATTCATCTAATTGATAAGGGTCTTAGTGCTACAATTACCCCAGATGATGTAGCGTCGAGTCAGGACAAGGCCAAGACTATGATTTTCCTTCGTCATTATCTGGATGAAGGACTGAAGGTTGAATACCTGACAGTGAAAGATCCACTTGAATTGTGGACTGATTTAAAGGGAAGGTATGACCACCTAAAGGCCAAGGTACTGTCTAGAGCTCGTTATAAGTGGATGCACTTACGGTTTCAGGATTTTAAAATCATTGCTGAAATAATTCTTCTGTATCCAGGATTGTTTTCCAATTAAAATTATGTGGGGAAACTATAAATGGTGAGGACATAATAAAAAAAACACTTACTACTTTTCATGCCTTAAATGTGTTATTGCAGCAGCAATATCGTGAAAAACGCTTTCAGAAGTATTCTAAATTTATCTTATGTCTTCTGGTGGCTAAGCAACACAAGGTTTTTTTATTGAAAAATCATAAAGCTCGTCCCACTGGAGCTACTTCATTACCGAAAGATAATGGAGTACAAGTAAATGGCCAGCCTGAAAGACAGTAAGATCGGGGTCATAATAATATGCGTGGATATAGCAATGGCGGGGATGATATAATAATCATTGTGATGTCTGTAACTAGAAAAGGGAGAACCAAATGGGCCCTTAAAACAATCTTTCAAGAGATAATTGTCATCATTGTGGCATGAAAGGTTATTGAAAGAATGAATGTCAGGCGTCTAAACACTTTCTAGGCTTAATCAAGAATCTTTCAAAAGAAAGAGGAATGAAGGTGGGACCTCTTCTAATGTCCAAATGGAGCCACATTTGACTTTTCAAAATGATGATGAGGCAGGATCTCTACAAAAATATGAAGACAATGTTGAGGCAAATTTGGTTTTGAAAGATGATGATTTTGATGGCCTTGATGATATCACTCATTTGAAAGTTGAAAACTTCTTTGGAGAACAAAACTAAATCTCGATCAATTTATTGTTAAAATAAATAATGTTGTTTTGTTATGTTACTTATCTTTAGTTATCATGTTTTCCTTTATGTTGTTTTTATTTTTCAAAAAAACAATACTTAAGTTTCATTGTAAGATTGTGAGAGTTCACATTTTTTATCATGTATTTTTATTTTGAAGATAATAAAATCTCCCCAATCTTCAATTGGATTCAAGATGAGTAATAGAGATATGTGCCTTCTTGATAGTGCTACAACTCACACTATATTAAGAGGAAAGAAATATTTCTCTAATTTAATTATGAAAATGACCCATGTTAATGCAATATCCGGTAGTACAAAGTTAATTAAGGGCTCTGAAAGAGCGACCTTATTACTACCTAGGGGAATAATATTGGCTATTGATAATGCATTATATTGTAGTAAGTCTCAAAGAAACTTGTTAAGTTTCAAGGTTATTCGCCAAAATGTATATCATATTTAGATTGTAAATGAAGGAAATGTTGAATACCTTTATATTACTACAATGAAAGATGAAAAAAAATTGTGCATGAAAAACTATTTGCACTTTCTTCTGGATTGTATCATACACGTATTTGTATGGTTGAATCATATGCCATAGTAAACAAAAGGTTTACAGATTCTAATGATTTTATCATTTGGTATGACCGGTTGGGCCATTTCGGTTTTAATAAGATGCACAAAATTGTTGAGAAGTCACATAGGCATACTTTGAAGAATCAAAATATTCTTTAATCAAAGAAATTCCCTTGTGTTGTTTGTTCTCAAGGAAAGTTGATTATTAAACCATCAGTAGCTAAGGTTGGAATTAAATTCCCTGCATTTCTGGAACGTATAAAGGGTGATATATATGGATCGATTCTCCCTCAATGTGGAACTTTCAAATATTATATGGTCTTGATAGATGCATCTACAAGATGATCACATGTGTGCTTATTATCAACTCTCAGTATGGCTTTTGCAAAATTGTTGGCTCAAATAATAATATGTTAAGATCACAATTTCTAGAATATGCAATAAAGACTATTTGTTTTGATAATGTTGGTGTGTTTACATCTCAGTCCTTTAATAATTATTGTATATCCACTGGAATAAAAATTGAACACCCGGTAGCTCATGTTCACACTCAAAATGGTCTAGTAGAATCATTGATCAAACATCTTCAATTGATAGCTAGATCGATGTTAATGAGGACAAAACTTATTGGTTCAGCATGGGGGCATGTTATTTTGCATACAGCACCACTTATGTGTATAAGGCCAACCAGATATCATAAATTCTCCTTGTTACAGTTGATTTTTGATCAAAAACCAAACATTTCCCACTTAGAATTTTTGGGTGTGCATTATATGTTTCAATTGCTCCATCACAACGCACAAAGATGGGACCCCAAAGAAGGTTGGGGATATATGTTAGGTATGAATTTTCTTCCATTATAAAATTTGGAGCCTACGATAGGAGATTTGTTTACGACAAGATTTGTTGATTATCATTTTGACGAATAAGTATACCCAACATTAGGGGGAGAACCTAAGAAGATGAAACATGAGATAGATTGGAATGCATTATCACTATCTCATTGTAATACCCAGTATGAGACTTACCTCGGTTCAGCTCCTAGTGCATGTATAAGAGGCTTAAAGCTTGAAAATATAGCTAAGTGTTGGAGACTTAGCCATTTTAAGACCTCCTAACTTTGAGGATTTTTAAGTTGACCTTCCACACTCTGAGATGATTGTTTTTGAGTTAATTCATGTTTAAGGGTGTAAGGAGCATCTCTCGAGGAAGTGTCGATTTTTTCAGAAGAGAATTAAGGCACATTTGGATTTTTATTATAGAACCTCACCGTGATAGTAGTGCGTCGCGGTAGGTATAGCAATGGGCCATTCACGGCGTTGTGGTGTCCCTCTAAACGGCATCCCAATTACGAGTTTAATTTTTTGAAGGGCAGTAGGTCTTTTTTCATTACCCCAAGTCGTAAAAATACGAGATTAAGCGTCAGTTAGGGCATTATTTGCCCACGTTCTCCAATTTTACTCTCAAGAGCAAACCCTAATCATACCCCCCAAGTTCATCCATTCCATCATTTTGCCTTTAAGAAAAAACAAGAATTTAAGTTCTCTAATCCAAGAATTTTCTAGAAAACTTTCAAGATCGTCTCTAAGGCTTTCAAGGTCAAGGTTTCACCACCAAGTCAAGTCTATTAAGGTATGTGGGTTATGAATAAGAATACTCTTTCATCCTTGTGCCCAAAACTTGTTTTAAAGTTAAGATTATATGAATTGCAAATTAGGGTTCATACCTAAACTGTCATGTTTTGAGTTTATGAATTTATAAAGTGATTTGAGTATTGATTTGCATATTTATTCTCATCTATTTATGCTTTGACTTAAAGATTTATAATATGAATTGAATTTCATTATCTTGACGATATTTTTGAAAGATTTCAAGATGATTATTGAGAATAAATCTCTATTGTGAAAATTTGAGAATTTAAGTATATATGCTCTAAACCTTAAGTATGAGTTTTTGAGATTTCAAGAAGACTATGATCATAATTTTCATTGATATTTTATATCAAGACTTAAAGTGGAGATTGATCTTTTAATCCTAAGCTAAGACATGGAATCCAAATTTGTTCATCTTGATTTTGATTTAAAGCAAAGAGAAGCATACATGGTTTCATTATAAAAACCTTGTATTATTTTAAGGTGAATTTCCTAAAAGTATAAGCATATAAGTAATATGGGAGTAGTATTTCGTACCAATTTGGGTATGAGTCCAAGGTCACATGCCCTAGAACTATGTGCCACCATAGGTTTAAGTCCTATTGTGGGTTAAGTATAGTGATCATTTAAGTTAAGGTTCTATTTCGATGGCAAGGGCAGGATAACTCTCCCCAACGTGGGTAAGATGTTGGACCCCATGATAGCTCACATGGTTTATGTCGGTTAGAAGAACCTCCCTAAGAAAGAATAAAAGTAAAGCTTTTAGAACTAGGTGCTATGGCTCACAAAGTTTATCATTATGCTTTATTACTTATGTTTATTAATTCGCAGTTTTGATTTTATTCAAGCCCAAGGTAAGTCATTCACACTTAGCATTCATTATTTGAAAATCTAAGTACATGTCGAGTTATTGTTTTTCTTATGCATTCACCCCCACATGCTCAGTACATTCCAGAAGTACTGATCCACATAAACATCTATGTGCTACATTATTTTATAATGTAGGTTCTAGTGCTCAGTTCCAGCAGCGTGATTGAATACGAGCATATCCACCCACATCCCGATGGTTGGTGAGTCTTTATAGTTTGAGGACCCATTTTATCAGACTTTGATATTGATGAAGTATTTTAGTTATTTGATTTCTGTTAAGTTCGGGTGAATTGGGGCTTGTCCCAGTGGCTCTCTAGTTAGAAGTAGAGGCTTGTCCGACTGTTTTCCATTTTAGATTCAAAAGTGTTTGTTTTCAAGATTTCTCAATTTAAGGCTTTAAGTTAAGATATTCATTCAGTTATCTTAAGATTTTCATATGTCAAGTTTACTTTTATCACGAGTTCTAAGTTTAGAAGGCTTAAGGGGTTAGCTTGGGACTACTCGTAGTCTTGAGAACCGTGTGACGTCCAGGGTGCACTTCTAGGGCATTACAAACTTGGTATCAAATTCTAAGGCTTTAAAGAGTCCTAGGGAGTCAAACAAGCCATGTTACGAAGAGTCTTGATTATGGATGGGAAGCATGCCACATTTATGAGCAAGAGGCTACGAAACAAGTTAGGAATAATCATTTCTTTTATGATCCATCGTGCTTACAATTGTCTCTATCTTCTTTAACTCATGCTTTTACGTGACAGAATATGCCTCCTTGCCGAGACAATGCACACAGAAATGGTGACCAACCACCCCTGCCCGCTGACCCTCTGAATGAGAACGTATCTCATGTTGAATTTTGAGTAGCTTTTCAGGCGTTGGCCCAAGTTGTGAATGCCAATGTCCAAGGAAACCAACAAGAGCCATTCCCACTTTAGTACAATGGTAATCTAGCTGCAGCCAGGATTTGTGACTTCATAAGAATGAAGCCACCTGAGTTCTTTGGGTCAAAGGTTGGTGAGGATTTACAACTTTACAATGATGTGGTGAGAAAGACCACTCAGATTATGCATGTTACCGAGGAGGGGAGCATAGAATTGGCATCCTATAGGCTGAATGATGTTGCTTATAATTGGGTTATTATGTGGAAGGAAGGTAGAGGTGAGAATACAACTCTTATGAGTTGGCAGGTATTTGAGGATACGTTTTTGGATAGGTTTTTTTGCGTGAGATGAAAGAAGCTAAGATTGAAGAGTTCATGAACCTGAGGTAAGGCTCTATGACAGTGAAAGAGTACTGTCATAAGTTCACTCAATTGTCTAAGTATGCCCCCAAGTTGGTAGTTGACCCTAGATTTAGCATGAGTAAGTTTGTTACTAGAGTGTCTGATTTGGTAGTCAAGTAGTAAAGGACTGCTATGCTTATGGGGGATATGGATATTGCTAGGTTGATGACTCATGCTCAATAGACTGAGGCAGGCAAGTTGAAGGAAAGAGAGAAGAGAAATAAGAAGGCTAGAATTGGACAGTTTAAGTATAGTCAACCAAGGTCTAGAAAGGGAAACCATTCGCAGTTTCAGGGTCATTCATCTTTTCCAGTGCCATCTTCAGCCAATGCCCCTGTACCCGAAACCAATCAGGAGTAGTGGGGCATAACTTCTATTTCTAGGTCTCAGAATAGTGTGGGTAGAAGGCCCAGTTATCTGACATGTGCAAAGTATGGTAGAACCCATCTTGGGAAGTGTTTGATGGGAAGAAGGGGTTATTATAGGTGTAGCAAGTTGGGCCACGGAATCAATGAGTGTCCGTATGCTAAGAAGAGAAGTAGGTATTTTCATTCCCAGACTCAGGGTACTAACGCACCAGCTCCACCAGGTCGCCCAGTTCTTTCTCAGGGCACATCATCCAGCACCGGTGGCGGTCAGCGCTAGAGTTGGTTCTATAATTTACCATAGCGATAGGAGCATGAGAGTTCACCAGATGTTGTTACTAGTATGATTGTGTTTTTCATTTTTATGTATATGTGTTGTTAGATCCAAGATCAAATCTCTTATGTGACTCCATTGGTTGCAGTAAACTTTGGAATAGGTCTTGAAAAGCTCTCCAAGCCCTTTTTAGTTTCCATCTTAATGGATGAGTCAGTTGTTGCCAGACGATTCTATAAGAAGTATCCTATCACTGTCCTATATAAGATCATACTAGCAGACCTAATAGAGTAAGAAATGGTAGATTTCGATGTTATTCTGGGCATGGATTGGCTCCATTCATGTTATGCATCAATAGATTGTCGCACCCGTGTGGTGAAAGTTTCAGTTTCCTTATTAGGCAGTTTTTGAGTGGGAAAGTAGTTCTCAATCTCCCAAGAGTTATTTGATATCGTACCTTAAGGCCAGAAAGTTGAGATCGAAAGGGTGTATTTATCATTTTGTTCAAGTCAAAGATACTAAGTCTGAACCTCCAACAGTTTAATTAGTTCGTGTAGTCAATGATTTTCCCAAGGTTTTTCCCGAAGATTTGTAGTTTTAAGGTCGTATTCCCTGGTAAAAAGTATGATGCTCTCGCCAACGGGGGTTTCAAACGTTGGTATTCCACGTAGCTCACGTGGGGTTGTCGGTTATAGGAAACTCCCGTGTCCATAAGATTATGTTTCTTGAATTACTGAGCCACTCCGAGATTTGAGTCAAAGAGTTAGATGTTTATGATGTTTTCTGGTCATTTATGATGATTTATAATTACCTATGATGATTTTTGACGATATGATAATTTAGGATGATTTATCATAATTTATGATTTATAATGATTTACGTGGATTACAAGATTTTATCATATGAACTGTTTATTATGAAATTACAAAAAGTATGATTTGATATAACTCAAGCCAAGTGAGTCATCATCGTCCGTATGCATGTTTTCATGAAATTGATTATACTATTTATATTGTTGCATGCACCCCCACATACTCAGTACATTTTAAAGTGCTGACCCATATATTTCCATGGGCTACATTCTTACCAAAATGTAGGTACAAGCTGTAGCGCACATATCATGTTCAGCTGGGTCGCAGCTCTTGATCGGCAGGTGATTAGTCCTTTTGATTCAGGGACTTGAGTTGTTCAGATTTGAGGTGTATTGTATTTTCTATATTCAATCGTATTGAGTAGGGGTTGTTGGGAGTCATGACCCGACTATCTTTGGTCAATTCTAGTAGAGGCTTCATAGACAGTCACTAGTAGTCAGTGTATTCAGTTTCAGATTTATATAAATATAAGTAGAATTATGACCGTGTAAATTTACTTTCATGTTGGTCAGACTAAGTTATGGATTGTTTCCGCATTATTCCTTCTATTTTATGTATTTTATTCAGTTGCTTTGGTTTATGCCAGATGAAGGGTTAGCTTGGGGTCACTTGTGACCTTAAGCACCGAGTGAAATATCGGGATCCGATTTCGGGGCGTTACAATTATATAATTATTGTATAAAACGTTTAAAAAAAATGTACAGTTATTGTATAAATTATGTATCAAAACTATATAATTTCGTATAGAATATTTATATGTATAAGATTTGTATAGAAACTGTATAAAAGGTGTGTAAAAACGATATAGAACAAGCCAGTAAATTAAAATGGCTAGAAAGTGAAATTTAATTTCCATGGTCATTTTTATTGAAATAGTTTAATTTGAAGTGTCGTTTCTGTCCTTTCTCCAAAATTATTTAGGCTTCCATAGAATATTAATTGTAGAAATAAAATAATAAAAAATTAATTAATTTTATCTTGATTTACTGAAAAAGTAATTTGGGACATGTAATTATAGTACGGATGGAGGGAGCACAAAGTTTACAAAAGAAGAATTTACTGAATCGCATCCAATTATTTTCAGAACCCATTAAAGAATTTTTTGCAGGAACTAAATGTAGCTTTAGTATCTAGAAATACCACTACCTCCGTTTTGTTTTAGTTGTCCTTCTTTTTTAAAATATTTGTTTCAATTTAGTTATTGTTATGAAATATAAAGAAAGAACAAGAAGAATAAATAGAGAGAGAAAAGGGAGATTGCTTTATTTCTCTTGATGGATGAGAGATCATAAGATTGAGAATACAATAAACAAAACTCCTCTATTTAAAGGGAAAATTTACTCCTAGTCTGAGTAAAAGACAAATGCTTCAAATCCTAATCGATATCAAAGTAGATCTTGATAGACATTCACTATAATGTAAATACATTTATAACACTCTCCCTTGAATGTTTAATTAGTAGATAATGTGCCTCGTTAAAATCTTACTAGAAAAAACCAGTGGAAAAAAAATCTAGTGAAGGAAAAAGAGTACACATCTCTAATAATACGCATATAGGCTGCCTTATTAAAAACCTTATAAGAAAAACCTAGTGGGAAAAATTCTCGTAAGAGAAAAAGAGTACAACGCGTATTAACTCCCCCTAATGAGATCATCCTTGAACCTTTGTGTCCTGATCTTATGCGCCATCTTCTTGAAAGTTACAATTGGAAGAGACTTGGAGGATAAACCACATTCTCGAATGAGATGTATCATGGACCTCAAAAATACACATTCTCGGCTTGCTTTATGAATAGTTATTATCTCAGCATGGTTCGATGAAGTGGCTACGATAGACTGCTTTGTATATCTCCAAGATATGGCAGCATCCCCACATGTGAACACATAGTTTATTTGAGATCGAGCTTTTTACAGGTCAGATAAGTACCTAGTATCAACATAACCAACAAGATTAAGACTGCAGGCTTTAGAATGAAATCATGTGTTTGATCTCATTTTGATGTCTTCTAATAGGAGCAGAACTATATTTTGCTAACAAATTAACTGAAAAGGTTATATCAGGTCTTGTAGTATTTGCAAGATACATTAGTACACCAATTGGACTAAGATATGGTACTTCAGAACCAATCTAATTCGGTATGTTTCGCATTTCAGCAAATAATTTTATTGCTTTTGAAAACTCTCCAAGAGTTTTAATTATTTTCAAGCTATAAAGCTTATATAATATAAGGATTCTAAATAAGTTTCCCAAAAACTTTTATATGCTTCAAACATTTTGAATCCTTAGAAAGTTTCATATGAATTTTGTCAAGTGACAATATTCAACATGTCATATGTGACATCTTCAAGTGCCTGAACTACAAATCAAATAAGTTTTACACTTACCAAGATGCATCCTTTCATGTCACTTGATAAATGTTTCTACGTCAGCATGCTTAAATAAACGTAGAATTCGGATCCTCATAATCTTTTACAATATCGCGCCAATATCATATCAAAGATATCATT
Organism: Capsicum annuum; assembly: GCF_002878395.1. NCBI lineage: Eukaryota > Viridiplantae > Streptophyta > Magnoliopsida > Solanales > Solanaceae > Capsicum > Capsicum annuum. The sequence goes on along the minus strand of NC_061122.1, from coordinate 95,274,021 downwards.
AATGATATATCATTTTGTATCGGTTCATAATGTGACATAACAATTTGAGATCTCATCAATTCATTATTTTCAGGTACCTAAACCTTTCATAAGGTTTTATGAAGTGTTATGTCGTAGACTGTTCAAAAGCACGTTGCCTTCTTATTATGATTATTTGCTCCTTATCCTTTTCAAGGATTATTTCATTTGGAACCGATTAGTCTACCACGCTTCACGCATGCATAGACTTTATCCTTTAGGAACACAAAATAGGAGCATTTGCAGCTTTAATCTGAGATGCTTTCGACATTTGACTTGAATTATCTTTTGAATGAGGATCTGATGATAATTCCTAACATATTTCATAGTTGCATATAATTTCCCCTTTTTGTTTGGAAAACTAACATATATCCTTTATTTTCTTTGAGAATTTCATCTTTGGGCATCTTGGTATATTCATTAATCGTATACCGCACATCAAAATTATTAGATGGAATAGTTGATTCCTGACCTTGAACCAATTAAGAGGGAATAAATAATCATAATTTACTGGTCTAATGCATACAAGTGCTATTGTATGCTACATATCATATTTCAGACCAACACATGAAGCTTTGTTCTCATTAGTAATAGTTTAACTATTTATCAAAGACATTTAATGCTAAATCATCATCATCAAGATGAATTGTCTTGATTACATAATCTGAAAGTTATGCTCTTAACTTAATTTTATTGAGCAAGCAACATTTATGAATGTCAAACGGCAGGTTGACAATAAATGTACATGTGATCATCTTATATCGATGCATCTTAATAGATCACATAACAGGTGAATTGGCCCATATTCACCTTTTATACTTTTCAGATTTAAGGAATTCAATCCCAACATTAGTTGGTCCAACCAACTTATCATGAGAACAAGCGGCATAAACAATTCTCGAAGAATCTTCTAGTTCTTCAATACATGTCTAATACTCAATATGCACACCTTAAAGATGTCACAATCGTTCACATCAATTTATGAATTTTTATTTTAGTAAACTCCAAGTTTACCATGACATGTACTTTTTTCTTTAATAAATTTCAGATTTACTATTACATGTATAAATTTCAGATTTACTACTTTAGAAGTAGATTTCAAAATAACTTTTCTCAATTATTCTGCCTCATTCGGAGGTGAGTTGTGATACTATTACAATCAAGTGCACGTTTGCATCAATAAGGTTCTCATTCCCCAGGAATGGAATATAATTGTGCCTTGAGCATATCAAATTATGATAGCTTATAACCTCTTTCATGATATTGCTACTTCAGGTGTAAATTGAGGCATAAATATGATAGAGAGAATTTCTCTATATTGCTACCACATCACTTCAAGAATGGAGCAAATTGTCATCTTTTAGACTTATCATATATTGCTACTACATTCACTTCTTGGAATGGAGCATATTCAATGGACAAGTTTCATGACTTTTCATCAAAAACACATTATTTTGCCTTAGCCATCATAATATCATCAATATGATGCATTGAGACTGAAACTCAACGTCTTACCCATAAAAGTCGTCTTAGGCATAAATCAATGGGACTTGAACCCAACATATTATCATCCCTTTTGATAATATTGTTCTTGAGAAATAAATTTAAAACATAAATGGTTCCAAACCAATTATTTTTCCTCAAATCCAACAATAATTATATCATTAGTAGCAAAAGACAAATAACATAAGAAATTACCAACTTTGAAATTACCTTTAGATTTATAATCTCATCTTGTTTAGCAGAGTCTCGTGCAGATAACATGTTATAGAATATAAAAAAAGAACAAGAAGAAAAATAAATAGAGAGAGAAGGGGGGACTTTTTTATTTCTCTTGATGGATGAGAGATCATAAGATTGAGAATACAATGAACAAAACCTCTCTATTTAAGGGGGAAATTTATTTCTAGTCTGAGTAAAAGACAAATGCTTCAAATCCTAATAGATATCAAAGTAGATCTTGATAGATCTTCATAGACATACACCAAATGTAAATACATTTATAACAGTTATTCCTTTGATAAATCAAAAGGATTTTATTATGTTCTTCCAATACTAATCTTAATATTAAATGACTAAACAAAGTGTATTTACTCAAATTTATATTTTCAAAGCATAATTAATAAGGCTAATTTGGTAAAATAAACCCCTAACTAATATATTCTTAATGGGTGTGTCAAGTCAATAGGGTCAACTAATATGAAACGGAGGGAGTACTATCATATCTCGATTATAGTCATTGACCACAGTTAATCTATAAATGCAACATTGAAGTCCATTATCATCAAATAGAAAAGAATACAACTCTAGAATTTGGAAATATTCAGTGTTCAACTTGCTGATTGCCCAGCAAGCACTGATGAATGAAAGTGTTTAGACCACAGGAGTCAACAATGGTTTGTGAAGAAAATGAGCTTCCAAGTTTTCAATAACAAGGTCCGCCATGGCCATGCAAGTTTCTACTGTATCACTTGCAGCATGGGACAATAGAACAACATTCTCAAGTCCGAACAGTTGTTCAGGAACCTCTGGTTCTGTCTTATAAACATCAAAACCAGCCCCGTTGATACGACCTTCAATCAGTGCAGCTACAAGTTCAGATTCATCTACATGTGCACCTCGTCCTATGTTGATTAAGATGCCCTTTGGACCTAATGCATCAAGCACTTTGCGGTTGACAATGTCTCGGGTTTCTTCAGTCAAAGCGCATGCAACAATAAGGATTTCAGAATTTGCAGCCAAATCGACCACAGTAGAGTAGTATTTGTAGTTTAAGTTAGGTTTCTTGGATCTGGAGTGGTAACTAATGGGGCATCCAAAAGCTTCAGCTCTCTTTGCTATTGCTGAACCAATTCTGCCCAACCCAATTATGCCAACCAATTTACCACTGAACTGAAAAAACGAGCAGTCATTTTTTGTTCAAAGTGGAAACAAACGACCAAAAAAAAAAAAAGAGAAGAATTCAGCACTAGATTTTAAAAAAGAAAGACCCATCTAATGGAAGTTCAGTTGTGGTACTGTTTTACATACTTTGAGGCCTTGAGACGATATATCCATACTATTTCAAGACTCATACAGTATCATAAAAGCTGCAAAGAAACTCCTATAAGTACGGGCACTCTCTTTTTTTTCCAATAAAGTTCCCAGCATGCTCTGAGGTGTGTTATTGCAAAAAGGGACAATGGAAGGGTTGGCCTGACATCCTTCAAAAAGTGTGATACAAACACCATGTATTCCACATAGATGAGTTAAAACTACGTCTTCGCTCACAAAAAATTTGCCTTCTCACACTTGATCCTTATACTAGACATTGGCATCTAGTTGTAAGGCCCCTAGCATCCCTAGGCAAATCTTGAAACCTCCGCATATAAGTCGCCTCTCAAAGAGTAGCAGAATATTTAGCTAACTATACGCTACTTGATTAGATCTTAATTTGCAATTCTCACTTCTCGGTGCTCCTTTCGTTGAGCGTGTACACCAATATAAGGGAATCTAATTCCAGCACAAAAATAGTGTATCCATGACCGATACATCAAGCTGATCCATCCAACCATTGCAGCATAGGCTTCAGCAAGGTTATTGCTACTGCACTTTAGTAGGAATAGCAAAACCAATTATCATCTTCCCTGTAAAGTCTCTAATAATTCCACTGATTCCTGCTTTTCCACTAGATAGTGGGAAACTTCCATCTGAATTGACTTTAACATTGCCTTGATCCGGTAATTGCCACAACACAGTAGTGGATCTTGGCATTGGTTTCAGTTTCTCTGTCAATTCACAGATTTTACTCCAATTGACATCCAGGTCACAGTGAGGGAAGGCCAGGTTAGTAGCTCTTCTAAGAATTCCAGAAGCTTGATGCTTCATACTACTATATGCCAGCTTCTCTGTTTCTCCATATTTATAAGAGCAAATACCTAGCCAAATTTCCTAGCAGATCACCAAAGGAGTAATCAGCACCAACATTTTATGAACTCTGTTTCTCAGCTTGACTTTAAACCATTTTCTGAGCAGTCTCCTAGTGGAGTGATCCGATGAACTATTCCCCAAGGAGCTCCAAAAAGTTTCCACAAGTAAATAGCAGGTTCGCTTTCCACAAAAACATTTTGAATTGATTCTTTAGATGGCACTGCACAACAGTAGCATATTGCTACAATATGATTGTCAAATTTGGCCAGGATGTCATCAAGGCAGTTTTCCCTGCACCATCCTCCATACCAGAAAGGTGATTTTGAATGGTAATTTCTCGTGCCAATAAGAAAACTGTCGTCTTGTCCTTGCTGTCTTAATGTTGATCCAAGCAGCATAATCAGTGTGGTCAGATCTTTTAATGTCAATAGCGTTCTTGTTGTACATTTTGTGATTCTACTATAATTGGCCAAATGAATAATCAGCAGAAGGTAATCTATTCAATCTAGATCAAATTGATACACGAAAAAACACCAATAACATCATTCATGATTCATGTTGCTAATTCATATTTCATCTCATGAAAATTGAAATGGGAGACATAGACTTCAACAATCGGGAGTAAACATTTCAATTCCCAAAATCCAGACATAATAGTGACAATATAAATAAATTAATAAAATTCCAGAATTGGCATTATTCATTTAGACTCAAGTACAAAATCAACACTTATATCAATAAAGAATTACCAGAAAAGCAAGGTCCCAAATAAGGGAAAGCACATTACCAATGTATATGGTGGCTGTCCTAAAACAATTGCCAATGTTCAATTTCTGAGAGCCAAATAAGTTTACTTGGCAAACAATTTTCCAAGCATATTTTTATATATCTACATGGCCAAAAAGATTAATCTTTTAACTTCTTTTTTTTTTTTTGAGAAAGAAGATCTTTTAACTTTTCGATTGTGAAGTAACTTAAAATTTTGTGTGTAAGCCCATTTACCCCGCTAGATTGTGATGTCTTTGTCCTAATACTGCTGTATTTAAGCTATCGTGAATATATTTGGGGGCTCTTTCCCTATGTTGAATTCTATAGACTTTTGTTTACTTCACAGAGTTCAGTTAGGATTGAACAGTGAATCTTTATGGATCATTTTCTGAGTATGTTATGAGTTCACCAAGGTTCATATTTAAGTATATCCCCTGTTATAACAAAAGAAATGGGAAGATGATTCATCATATCATAACCATGTTCAACTTTTGTACACTAGTGGGTTCACTTACAGCTTGTTTGGACTGTCCATACAAATTGTTCCATAATATATCATATTGTATTGTAATGTATTGTTTTGATGAATACAACATTTGAATTGATTGTATTGTTTTCCATCATTTCATAATGCCACACACCAGCAATACGAAGAATAGACTTATAACAAGAAAAAGTAACTTGCATTGGTGGAGTTATTGTAAAAAAAAGTGGGTAAAGAAAAAAAATAAGATAACGACGCGATTATACAAATTCGGTCGTTACATGAAATAATAGTTTTGGTCGTCGTTACAAGCTGTTAAATTATTGTGACATTTCATTTCCTTTTCTTTAAATCTATTAATGAATATAATCCAACACTTAGTTTGCAGAATCATTGAATATTGCTTAACTAGTCAGAAAGTGTAATCACATACAAAGATGAACTACACCTTATAGAGTCACAACCTAAAATCATACCTTGTTATAGAGTTGTTCCAACACTTTGAGTAGAAGAAATCTTCACAACATCTTCCATGGAACTTGAGAGAAGGAAGAAAGAGAAACTTTTACTTGTCTGTATTTGTATTTGTTTTTCAAGGAGAGGAAAAGTTACGTTGTTCCTCTTCAAAGAACTCTTTTATAAACCCAAAGGAACAAAACTTATCAAATAGTTTTGTTTCTTCCTCTTTTTTCTAATTAAAATATATATCTAATTATATATCATTTATCTATTTATCTCTTAATATGGATCCAGGTTGACCCACATGGGTGACCTAATCCAATTTCCTTCATCTATGATCGTGGTATTTGGCCAGCTGTCTAATTCTATAGGCAACTTGCTACCTTCCACTAGTATAAGTAACCTAAATCCTCATCAACCATAGTTCTCAACCCATTTAATTGAGAACTAGCCCACAACCTTGGGTCGTGTCGTTTTGTTTCTTCAACTTCTTTTTTTCATATATCAATAAAATAAGAGCCCTTTTGCCGTGTCTCTTTGAAATTTATCGGAAATTAGCTTGTATTTCGCCCTTATTCTTCAATAGAAAAACAGTTTCAGCAGACACCAGCGGCATAATACCACCGGCGACCGGTAGGTACACTTCCCACTTCTCTCTCTCCCCCTCTTTCTTGGCTTCCCTATCTCGCACCCTTTCTTCACTGCCAGTGCTCTCATCTCACCGGTGGTCTGGGTTTCTGCCGTTGCTATTACCAGTGAAGGAAAGAGCGGAAGCAGCGCCGGCGGCACGAGAGAATCTCCGACATCAGGCCTTGAAACACAAGACCAGATTTGAGTCGGCAACTCTCAGACAACCTTCCGAAGAATTTTCCGGCAACCAATTTCTACCCCAATTTGACGGCTTCCGGCATAGCAAGCAAGAGCTGAATACTTGATTTACATATCCCGATGACTTCTAACTTTGAATTTTGTTAGAATTAAAATTTTATTATATCGCACTATTTTCAGTTTCTTCGTTGCTAGAATCTGTTGTTCTTGTTATCTGGTTGAACTTTGCTCTCTGAGGGTGACTTTTCCGTTTTTGGCTGCTGTCGTTGAATATTTTCTGCCGCTTGCGTTAGTAGTGGTTGGGGTGGTTAATGGTGGAATAGGGTCATGTCCTGGGGGGGGCGAGGATGGGGTCGGGGCCAGGTATTGGGTTAACTTTGAGGGGCGGTAAGCGAGGTAATAGGGGAGGGGAGTCGAGAGATGATAGGTTGAGGATAGGATCGTAGAAAATAGGGACCCAGCAAGGTAAGTCGATTGAGCTGGTAAAGATTCTTAGGAAGAGAAAGATTAACATTGCATGTGTCCAGGAGACCAAATGGGTAGGTTCTAAGGCTAGGGATGTGGATGGGTACAAGTTGTGGTACTCAGGTAGTGAGAGGCGTAAGAATGGAGTAGGTATCTTAGTAGACGAAGAGCTTAGGGACCAAGTAGTGGAGGTGAATAGGGTTAGTGATAGGGTGATGATTATTAAGTTGGTCATTGGGGGGTTTGCGCTGAGAGTCTGTAGTGCTTACACGCCGCAGGTGGGCCTGGGCGAGGAGGAGAAGAGGAGATTTTGGGAGGTTTTGGATGAGGTGGTGCGAGGCGTTCCTAGCTCAGAGAAGATCGTTATAGGAGGGGACTTCAATGGGCATATGCCTGTTGATTATGACGATGTGCATAGAGGCTTTGGTTTTGGGGATAGAAATGATGAGGGAGCGGCTCTTTTAGATTTTACGAGGGCCTTTGGGTTGGTGGTTGTGAATTCCTGCTTTCCGAAGAAGGAGGAGCATCTGGTTACTTTTCGTAGTAGGTTGGCCAAGACTCAGATTGATTTTTTGCTGCTTAAGAAGGGGGATAGATCTCTGTGTAAGGACTGTAAGGTCATCCCGAGTGAGAACCTTGCGACCCAGCACTTCTGGTGATGGACTTGGTTATTAAGAGGGGCAAAAAGAGTAGGGGTGGGGAGGGCAGGCCTAGATTTAGGTGGGGTGGCCTGATTCCGGTCAGTACTTTGGAGATAGGGGCAAGGTTGGAGGGGATGGGGGCGTGGGAGTGTAGAGGGAACATGGATAGCATGTGGGATAGGGCTGCAGGTTGCATCAAAGAGGCGGTTAGAGAGGTTTTGGGTGTCTCGAAGGGTGGGTCTCGCCGGCATCGGTTGGATTGGTGGTGGAATAAAGAAGTCAAGAATAAGGTGGAGAGGAAGAAGGCGGCTTACACCAAGTTGGTTGAGAGTAAGAAGTATAAGTTAGCCAGAAAGGAGGCTAAGTTAGCAGTTACGACGGCTAAGACAATAGCTTTTGAGAGATTATATCTGGGATTAGAGGAGAGAGGCGGGGAAAAGAGGTTGTTTAGGCTTGCTAAAGCTAGGGAGCGTAAGGGTCGGGATCTGGACCAAATGAAGTGTATTAAGGGAGAGGATGGTAGAGTGGTGGTAGAGGACGTGCTTATTAAGAAGAGGTGGCAGTCGTATTTTCATAAGCTCTTGAATGACGAGGGGAACGAAGGCATTGTGTTAGAGGAGTTGGAGCATACCGAGGAATCTCGCGATTTCGGCTTTTGCCTGTGTTTTAAGGTGGATGAGGTATGTAAAGTTATTCGCAAGATGCGAAGGGGTAGGGCGACGGGGCCCGATGAGATTCTGGTGGACTTTTGGAAGTTTACGAGCAGGGCAGGGTTGAGGTGGCTCACCAATTTGTTCAACAACATTTTTAAGTCCGCTAAAATGCCCGAGGCGTGGAGATGGAGCACGATGATTCCTTTATATAAGAACAAGGGTGACATTTAGAGTTGCAACAACTACCGTGGTATTAAGTTGTTGAGTCACACGATGAAGATTTGGGAGAGGGTGGTGGAGCAGAGATTGAGGAAGGTAGTGTTTATTTTGGAGAATCAATTTGGATTTATGCCTAGTCGCTTGACGACGGAGGCAATTCACCTTGTGCGGAGGTTGGTAGAGCAGTATCGAGAGAGGAAAAGGAATCTGCACATGGTGTTTATCGACTTGGAGAAGGCGTATGACAAAGTCCCTAGAGAAGTTCTTTGGAAATGCTTGGAGGTAAAGGGGGTACCAGTAGCGTATATACGAACGATTAAGGACATGTATAAGATGGCGAAGACTCGAGTAAGGATGGTGGGAGGAGATTCCGAGCATTTCCCGGTCTTGACAGGGTTGCACCAGGGATCGACTCTTAGTCTGTTTTTATTCGTCTTGGTGATGGATGTGTTGACGCAAAGTATTCAAGGAGAGGTGCCTTGGTGTATGCTTTTTACGGATGATGTAGTGTTGATTGATAAGTCGTGAGGTGTTAATGATAAGTTGGAGGTTCGGAGACAAACCCTAGAATCTAAAGGATTCAGATTGAGTAGAACCAAGACAGCGTACTTAGAGTGCAAGTTTAGTGACTCGAGGCGAGAGGAAGAGGAGGTAGTGAAGTTGGATTCGCAAGTGGTTTGTAAGAAGGATAGTTTTAGGTATCTTGGGTCTATGATTCAGGAGGATGGAGAGATTGATGTGGATGTCTCTCGCCGTATTGGGGCAGGTTAGATGAAATGGAGGCTTGCTTCGGGGATTTTATGTGATAAGAAGGTGCCCCTCAAGCTCAAAGGCAAATTCTATAAAGCTACGATCCGGCCGGCTATGTTGTATGGGGCGGAGTGTTGGCCTGTTAAGAACTCTCACGTCTAAAAGTTAAAGGTGGTGGAAATGAGGATGTTCCGTTGGATGTATGGATTCACGAGGGCTGATAGGGTTAGGAATGAGATTATTCGGAAGAAGGTAGGAGTGACATCGGTGGAAGATAAGATACGGGAAGTGAGGTTGAGATGGTTTGGTCATGTGATGAGAAGGGGCACGGATGCCCCTGTTTGTAGGTGTGAGAGGTTGGCCTTGGATGGTTTTAAGCGGGGGAAGGGTATACTGAAGAAGTACCGGAGAGAAGTAATTAGACGTGATATAGAGCAGTTACAACTTTCTGAGTACATGACCCTTGATAGGAAAGTATGGAGGAAAAACATTAGGGTAGAGGGCTAAGGTGGGTGGTCGAGTCATAGTCTGTAGTTAGAAGGGTTTGGTGTAGCTTGGTTGGTAGGTCTAGGGGTGGGGGAGAGGGGTCCATTGTCTGTTTGTGTACTTTATTGTTGTGTTATTTTATTCCTGTTGCACGCTTTTGACGTTTTTATCCTTTGTCCTTTTGTCTTGAGCCGGGGGTCTATCGGAAACGGCCTCTCTACTTCCCCGGAGGTAGTGGTATGGACTGCGTACATTTTACCCTCCCCAAACCCCACTAGGTAGGAATAGACTGGGTTTGCTGTTGTTGTTGTTGTAATCGCTCAATCCCAAACTAGTTGAGGTTGATTATATAAATTCTTAGTATCCATTTTGCTACATTCAGATCCTTAATATTTAAACAAATTCATCATTTAATAAACTACTTACACTTTCATCATTATGAATTAAATATGCCTCAATCTCGAATTAATTGGCCTAAGATATGAATTTTCAATATCCATCTCATCAAGTTCCCATTGAACTAAGATCCACAGAAGGAAAAACACTTTCCATTTATTGGTTATTAGTGGTATCCCATCTTTGTTCAAGCCCTTAAGGGTCATTTGGTAATGTGAGATGAGATAGGCAAGGATATCTCGTGGAATTATCATATCCCACCTACATAGATAGTAATCCCACCATTTTGTACATAGTGAGATAAAAATAATTCCAGAACTAATTAATACACATAAGTTCTATTGTGGATTATTATCCTTATGCAAACGACCGCTTAATATCAGGGTAATCAAGTCTTGCAATTAGTTATGCTTTGGAAAACTCACACATGCAAAATTGTTTTCTCTGTCGATTTCTTACAAAACATTTGAAAAATATAGTAAAACCAACAACTCACCTTCGTTGTCAACTCAAAATCACCATTTTTCCACAAGCCATGTTTCACAAACCCATCAGCAACACAAATCCTCCTCAGAGTAGCCAATGTCAATCCAATCGCTGTATCAGCCACATCATCGGTAAGCACATCGGGAGTGTTGGTAACTCTAATTCCTCTCTCTTTGCACTTTGCCAAATCAATCTTATCCAAACCTACACTGTAAGATGATACGATTTCCAAATTTGGCAATGCGTTAATGAGGTCAGAATCAGCACCAACGAATGCGTTACCTACAACAGCTCGGATGGAGTGACTGTTGTGAGTAGAGAACTGGGACTTGGAGGAAGATTCCCAGTATTTGAAGAGGCTGAAACGGTTGTTGAGTTGTTGTTCTAGGTAGGATGACATTGGACATGTCAGCAATACTCCTATTTTCTCCATAGTGATTGGGAGTGGAGGCGTTGGATAGGAATTGGCTTTTGGGAAATAAAAAGTTAAATTTAGGTTTCACTGAATGAGGTGATTTGGCTTCTTATTTTATTTTTACTCCTACTCTCAAATTACTTGCTTTTTTGCGCAACTTACTTAAATGTTAGACTAGATGAATTGTTTTAGCATTCCTGCGGTTTCGAATTAGTTGATCTTATTATTAAAAATATTTATTTCACTTTAGTTGTTAAAATTATAAATTTAAGACTATTATATATATATATATATATATATATATATATATATATATATATATATATATATTTCATTCTATCATTAGTATTAAGTTCATCTATTCTCTCAATCTCAAAATAGTTTACCCTCTTAATAAAAATATTTGCTTCAATTTAATTGTTTCATTTATGAAATCAAGAGAATTTTATGATGTTCTTCAACGATTATTCCCATTATTAAACATAGAGTGTATATACTCACATTTATACTTTCAAATGATCAAATCATAATTAATAAGACTAATTTGGTAAAATAAACACCTAATTAATATTTTCTTAAAGAGTGTGACAAGTCAATAAGGATCAACTATATTTTAAAATATGGAGAGTACATTTTTCGAAAGTATTGATAATAAATAATTTTATATTTTCAAAATTATCATTAAACTTGAAACTTTACTTTTTCTTCTCTTTTCTAGATTACTACTACTATAAGCACAACTCTATGCACACTAACACATTACTACTCCATCTTTTCTTGCTGCACGCATGAAATAGAGTAATTGTACCAAATTTTTATGTTTAATTATTGCATTGATTATTGAACTTTAATATTCAAATAAGGATAAACAAGTAAAATACACCTCTAATTATTGATTTCTTAATGGACGTGTCAACATCATAAAGGTCAATTAATCCGAAACGGAGGGTGTACTTCCTCCATTTAATTTTATGTGTTGCCATTTCTTTTTAGATCTGTTCCAAAAAGAATATCATGTTTCCTTATTTGATAACTATTTGAAGACACAGTTTCACTTTTATCCTTATTGATCCCACTTATAATGTCTCATCTAATTAAAGACAGTAGTACTATATCCTTTAACAAAGGATAATTTAGGAGTAAATATCACCAAGTCTTTTTTTATTTCTTAAACTCTGTGTCCGATCAAAGTATGTCACATAAAATGGGACAGATGAAGTAATTAATATAGGTATATGTAACGATCTGAAAATTTGATGAAATATGTGAAATTTGTGATATTTTGTGATTTGACTATTTTATCCCTTCCTGTAGTTGCACCGGAGTATTTTTGGGGTGTGGAGTTCATTGACACGATTTCCGATGCATTTGGGTGCCTTTTGTGCAATATTGTGATTTTTTTAGGCTTCGAGAGCCTTATTTTAGACTTATGTGGATATCTTTGATTCGTACGGTGGATGGATGAAAGGACTGGGCCAGCAACTCAGGAATATCAATTGTAGGCTAGGCAGATATTTGGTTCGTGTCCCGATACACCCGAGCTCATTTCGACCCGTTGGTCAGAAAGTTGGAAAATTAAAAATACGAGTTTGGGACCCATATTTGATCGAAACGACCTCGGATGGAAAATTTAACTTTACCAACGCGTTCGAAATGTCAATTTTAGGGTGGTAGCATATTTGGTGCGATTTTACGGATTTTAACTCTCATTTCGATCCTCAATTTAAAAAATTGTGATTTCGAATTTTGGGGGTCAACTTTGTGAAAATGACATTTTTCTTAAATTATGAGACGATCCGTAGCATCGAATTTAGTGTAGTTACATAGTTTGTTTGCATATATCGGACTCCAAACAAATCCCCAACAACCCATTGAATTCCATTTTTGGACTTAAAAATTTGATGTAAAAAAAATCTGCAATATAAAAACAGTTTTTCCCCTCTTTTTTGCCTATATTGCCTGTTCTTTCACCTTTCCTCTTGAGAGTTAAACCCTAAAATAATGTGAGTGCTTAAAAATGAAGCTTGTGGGAGCTTGAGAAGCTAGATTAACATCTATTTCTTGATTGTATTATGGATTTAAGGTGAGATTTCATCCTTTTCTACTCTAATGCCTTGGTTAATTTCTTAAAACACCAAAAATGATAGACTTGATTTTAAACCCCAATTTCATTTCTTTTTACTTGAATAATATTTTAATCTTATAATTACTAGTTTTTCATGAATTTAACCTTCAAAACAACTTCAATTCATGATTTTAACGCGAATTTCAAAGATTTTATCCGGTAAAGCTCAAAAATGGTTTTTCTTCAATTTGAACCTTATTTTTAACCCGATTTAACTTGAATTTTTAGCTGTAGATTCCTAAAACTATGGAGAAAACATTTGGAATAAAATTTATATTTTTACCCTTCTTTTTTGAAAAATTATTTTGGGGGTCCATTTTGACCTCGAACCAAAAGTAGTCAATATGAATATCGTTGATTGTGTTTTGACGCATAGATTCTATATTTCTTGATTTTAGTTGATTTTGGGATCGTTCTTGGAAAATAATATTGTGGGTTCGAAATATAGCAGACCAGTTTCGACATTCGAGGTAGGTTATGACTTAACTCTTTCAAACTGGGTGGGTAGTAATGATGGTACAAAATACATGTTAAGGGTGAAAAATAATCATAAAAATGGCTATCTATGTGTTATGCTCGTGTGGGGCCTATGTGTGACGTAATTGTTGAAATTGAGATATTATGTTATATGTGTGACCGTGTGGGGTCCTATGTGATATTGAAAGCCTTGAATATATGTGAATAATTGTATTGTGTTGTTGAAATAGCTATGTGGTACCATTGGTGTATTGTGATATATTCATACTTGTTGGCATATGAAATATGTAGAAATTCATGGATGGTGGAATTAATAAATAGATATTGGCTCATGTGATTGTAGAAATATATTATTATGATTGGTTGTGGAAATACCTCATCTGGTTGGTTGTGGAAATACTCATTATGATGATTGTGGACATTGCATTATCATCCTCATGGCATCATACACATAATTTCATTTGTTTGTTGTATGTTTGGTATATGCTTATTGTTGTGTTGTTTGTCATACTTATGTACTCTGGAAATATTGGAAATATTCAAAACTCTAGAAATATTGAAAATATCAGATTTTATAAGCCCCCCTCCTGAGGAATGTACCGTAGAGAAGATATTGATACATGGATTGTAATGGGTTGATGGCCCTCCCATGGGTCCCACATTATGAGGCTTGCCTCCATGGGTGTATACAGGGATTGTGCGACTAATCCGGAGGTTGTGCTATGACCTTGTGCATCATCATCATCATATACATTGGACTTGCTTTATTATATTTATGTTGTGCTTGTATTGCCCTATTAATTTGTCATCTATCTTTTTATTCTATATCTTGACTTGTTAATGTCTCATTGTTCTATCTTCCTTTATTTGTACATAATGATCTTGATTAAACATATTCCTCTTTTGTTCTACTTGTTATGATATTGTGTTTAACTGAATCCCTATCTAGTGTGTTGTTAAATCATATATGGATATTGTAGTACTGTTAGTACAAGAAGTATGGGCTATCGTTGTGGGATATTGATAACGCTCAATCTACAGCTCTCGTGGGAGTGTAAAGCGGTCGTTAGCAAATATAGAACCCAACCTGGGTTGGGTATCGATCCCACAGAGAATAGCTTGGCCAACAAGCAAGAGAAATTACTAGACTTTTAGTGCAAGTCTCGTAGGAAAGGGGGGATTGTAGTATGTAACCAAAACAAGAATGTAAGAACTGAAAATAGCAAAATAAAGAGAGATTGTCACGTGTGTTGTAAACAATGAGAATTGAGGCGTTGGGGTTATGTCCACCTTCTGAGGTATACGTCTCTATTGGCTATGAGTGTGTAGAGTCTTGACATGTAATTGCTTATAGAGAATTGTAGTCGATGGTAAATCCAAGCGTCTCTCGACCTAAACAAGGACTATTTCACTTTAACTCTCTCGAGCTTAAAGCGTGACTAACGGTACGAATTCTCCAAGAAGTTAGTCCAGGTACGGCACTAGCTTTTTAATAGGAAAGGGTGTCCTACTACCTTGACATTATCTCTTTTCCAGACAAATAACTTTTCTCTCGAACAAGTCAGATGTTAGACTGGCGTTGGTCTATGCGTCTTCTTTTCTAGACAAATAACCTTTCTCTCGAACAGGTTAGATGTTAGAATGGCGTGTTCTTGTGTTTGAACCGCAAAGAATGTAGATTTAAGATGAAGAGAATAATGATATAAGCAATATACTTGTCTTGAACTCACAAACTCATAGCTATAGATAGTAACTCATTCGGCTTCCATAACCCCAACTAAGAGATTTAGTTACCCATGAATGCGAAGGATATCACGTTTTGCATGGTGGATGGCGTGAATAGTAGGTGTTTGGCGTGTGGTTTTAGTGATTCCGTAGCAAGTAACGATTCTCTTGTTGTGGAATTTAAGAGTAGAAGAATGAAGAATTGAGAATGGGTTGTAGGAAGATGTCTTAATTGTAAGGAGATGAATGAATTGTCAGAATGTCTCCTCCCCCTCCAAAATCTCTAACATGATAGGGTATTTATAATACTCCTATCCTACTCCTACTAAACTAATAAAATAAATAACCAAATCCTAATATACTAATGAAATCCTTGACCCAATTGTACTAGGGTAAGGTTACAAAATTATAATCCAAATAGAATGATGAAACACATAACCTAATTGCACTAGGTTAATGTATTATGGCAAAAATCCAGCTTTGTGTCTGTAAGTCCCAAAGTCTTCAGAAATGCTGTTTTAGCCCGGGACAGATTTTCCATGCAGCAGATTTAGTCCTTTATGCGTCCAGCTCCTTTCCATCTCGTTTGTGAGCTTTCTTTTGCGTCAAGTAAGCCATAAATTGCTGTATTTTGCATCATTTATACCTGAAACTTTCCTAATCACATTTGTTAGCTCATTTACAGGAAAAAGGACTAAAAGTGTACGAAATAGATAATTAGTTCTCGAAACTAGGCTAAAATATGGGCAAAATATATTGATATAGGCGCGTAATTTCGCCTATCATCAGATATTTTTTGATTGCATGTGATGTGTCCTTAGTGTATATTTTGTATGCTTTATTTACTACTTTGCTTGGTTGGTCTATGATACCTACTGAGTATAAATGGATAGTACTCACGCCTACTATGACCTTTTGGTGTAGGTCTTAGCTCGAGTGCGCCTCAGATTGGTTGATTTCGAACTCTTTCAGATTTCTTAAGGTAGTGATTAGACATTCATGTGTCCGAAGTTTACCTCTTTCTTTATATACTTTATTTGTATTTAGAGACTAATGTTGACCCTTTGTGGATATCTCAGATATATTTGACTTATGGTTTATACTAGTAGTTATTACACTATTGACACCTGGTTTTGAGAATGTATGATATTTGGATATGTTCTTTTCGCATTGCTATAATTACTTGTATGGTTTAACTTTGTTCTATAAGCCTTACCTTGGTATATTTATGTGTTTTCCTCTTTTTGTGTCAGTTTGTGTAAAAGGCTTACTTGTCAAGGTATGTCATGGCAAGTGCCATCATGTCCCTCATTTTTGGGTCGTGACAAATTGGTATCAAAGAAGCTAGGTTTCATTGATCTCATCGGTGTAAGAATGAGATGTCTAATAGAGTCTTGAGGATCAGTACGTAGATGTCCTAATCTATCTTCGAGAGGCTATAGGATGTCTTTAGGAAACATCCTTCATTTTATTCCTTATCGTGCGAAGTTCTTTCATACCTTATGTTCTGAGTTATGTTCCACTCTTTCTGCACTGATGGTGTTGAGTAGGTCTAGCGAAAGTAGAGATATAGAGCCTTCACCCAAAGGGCGAACCTTAAGTCATGGACGAACCTGAGGAAGTGGATAGGTTTGTAGTTTAGCCATATCTAGGAGAAGTGTTAGGGGACTCTCCCCTGAGCCTTGTATTGAGCAAGCTGGAGGTGTGGGTTTTACTTTAGTTCCTCAAAGTTTGTCTCCCCAGTTTTAAAGGGATTATTGGTGTATTTGGTGACCCATTTAGAGGGTTTTCTTTCGATTATGCCTAGTATTCCTCTAGTTTAGAGTGTGGATCCTCATGTTGCACCTGCTTTTGTTTTGGTTGCTCCTCAGACGCAAAGCATTAATCCTCCTTCAGTGTCAATATTTAAGTATGTTGCTCTGAGTTTGAAAGTTTGGCCTTCATTTATGTTACCCTCTCTAGTGGGGTCTCGACCAACTATACATGTTTTGGCTCCTGCTTTTCAGTGAGCAATAACTCAGATAGTAGTGTTTGAGGCATCATTCTAGAGTATAGGGGACCAGGCGTGGATGCAGAGATATACTACTCGAGCGCCTCATAGAATCATGAAGAGGGTGCGATGTCAGGACAAGTTTAGAGGTTACTTTATGTGTGATGAGTTTGGCTATTTGACCAAGGATTATCCCTGCTGTGTGTTTAAGCTACTATTATTTCAGCTATCAGGGGTAGCGTTGCTACCAGATGTGCGAGGGATAGAGGCCGTAGAGCTCGTAGTGGTAGACGTGGGGCTATTTAGTCAGTTGGTGGTCGTGGATAGTTTTATGCCATACCAGCCAGACTAGAGGCAGAGGCTTATGGTGCTATGATCACAGGTATCATCCACATTTATTTTAGACCTGCATTAGTATTATTTGATCCCGAATTGACTTTTTCCTGTGTGTTTGTGTATTTTACTTTGGGTTTTGATTTTGTTAGTGAGCCTCTTGTTATGTCTATTTGTGTATCTAGCCTATAGGTGATTCTTTAGTTGTGGATTGGGTGTACCAATCTTGTATTGTAACTTTTTCTTGGCGTGAGACTTTTGTAGATCTGTTTGTTAGATATAGTTGATTTTGATATTATTTTGGGTATGGATTGGTTGGCTCTTTATCATGATATCCTAGATTATTTTGTTAAGACTGTGACTTTAGCTTTGCCGGGTGTGCCAAGGGTAGCTTGGGGTACGCTTTATTCAGGTCCTAAGAGGGTTATCTCTTATGTTCAGGCTCATAGATTAGTTTAGCAGGGATGTTTAGCTTATTTGGCTTATATTCATGATACTAGTATTGCTTCACCTTCTTCCTTAGATTCTATTTGTGTTGTCCATAAGTTTATAGATGTGTTCCCTATGGATTTGCCGGATATGCCTCTAGATTGTGATATTGATTTTGCCATTGATGTTAAGCTAGACACTAAGCCCATCTCTATTCCTCCTTATAGAATGGCCCCAATTAAGTTGAAGAAAATAAAAGATCAGTTGTAGGAGTTATTGGATAAGGGAGTTATCCAATCAAGTGTATCTCCTTGGGGTGCGTCTATCTTGTTTGTGAAGAAGAAAGATGGGTCTATGCGTATGTATATTGATTATCGACTTTTGAACAAGGTGACAGTTAAGAATGGGTATCCTGTTCCTCGCATCGATGATTTATTTGATCAACTTCATGGTGCTGCGTTATTTTTAAAGATTGAATTGAGGTACAGTTATGACCAGTTGAGGATTAGAGCTTTGGATATTCTGAAGATAGCTTTTTAGACTTGATATGGCCATTATGAGTTCTTGGTCATGTCCTTTGGGTTGACCAATGCCTTTGCCTTATTCATGGAGTTGATGAACTGAGTGTTTCGACCATGTCTTGACTCTTTTTTTATTATATTTATAGATGATATTTTGGTTTATTCCAAGAGTCAGGTTGAGCATGGGAAGTATTTGCAGATTGTGCTTCAGATATTGAGGGATGAGAAGTTGTATGTGAAGTTCTGTAAGTGCGAGTTTTGGTTGGAGTCTTTTTCTTACTTAAGTTATGTGATAACTAAGAAAGGTATTATGTTAATCCAACCGAGGTTGCAATAATTCGTGATTGGGCTAAACCTGCTTCACCCATCGAGATTCAAAGTTTTGTTGTCTTGGCAGATTATTATCGGCGTTTTGTTAAGTGTTTCTCTTCTATTGCAACTTCTTTGACTAAGTTGACTCAGAATAACATTTCTTTTTAGTGGTTTGATGCTTATGAGGCGAGCTTTCAAAAGCTTAAGGATTTATTGACTTTAGCACCTATATTGACTTTGCCCAAGGAGGGTGTGGGTTTCACCGTATTTTGTGATACTTCAGGTGTTAGATTGGGTGCTGTGTTAATGAATGAGGGAAAGGTAATTGCTTATACATCTCGTAAGTTGAAGCCTCATGAGAGGAATTATCCTACCTATGATTTGTAGTTGTGCATAGTTGTGTTTTCTTTGAAGTTGTGGAGACACTACTAGTATATAGTCCGTTGTGAGATCTTCTCAGATCATCGTAGCCTTCAGTACTTTTTCATCCAGTGAGATCTTAATTTGAGGTTGCTCCATTGGCTTGAGTTACTTAATGATTATGACTTGACTATTCTCTAACATCTAGGCAAGGCTAATATGGTTACGGATGACTTAAGCCGAAAATAGACTAACATAGGTAGTTTGGTGCATCTTTTGACCTAGGAGAGTGATGTGTGAACATATACTAACATATTTGAGGCTTTTAGCTGAGAATAATTGCAAATTCTTAAGCAACTTTGTCGTTTTTGATTGTTTTATCTTTGATTTTGCAGTAGAAGTCAAGAGGCAAGAGAACTAACAATGATGGAAGTAAAAGAGTTGAAATCTGAAGCAACTAGAAGAGAAGTGTGGCTAACGACATTCCTGATAAGTCGTCAGCACTCTGATAGGTTATTGGCTTTATCGTCAGTCTTAAACAGAGAATGGGATTCAGTTGGAAGAAGTGACAAAGATATGTGATAAGCTGTCAGCCTTGTGATGAGCCATCAGCCTCCTGATAAGGCGTCACATGTGTCGTCACCTAATCCGGGAAGAACACTAAACTCTGTGATTTTGTTTTCATAATTAGGCTGAAGTATTTAAAGCATAGTTTAGGGTTTTCTAAGGAGGATTCTGAACCTATTTTGGAATGGACGTATTTTGTTATTTTCTCTCTAGTTTCTTGGCTTGAATAAAACAATTAACTTTGAAGAGATTATCATTAATATTTTGGGATTTCTACTTTGATCTAATATGAGAAACACTCATTGCTATTCATCTTGCTGTAAGTTTATGTTTCCAATTATTAATTCAACTTGTTGTATCAATTATTATATTATGAGTGGCTAAATCCCTTTATCCCAAATTATTGGATCAATGGGTTAGGTCTTGGTAAGTTGCTAAGTGTTCAAGATTCTAAAGGTAATAGGACTCTTTGATAATTCTGAGGTTTTAATTATTGTCTATTGGTTGCAAACGATAGATAGCACCTGCTTTGATTTGCTTGAAATAAGAAATCAACTATAGTAGGAAGTGAATTATTGACAGGGACTTGGAAGCTACCAACCTTCTGTTTAATAATTGACGCTGTAACAAGGTTAATTTATCTGAGGTGAAGTTTGGTGAGTGAATATAAATTTCCTAAGTCCGAGCGGATTAGGTAATTAAATACTTAAGTAGGTCGAAAGACATTTAGGCATAACTTCGATAAAGACAATCTGTTGTTCCTACCTATTGTGAGAATCTTGAATCACTATTAGCATCTGTCAAGTACCAACATCTATAGAGAACATAACTCTGGTTTTCCATAAACTCTTGATTACAAATACTGAAACTAAAGTGACCAACAATTATTTGTTTGATCATCAAAAAACTCTATTTTATCTTTTCGTATCATTTGTTTGGATTCAACTTATAGCTATAGTTTCAAATTAGTTTAATCGCCACTCATATTGTTCCTTGTGGATTCGACCCCGACTCTAAAGTTAGGTAAATATATTAACGACGACCGCTTTGCACTAAAATGACGTGTAAGTTGAGCGTTATCAAAACTGGTGCTGTTGCCGGGGAAAAATTTGGCGTATTGAGTTGGTTTGCAATTTTAGCCTACTTGCTTGAATTCAAACTTGTAAATATTTATTTTAAGTTTTCTTTTATTTCTTGTGTTAGGTAAATTTTTATTTTAGTTTACTTATAACTATGGCATCGTGGAATGAACATGAGCTTGGTGGTTGGAAATCTTATCTTGATGATCCATGTCCATATTATGATGGACCTCGCTTTTGGAAAGATTATAGATATGCTCCCTGGAGAGAGATATGTGCACCATCCCCATCCTACCGGGAGTATGATTGTTCTTTATGTGGTGGTCAAGATGGATATTGGAGTGATTGCCCAAATGTCCCCTCCCCTTATTGCACTAACCCAAATTCTAGTTTTTCTTATGAGATTGATAGGTCTTATGTTCAAAAAAAGGAAGAACGAAGCACTGGGAAGAGTGGCATTGAAGCTATGTTTCAACGAATGTTGGATATCCAGAAAGAAACGTATGATATTGTATGTGATATGCGTCAAGACATGAAGCCAATCATTCATGAGGAGATGGATATAGAGGTCAATCATTCAAAACATTCTTCTATATTATGTTTAGATGATATTTTTTCTGTGGAATCATTTAAAATAATGGAAGAGTGTGAAGATAAGAAGCAAGAACCCTATATTGATGTTAAGCAACCCTCGGTGATTTCCCAACCAACCGAACTAACGATGAGAGATGATGCCAAGATTGAGGAAATGGTGTTAGAGGCAAAAGAATAAACCAATCCACTCTTTTATAAAGACTCTAGCCCAATTTGGGATGAAGAGGTTGAGAAGGATGAAACTCCGAAATTAGGGAGAAAACGTCACCAACATTATGAATGGTGGATGTGATGAAAGTTGAATCACCCAAGCAAATGGTGAATTTTGGAAATGAGCAGGAAAATTCCTACATTTTGGAGTTAGTCTTTCCGAAAGGGTATAATACAACCCCAATCTTGAAAGCCAAGAAACTTTAAGGTCGATGTCTATTTAGTGGCTTTTTAAGATTCTCACCATTGCCAAATGAGCCCACACAAAAGTTTCATGCAAAATTAGGCAAGTGGTTTAAGTCTTCAAAGTGGAGTGATAGAACTTTCCTTATCATGCTCTCACATTTTCTCAATGCACCTAAAAGATGTAAAGATCGAAAGATGGGCCGATGATTCAAATTATCTAAGTGGAGGGATAAAGGATGAAGTACTTTCAATGTAGCTTCATGAATTCTGAGTAGTCAAGATAACCTAGTCGTGTCGCGACATTAAATCAGGTGCTGCTTGGAAGGCAACCCAAGGTATTTGGTTATTTGTATTCGTATTATGTGATTGACATCAGATTTTCGCACCCATGGTGCCATAGGTATGTTTCTAACTCTCTTGTTTTGCTTTGACGCATTGGGAATATTGCATGATTTTAAGTTGATAGTAGGGTTACTTGTGGGTGTTGATGTTCTCTTGGGGTTTTTGTTGCTGTTCCTCTTTTCCCCAGAGTCTTGTTCCTAGTAGAGCCGGCATGTTTAGGCGTATTATGTTTATTTTATGATGTGTTGTGGTTAATTGGGGGAAAAATAAGTATCTAGGATAGTTGACATATTTCTGTTGATGTTTTTTGGAATGATAAATACCTCTCCAATTGTCTGTCTGGTAACTGAGTGATGTGCATCTATATATGACTACTGTGAATCATTTTTTGGCATTAGTACTAGGGGCATAATAATCACTGCTAACAATTGCATGAACCGAATGGGTAGTAGCTTGTGATGTACCTTTGTGCAATGTGTGTGTGAGATACTACCTAGTTCCTATTGTGTGTTAAACCCAGAACTTGCCCGATTGTTCTTGCCTTGGTTGTAGGATAGCGGTTAGTAAAGGATCATAGGCTGTTGTTGATATTAGTCCACTTTTAGCCTAAATGACCCTCCATGTGTGAATAATATCCCTTGATCCTGATTTTAAGCCTGAATGCCTATTCTTTTTATTATACCTATCACCTTCTCATTTGTATCACAATGAACCTGTTTTGGCCCTGGACCTCCTTGAATATTATGCACTTTGACTTAGGCAAATAACCTAAGTTGAGGGTGGCTATCATAGAGGTGTATGATGTAAAGTGAGTATGAAGAAGGGTAATAAAAAAATATATATGCAAGGCTGGGTATGGTAGAAAAAGAATGAGAAAAGAAAAGTTGTGAAAAAAAGAAAATGAATGACTAAATGATCACACCCATCCTGAATTTGCTTAATAAAAAAAGGGAGAAATAAGGTAAAGGGTGATAAGTGAGACCCAAAAAAATAGTGTATTGCCAAGGAGGGTTAGTCACTTTAAATATCCTTGCGTATCATACCAGCCCCAAGCCTATATTACAAGCTGAAGAAAAGTCCTATAGTGATCCTAACTTAACTGTTTGAAAGCCTCAGTGATGAAAATAAGGGAAAGCTTATGGTATTTGGCATACATTAATTGGAACTTCTTTATGAGAGTGAGTGTCTCTTGACCGTCCACTCATTGACATACTTGATTACATATATAAGTGAAGAGGGACTTCTTTGTTGTAAGGGCACATTGGTTGCATTGCTAGCTGCTTATATGTTTGGGTAGTGTAACTTGTATATATGCATGGTTATTGTTGCTGATTTAATGTCATATCTTGATTCCCTTGTGTCACATTGTTGATCTTTATTGATATACACAGTTGGGTTTAAAGTGATTGAAAATGGAGAGGGTAATGCGTTTTGAGCTAAACTTCATAATCAACTATCATAGGTATCTTATGTGTCTCTTGGTTAAGCATCGTAGAATTGTATTTTAGTTGCTTGAGGACAAGCAATTGTTTTAAGTTGAGGGTGTTGATGTATGAGCAGATGCTAACACGTTTAATGCTTTTAACTGAGAATAATTGCAAAGTCTTAAGCAACTTTTATCATTTTTGATTGTTTTATATTTGATTTTGTAGTGGAAATCAAGAGGCAAGAGAACCAATAATGATGGAAGTAAAAGAGTTAAAATCGAAGCAAATAGAAGAGAAGTGTGACTGATGACATTCCTGATAAGTTATCAGCACTCTGATAGGTTATCGGATCGTCAGCCTTAAACAGAGAATGGGATTCAGTTGGAAGAAGTGACGACGACATGTGATAAGCCATCAGAGTCACCGTCAGCCTTAGACAGAACATGGGAGCTGAGGTGGATAAGTGACGACATTGTCTGATATATCGTCACAGTTTTGATAAGCCATCAAGATTCACTATCAGCCTTAAGCAAAAATTGTCAAAATTGAAGAGGAGTTGATGACATTCGTGATAATTTGTCAGCCTTCTGATAAGGCGTCACGCATGTCGTCACCTAATCTGAGAAGAACACTGAACTCTGTGATTTTGTTTCCATAATTAGGCTGAAGTATTTAAAGCATAGTTTAGGGTTTTCTAAGGAGGATTCTGAACCTATTTTGGAATGAATGTATTTTGTTATTTTCTCTCTAGTTTCTTGGCTTGAACAAAATAATTAACTTTAAAGAGATTATCATCAATATTTTGGGATTTCTAATTTGATCTAATCTGAGAAACACTCATTTTTATTCATGTTGCTATAAGTTCATCTTTCAAATTATGAAGTCAACTTGTTGTATCGATTATTATATTATGAGTGGCTAAATCCCTTTAACCCAAATTATTGGATCAATGGGTTAGGTCTTGGTAAGTTGCCAAGTGTTCAAGATTCTAAAGGTAATAGGACTCTTTGATAATTCTGAGGTTTTAATTATTGTCTATTGGTTGCAAACGATAGATAGCACCTGCTTTGATTTGCTTGAGATAAGAAATCAACTATAGTAGGAAGTGAATTATTGACAGGGACTTGGAAGCTACCAACCTTCTGTTTAATAATTGACGCTGTAACAAGGTTAATTTATCTGAGGTGAAGTTTGGTCAGTGAATATAAATTCCCTAAGTTTGAGAGGATTAGGTAATTAAATGCTTAAGTAGGTCGAGAGACATTTAGGCATAACTTCGATAAAGATAATATGTTGTTCCTACCTATCGTGAGAATCTTGAATCACTACTAGCATCTGTCAAGTACCAGCACCCATAGTGAACATAACTCTGGTTTTCCATAAACTCTTGATTACAAACACTGAAACTAAAGTGACCAACAATTATTTGTTTGATCATCAAAAACCCCCATTTTATCTTTTCGTGTCATTTGTTTGGATTTAATTATCTTTTTGTGTCATTTGTTTGGATTCAACTTATAGCTATAGTTTTAAATTAGTTTAATTGCCACTCACATTATTCCCTGTGGATTCGACCTCGATTCCAAAGTTAGGTAAATATATTGACGACGACTGCCTTGCACTAAATTGATGTGTAAGTTGAGCATTATTAGGGAGGCCTCTAGACTTAGAGGTTCAGTCTATAGCTAATCAAATGGTTAGGATTGATATTTTGACACCTGGGTGCATTTTAGCATTTGTGAAGGCTATGTCTTCTTTGATAAAGCAAATTTGAGCTCGTCAATTTGATGATGTGAGATTGAGGTTAATTCAAGATAAGGTGTTGAGTGGCAAAGCTAAGAAAGCCTCACTTGATTTGGATGGAGTTTTAAGGATTGGGTGGCTGAGTTTGTATGCCGAGAGTGGGTGATTGGATTAGGTTGACCTTGGAGGAGGCCCATTGCTCCAGATATTCTTTCCATCCAGGTGTGACTAAGATATATCGTGATTTGAGATAACACTACTGGTGGGGTGGTATGAGGCGAGATGTAGCAAATTTTGTAGCTCCTTGCCTATGTTATCAGTGGGTGAAGGATGAGCATATGAGACTTGGTGGTTTGCTGTAGAGGTTACCTATTCTTGAGTAGAAGTGAGAATAGATCACCATAGACTTTGGACTAGTTTACCTCTTTCATCTTGTGGTTTTGATAATGTGAGGGTCATCGTGGATTGATTTACCAAGTTAACTCATTTTATTCTGGCTCAGTTTTTATTCAGTGCTGAAAGGTTGACCCGTATCTACATTCATAAGATTGTGCATCTGCATGGTGTGCCAGTGTCTATTATTTTAGATCTAGGTTCTTTGTTCACATCATACTTTTTAAAGTCTTTTTAAGATGAGTTAGGTACTCGAATTGATCTTAGTACAATGTTTCACTCCCATATTGACGGTCAGTCAGAGCGGACTATTCAGGTTTTGAGAATATGCTTTGTGCTTGTGTGATGAATTTTGGTGGCTAGTGGGAGCACCATTTGGTTTTAGCAGAGTTTGCATATAATAATAGCTACCACACTAGTATTGATATGTCTCCTTTTGGAGGCGTTGTATGGTTGGCGTTACCATTTCCTAATAGGTTGGTTTGATGTTTCAGAGGTGAGATCTCGAGGTATGAACTTGCTTTGTGAGTCCTTGGACAGAGTTTAGATCATTTAGGATAGACTTAAAGTAGTGACTCAGAGTAAACAGAAGTGCTACACAGATCTTAGGCTTCATTCCTTGAGATTTAGTGTTGTGATCGTGTTTTTCTTTGAGTTTCACCCATGAAGGGTGTGCTGAGGTTTGGGAAGAGGGGCAAGCTTTGTCCTAGGTATATTATTCCATTTGAGATTCTTCAAAATGTTGGTGATGTGGCCTATGAGTTAGCTTTGCCTCTAGATTTATCAGCTGTTCATCCAGTTTTTATGTTTCTATGCTTCGCCGTTAAATTCTTGATGAGTCTCATGTCATTCATTGGGAGTCGTTTTAGTTAGATGAATGGTTTGCCTTTGTTGAGGAGCTGGTCTCTATTTTGTCTAGGAATGGTAGGTGGTTACACTCTAGATTAATCCCTGTGGTTAAGGTTTAGTAGAGACATCGACCTGTAGATAAGGCTACTTGGGAGGCTGACTCTGATATGCGCGGTTCCTACCCCAACTTTTTGTTGATTCATGTATTTCTTTGCCTTAATTCGAGAATAAACTAGACTTTTAGTTGTGGATGATGCAACAACCTGAAAATTTGATAAAATATGTGAAATTTGTGATTTTGTGTGATTTGATTGTGTTACCCCTTTCTGTAGTTGCATTGTGATATTTCTGGGGTATGGGGGGGATTGGCACAGTTTTTGATGCATTTTGGTGCCTTTTGTGCGATATTTTGATTTTTAGTGGCTTCGAGAGCCTTATTTTGGATTTATGTGGGTTTCTTTTGATCTTTGCAATGAATGTCTGAACAAACTGCACCAACAGCTCTGCAAACCTTTGGTTCGGGCCTTGATGCACCTGAGCTCATTTCGACTTGTTGGTCGAAAAGTTAAAAAATTAAAAATATGAGTGTGGGACCTATATCTAGTAGAAATGACCTAAGATAGAAAATTTGACTTCGTCATTGCGTTTGAAACGTTGATTTTAGGGTGGTAGCATGTTTGGTGTGATTTTACGGCTTTTAAATCTTATTTTGATCCTTGGTTTGAAAAATTATAATTTTGGATTTCGGGGGTCAACTTTATGAAAACAACATTTTTTTGAAATTTTGATATTGCCATTGAGTCTGGAGAGCTAAATTTAGTGTGATTGCATAGTTTATTTACATATATCAAACTTCAAACTAATCTCAGGCACCCCATCAAAGTCCATTTTTGGACTTATTTATTTGATGTAAAAAAGTTTGCAATATAAAAATAGCTTTTCCCCCCTCTTTTTGTCTATTTTTCCAATTCTTTCACCTTTTCTCTTAAGAGTTAAATCCTAAAATAATGTGAGAGCTTAAAAATGAAGCTTGTGGGAGCTTGGGAAGCCATATTAACATCTATTTCTTGATTCTATTATGGATTTAAGGTGAGATTTCATCTTTTTCTACTCTATTCTTTGATTAATTTCTCAAAACTTCAAAAATCTCAGGGCTTGATTTAAAATCCCAATTTCACTCCTCCTTTTGACTTGAATAATATTTCAATCTTATAATTACTAGTTTTTCGTCAATTTAACCTTAGAAAAACTTCAATTCTTGATTTTAACAGGGATTTGAAAGATTTTACCCGGTATAGCTCAAAAATAGTTTTTCTTTGATTTGAATCTCATTTTTAACTTGATTTGACTTGTTTTTTCAGTTATAGATTCCCAAAAATATGTAGAACACGTTTTGAAGTAAAGTTACAATTTTACCATTCTTTTTTAAAAACCCATTTGGGGGGTCCATTTTGATCCTAAACCAAAACTAGTCAATATCGATATTGTTGGCTTTGTTTTGATGCCTAGATTCTATATTTCTCGATTTTAGTTAATATTTAAATCGTTTGTGAAAAGTAAGGTCGTGAGTTCGAAGTGTAGCGGATCGGTTTTGACATTCCAGGTCGGTTATGGCTTAACTCTTTCAGACTGGACTAGGTAGTAATGATGGTATAAAATGCATGATAAGGGTGGGAATTAATCATTAAAAATGGCTATCTATGTATTATGCCCGTGTGGGGGCCTATATGTGACATAATTATTGCAATTAAGATATTATGTAATATCTGTGACCATGTGGGGTCCTATGTGATATTGATAGCATTGGATACAGTGAGTAATTGTATTGTGTTGTTGAAATTCCTAATATGGTACCATTGGTGTATTGTGATATATTCATAGTTGTTGACATATGAAACATGTGAAAATTCATGGATGGTGGAATTAATAAGTAGATATTCGCTCACGTGATTGTGGAAATGTATTATTATGATTGGTTATGAAAATACCCACGTTATTGGTTGTGAAAATACTTATTATGATGGATCGTGAACATTGCATTATCATCCTCACGGCATCATCCGCATAATTTCACTTGTTTGTTGTATGTTTTGCATATACTTGTTGTTGTTTATTATACTTGATTTGTGTCTTATGTGCTCTAGAAATACTGAAAATACTAGAAATATTGAAAATTCTAGAAACACTACGATTATCAGATTTTATAACCCCCGAGGGATGTGCCGGGGAGGAGATATTGATATATAGATTGTAATGGATTGACGAACCCCCCATGGATCCCACATTGGGAGGATTCCATCCGTAGGTGTATACGGGGATTGTGCGATGATTCCGGAGGTTGTGCGATAATCTTGTGCATCATCATCATCATCATAATATACATTTCTTGCTTTATTATGTTTATGTTGTGCGATAACCTTATGCATCATCATCATCATCATAATATATATTTCTTGCTTTATTATGTTTATGTTGTATTTGTATTGCCATATTGACTTTTTATCTATGTATTTGTTCTATATCTTGACTTGTTAATGTCTAATTGTTCTATCTTCCTTTATTTGTACTTGATGATCTTGATTATACATGTTCCTTTTTTGTTCTACTTGTATGTGATATTGTGTATAATTGTATCCCTATCTAGTGTATTGTTGTATTATGTGTTGATATTGTAGAACTATTAGTACAAGCGGTGTGGGCTACTGTTGTGGGATATTTTCTGATTGTAGGTGACGTACCCTTAGTGTATATTTTGTATGCTTTATTTACTACTTTGTTTGTTCAGCCTATGATACCTACTGAGTACAAGTAGATTGTACTCACCCCTGTTGCGCCCTTTCAGTGCAGGTCTTAGCTCGAGTGTGCCTCAGACTGGTTGATTTCGAGTGCCTTCAGATTTCTCAAGATAGCGGTTGGACATTCATGCATCTGGAGTTCACCTCTATCTTTCTATAGTAGTTATGTCTTTATTTGTATTCGAAGACAAATTGTGACACTGTGTGAATATCTCTGATGTATTTGACTCATGATTTGTATCAGTAGTTCTTATACTATTGACACCTAGTTTTGAGAATGTATGGTATTTGTATATGTTCTTCCCACATTGTTATAATTACTTGTATGGATCAGCTTCGTTTTAGAAGCTTTAACTTGGGGTATTTCTATCTTTTCCTCTTTTTGTATCAGTTTGGGTGATAGGCTTATTGTTAAGGTACGCTACGACAAGTGCCATCATGACCCTCGTTTTTGGGTTATGACAGTATAGTTGACAAAAGATAATTAATTATCTCTTGAATTCTTAAGCATACCAACTATTTCGAGATAAATTTTTTCCCAAATATGTCAAATAATTTGAGATGAAAATAATTAAAAAAATTGATTAATTTTAGAAAAAATAATAAAAAAATACCACTCTATGTTATCTAATAGTTAAATTTGTCTTTCATTATATCGACGGGTTAGATATCCCTGCTATTATCAAATTTAACAAATATGCCCCTCAATTAAATGACTTCCCCCAAATCAATCAATACTACCCAATTTGAATTGAAATTACCCGATTTCCCCTTTAATCCAAACCCAACCACTAATTTTTTTTTTTTAAAAACTCATACCAAATTAAATTTCAAAATTCATCTCTCCAATTTTCTTCATATCCTTCCTCCATCTATACTATATATTTCACCCAATAACATAATGAAGTACAAATTTAACTAATAAAGAAAAGTAAGGGGATATTTTTGACCATTTTCTTTTAATTTTAAAATGAGTTTATTCCATGTTTATTGAAACAACATAGAGGACTAGTAATTAGTGATTTCTAGAATGTAGCATTACTTTTATTTCACCTTGATAGTAATGGGTATTTTAGAGTAACTTACTTATCAATCAATCAACCATAAATAAATTATTTAATAGACATATTTTTGTTATAAGACTAGATAGGTAGCGCCTGTGTCAGCACGGGCCCAGTAAAAATAATGTGTAAAATGAAATTTTTTGACATGATATCGCAAGACAAATTTGAGTGATAAATATGAGTAAAAGAGTCATCAACAACTTCCTCTCCTAGCACTTGTCAGTAATAACTTCTTCGCCTAACACTTGTATTGAACATGGTTTGTGTTAACAACCGGATTATTGCATAGTTATAATGTCATCGCTTTTGGTTCCATGATCTCGAGTTGCTAAATTTTAAAACTGAGCTTGAATCGGGTGTTGACATTTGAAAAATTTAACGAAAGCAGTATAAAAATGTATTTATCTTCCGATGAGCATGCACACCTAGAAGGATTAAATTAGCTATGCTCAACTTAGTAGATAGACAGATAAAAAAAACGACAAGGTACGACTTTCACATGATGACCAAGCTAAAGCTCAACCTCGTCTAGTCTAAGCCATATCTTGAAAATCAAAAATGAAATTTTGAGGACTATACACACATGTAGATGTAGAAAAAGCAATAATAAAGTTGAGATAAAAAGCTCAACTACGGAAATAAAGTCAAGGAAAGAGATGGTAAAAGAATTAACAGTAACCTAGAAAATATACCAAAGTAATTTCTAAATGATTTCCAACTGCTCCTTCTCCAACTATCTCCTTTGAAAATTAATCACACATAGTTTTGTTTCATTGTTATCACCATTAGTGCTCCTACAAATTTGAAGGAAAAAAAATTTAGCTAAGAAGTTAGAAAACCATTTAGATGTATTTAGGCATATCATCAAGCAACTTGGATGCAACAATTTTTTTAATTTTTATTAGAATATTTTTCCAGATTTCACTTCAATGTCATTAGTTATATTGCAACATGTGAAACTAAGCTAAGAATTTCCCTAAAACATTTAAGAAAATAATCACAAACATTTACATTTAACATAATCTATCCAAAAAAGAATTGACAAAAAAAGAAGAGATGAAGCTAGATTACTATGGAACATATGAAAGAAAGAGATAGGTAGGAAAAGTGGTCAAGAAAATCAGGTGTCTTTTAATATCTCATAAATGACACATACACAAAGGCATAAGCAGAAGTAAGCCAGATGAAGACATGTATTAGTTACCCAAAAAAATTATGAAGTACCCTTGTTTGTCCCGTTTTTGATATACAATTTTTGCCGCCTTTAGTACAATTCACATGATGCAATTTTGGGTCATTACTTGTAAGCCACACACTATGATATAATGAAAATGGCCAAATTATCCTTTATCTTTTTAATAATGGCATAAAACAACAATGTCGAAACTACTCTTTCTAATATATAGAATATATAATTTATCTGATTAAAAATATAACCAATTAACTTTGGCTTTTTCAAAAATCTTAGAAAGAACTACAAAACAGACATTTATTTTTATACTTTTAGATTGAATTTCTGCCAAACAACCTCTAGGTTTTCAGAAGTGGCACATATATATTTGAAAAAACAATCTATAGAAAAAATACTCCATATAATATTAGCTTAACACTTTGTGATTCCCCGAAAATATTTTCCGTTAAGATCTCAACAAAAATGTGTTGAATTCTGTTCTTTATCGTGATTAATAATTTTTCTGTATGGAATTTATGGATATTCAACCCGTCATCGCGTAGATCATTGAATAAGTTTTCCAAAAATATGTGGATGATCCAAAACGGACACTTGAGCAATGAGTTATGATCATTCTGATCTAACCGTGAATAGTGGTGAACAGTAAATGTGCAGGAAAAAAAATACTGAGGCCAGGCGAAGTTTAAGGTCAACTTCAAATGATTATAACTCCTTGTACATAATGATCTGGGTGAGTTACTATATATCAACAGAAAGATCTGAAAGTCCTCTTTCCAATGAAATTGGTTTCATCCAATTTGTCCATCGGAACAAAAAGTTATGGTCGATCTACTTCAGCCTATCAAAACAGTCCACTAAAGGACAGATTTGACATTATTTATTTTTAAGGGTATTTTTTTCATTTCCACTCCAATTCATCCGGGTAAACCATGGAATTTACTAAGGCTCGAACCCCAACCCTACTACTCCAGATTTCATCCTTCTATGTCTCTTGATTGAACCGTAGAAATTTCAAATTGATTTGGAATTCGAGTTGATCATGTTAAGGGCTTCGAGAAGCACCCTTTATTTTCGTGAATAAAGTTCCGGAGTCGAAAGTTCATATTCATCTTCCATTTTTAGGTATGTGGGGGTTTGAACAAGATTAACCTTTCAATCTTGTGCCTGGTATTTTTATTGAATTATATTGACATGAGATTTTACATGTTTACCATGAATTGGAAATATGGTTTTATATCTTATGTTATTGTCCATGAGCTATGGAATTATATCATCCGATATGTGTATGATGTTGAGATGAAATTATGTCCAAAAAGTATTTGATTATGAGTGTATGATGATTTAATTTGTTAAGCCTTGATTTATACTATCATTCCACTATTTCCTTATTATGAATTTATAATTGATATTGAAAATTCTATATCCCTACTATGGGTTGATGTCTCAAGTACCTTTAAATGAGAGTTGGATGGCGAATTGAGAAATGTTGATATTGAAGTTGCAATGAGTCTCGGTATTTTACGAATGGTTTTGATGAGTTAAATTGTTGAAAATATTATGTATTAAGTCTTCATATCCTTGTCCAAATGTCGAGTCGGTTATGGTTCAATGCATTGATACCTGGTTGATGTTGAGAAAGATTAAAATGTTTTGAGCTAAAATGTGTTGAGTTAGGAATCCACAAATTGATATGATTTGATAAATGAGAAAGATATTTGATTTGGTCTTTATGATAGACCCTTGTGATGTTGTGGTGGATTTCCTAA
Organism: Capsicum annuum; assembly: GCF_002878395.1. Lineage (NCBI taxonomy): Eukaryota > Viridiplantae > Streptophyta > Magnoliopsida > Solanales > Solanaceae > Capsicum > Capsicum annuum. The sequence goes on along the minus strand of NC_061122.1, from coordinate 95,240,565 downwards.
TGTGTTTTGAGCTTTTCGGGGAGTAGTACTTAGCACCGAGAGGGAAATTTGGTATTTCCTCAAACCTATGTGCCACCGTAGGGTTGTTTGATGATGATATTATTGGCCAGAGAGCCCGATTGTGATTATTGCAGTTTATGGTCGTACTCCCTGACAAAGAGTATGATGCTCCCACCAATGGGGGTTTCAAATATTGGTATTCCACATAACTCACGTGGGGTTGTTGGTTATAGGAAATTCCCCTGTCTATAAGAGTCATGTTTACTAAAATACCGAGTCACTTTGAGTTTTGATGTGCTAAGTCAAGTTGCCTATGATGATCTATAATGATTTATGAGTTTTTTCTCCTACATTTCCTATCTAAGATGTTATGAGTTGCATGATTCAATGTCACTCAAGCCAGGTGTGTCATTATGGTCCGTATGTACGTTTTTACAAAATTTATGATATTATTTATATTTTACATGCGCCCCCACATACTCAGTACATATCTTGTGTTGACCCACATATTTCTCTATGGGCTACATTCTTACCATGATGTAGGTTCAGGTAATTAGCCGCGATAGTGATATCCGAGTGCCGCATCTATGTTCCTTCAATGGTGAGTCCTCATGGTTTGAGGACCAAGTTTCTAGCTTTGGTGCTGTTGTTTTGTGATCTCTTTGGTCTGTTGAGTCAGTTAAGGGTTTGTCCCAATGGCTCGTTGATTTTGCTGTATAGAGGCGATGTCAGACTAGTGTATTGTTGGGTTGGTTTGTGTATAGACATTCCATATATGTACAGTCTAGAGATATTCCGTGCCATGTTCAATGTGATATGATATGTACTTATATATATCCCGTGTATATTGTTGTGTTGGAACCCAAGGGTAGTGTTTTATCTTAAAGTGTTAGCTTGAGGCTACATGTAGCCTTGGGCACCGTATGGCATCTCGAGATGATGTTTTGGGGCGTTACACACTTTTTATTTATATTATGTGATGAATGGTAAATTTATCACTCATTTACATTCAAATTCTTGCACACTATTATGATTTAAAGATATGAATGTCACAACTTTGTTATTTTAATGCATTAGTTTTCATATTTTAGGTATACAAGTGATGAGAAGGAAAGAAGTGGAACTGAGCTTAAAGGAGATCAACAAGAGAAGAGAAGTGCAAAAGATAGAAAACCCTGCACAGGAGGTGGTCTTAGTTACTGCGATCACGGTAAGTCTATAATAGTCTGAACCTGCGATCGCGGTAGATTCAATGCAATCGTGGAGCTACGATCGTGGTACTTTTGGTGTGATTGCGATGGTACGGGTTATGGTCCAAGGAAAAAAAATGTAATTGCGCATAGCTGGTTCCAAATCTAAATGGGGCAAAAATCCCTTTACATTGGATTATCATGAACTAAAAATTGAGAGTTTTAGCTTTGAAAAATCCAACAAATTCTAGGCAAGATTCTTGTGTTTAATTTTCAAGTTGTATAGTTGCAATTAGAGTGAAAGTGAAGAATAATATTATTTTGCATCTTTAATGAAAACTTTGGATGATCAATTTGGTATATTCTCTTAATTTAACTTCATGATTAGCTAAATATATTTCTTGAAATTATGTTGAAATAGGGTGCAAATATATGTGGGTTGTGATGTATTAGTGTGGATTCTTAGTTGTTGATGATGGGTTTTACTAATGCTTGTTTGATTGAGTTGGGATTTGTGGGTGAAAACCCTAAATCCACAAAATAGAGTTTCCGGGTGAAAATCCTAAATTTTCAATAAACTCACACCATTCTTGAAATAGGGTTGTGAGTATACTTTTGTAGCCAATACAATCCTTGAAAGAGGTGTATGGGTGACAAGGCATTAGTGAACAACATATAGATGTAGTTTATTTCTCTTTTCACTATCTTGGAAATATGGGTGGATTAAGAATTAGCTAAATCTTGGCATCTTCCTAGAAATAGGGATGCTTGCTTAAGGTATTAGGTGGATTTGATTTTCACATCGATGATGTATAAAATGGGTCCAAGGATGAAAATATTGAGGTTTTTGTTGACAAACTTGCCTCAAGAATTCCTAACCAAGACTATCCATGTAGTTGATGACTAGAATTTGCACTCAACTATCATGAACCCACGCATTATTTTTCTTGAGGAAGATATAATCCAAAGGCTTGTCTCATATTAAAATCACAATCACAAATGTTTTCTTTAGTTTGTTAGATTGAATAGACTTTGGTAAAATCACCTTCCAAACCAATCCCTCCCTATTTTAATTCATGTATTTTACTTTGTTTACACTATGGGCATACACTTAGATACTATCAACACCAATAGACTTTGAGGACTAGACTCACTCCTCGAGGATTCGACCTCAACGTGTGTTGAGATTTATTAACAACGATCATCCCATATCCAAATTATGGTATAGGTGAGCGTAGTGAAAATGGCACCTTTGTCGAAAGGTGAGACACTGTTTTCACTTGTATGGTGTTGAGTGTAGCTTTGGGTATACCCATGGTGATTTTGATTTATGTTATTCATTTTTTTTATTTCTTTATAGGGATCATTATTTCTTCCAAATAACCATGATACAAGAGGGAATCATCAACAATCCATCATATGAATATGTTGAAACTATGGATTATCTTGGTGAAGAAGAGAATACTAGTGCTATTCATATTCTTCCTACCAAGGGAAATGACGTATTTTATGTCACAAGCGTTATGCTCTAATTGCCTCAAATAAAAGGTCTCTTTTGGGGGTGAGTTCATGAAGACCCTAATTTGCATTTGAATAACTTTGTAGAAATGTGTGCCCCCTTTGATATTGCCTATACCTCACAAGAATCCATTCAGTTGTGCCTCTTTTTATTTTCTCTAACGGGTGAGGCTGTATTGTGACTATGATCTCCTCCATCTAGGTCAATCACCTCATGGGTCACGCTTACTTAGGCTTTCTTGAATCAATACTTTCTTCCTTCAAATATGTTACAATTACAGGATGAAATCACAAACTTTCGTCAATTTTATGGGGAGCCTTGGTATGAAGCATGAGGGAGATTTAAAGAGAAGCTCTTGAAATAACCCAATCACGAGATGACAAAGAAGATAATTCTCCAAGTTTTCTATAGGGCATTGGATCAAACCAATAAATCCATAGTGGACAATACATCCGATGGATCCTTTGTTAAATTGACATATGGGGTTGCATCAAAGGTGTTAGATTAAGTAGCTAGCTTGGCTAGGGGTTGGCACATGAAGGATACTGAGGTGGATATGGGGGCTCACTCCTCTTCCTGTGTGTGTCAAGATCAAAGATGTCAAGAGGAGAGACGAGATGTAAGTATGATCAAGGTAATGTCACACCTTGAACTTTTTAATAAACATATATTGGGAACCACCATTGAAAGCGTCAATGTTATAGATGCAAAGGATACCAAGGCATTTAAAAATGAGGAAAAAAAGGTAGTTGATGAAAAGAGGAGATGGTTGCCGAATTATTCGAAAGGTTTCCACGTTGCCTCTTAAAGGCAATGCGGGAATCAAGGTTGGAAAAATGAAAACTGGGGCATTCCTCAATGCGAAAGGGAGGGATGCATTAATGAAGACATTTTGATTCGAATCTTGGTTGTACCCAAGGGGACTGACAAGATAGTGAAAGAAATGAGGAATGATTTCTTCAAGCTGCATCAAACGGTTGAGTCTCATTCAACCACTATCGAACAACTACAGTAAAAATTGAATCAAATATTAGTACACCTTATGGAAAGACAAAATGAAGAAATATCGAGTGGTATGGCACCAAATGCGATTGTCACTCGAAGTGTAAATAGTCTTAGCAAGGGCTTGGAACTTGCCGATGATCCCGACAAAAGAGAAAATGATGAGCAAACAAATGTGAAGAGAAAGAGGGAAAATTAGTATAAGTCAAGGCCAAATAAGTTTATACTTGAAAATTCAAAGATAAAAGAATGTCAAATTGTCTCAATGCCACTTATCATAATTCCTCCCCCTTTTCCTCAACGGTTCTAAAATAAAAAAGGAAAATGCAAAGTTCAAAAAGTTCCTTGATAAATTTAGCAACCTTTCCATCAATATTTCTTTAATAGAAGACTTGCAAGATATGTCGGGGTATGCTAATTTTTTGAAGGATTTGGTCTCCAAGAAGCGGATTGTAGAGGATTAGACAATAGAAATAATACATCATTGTAGTGCTATTATATCAAACACAATGGGAAAAAAGAAAAAAGACCTCGATGCTTTCGTACACCATCAAAATGTTTAAGTTTACAAAAGCTTTGTGTGACCATGGGGCGAGTGAAAATTTAATATAATATAACATATTGCACAAGCTCAACTTTGGAAACCGCTACCTACCATGAAGAAATTACTCATGGACGATCGATCCATCAATAAACCTATGGGAATACTTCATGATGTGCTTGTTAAAGTCGACCGATTCATTTTTCCAGCCAACTTTATGATCCTTGACTATGCTATGGACCATGAAATTCCTATTATTCTCAGAAGGCCATTCTTAGACACCGAAAAGACATTCATGGATATAGAGTGTGGAGAGATAAAGTTTTGCCTAAATAATGAAGAGGGTTCTTTTAATGTATGCAAGTCCATGAAGAAACCAATGGAATTACAAGTACTATTGATAATTGATACCATTGATGGTGAGGTGACGAATTATGTCAATGTGAGTTTGGTGGATAATTCGTTGGTAGGGGTTTTGTGGAATTGTGAAAGAGAGAAAGTTGAAGTATTTTATGAAGTGGTTGCATCTTCAACGGGACTTGGAACTTATACCAACAACCTGATAAATTTGGACCTTAATCTTAAAAATTGTGAGAGCCTACCCACAAAGCCATCCATCTTTGAGCCACCCAAATTGAATTGGATCCACTACCGCCCCACCTTAAATAGGTGTTCTTAGCCAATGGAGATACTTTACCTATCATCATTGCAAGTGATCTCGAGCCCTACCAAGTGGAAACTTTAAAGTTGGTGGTTAAAAAGTTCATTTGAGCCATCGGATGGACAATTACGGATATTATAAAAATAGCCCTTGAAGTTTGTTCCCATAAAATTAAGCTAGAACAATATCATGTGCCAAGTGTGGAACATCAAAGGATGCTAAATCAACCCATACAAGAAGTGGTTAAGAAGAAAATTATAAAATAGCTTGACACGAGAGTTATCTATCTAATCTCCAAAGCACTTGGGTGAGCCCAGTGCAATGTGTTCCAAAGAAAGGTGGCATTATGGTAGTTGAGATTGAAAATGACCTTATTCCTATCTGAACGGTCACGGAGTGGTAGGTATGCATGGACTATCGAAAGTTTAACTCTTGGACCAAAAAATACCACTTTCCTATGCCCTTTATGGACCAAATGCTAGATAAATTAGCCTGGCGGGAGGTGGTATTGATTTTTAGATGGTTATTTGTGGTACTATCAAATTTGTATTGCACTTAAAGACCAAGAGAAGACAACTTTCACTTGCACCTATGGTACATTTGGATTTAAGTGAATGTCCTTTCGTTTGTGCAACGTGCCGATAACTTTTAAACATTGTATGCTATCAATCTTTGCGGATATGGTTGAGGATTCGATGGAAGTCTTCATAGATTATTTCTCAGTGGTGGGGAACTCATTTGAGTTGTGTCTTGAGCATCTAAGCAAGGCACTTGAAAGATGTGTGGAAACCAACCCATCCTTAATTGGTAGAAATGTCATTTCTTGGTCAAGGAGGGTATTGTTTTGGGCCACAAGTTCTAAAAAGGGTATACAAGTTGATCAAGCTAAGGTGGAGGTAATTGCAAAGTTACCACCCCTCATTTCCGTAAAGGGTATTCAGAGTTTCCTCGGGCATGCTAGATTCTATAGGTGATTTAGTAGGGATTTCTCCAAAATAGCTCATCCAATATGCAAGCTCCTTGAAAAAGATACAAAATTCAATTTTTATGATGTATGCTTGAAGTCCTTTAATTGTCTCAAGGAGTTGTTTATATCAGCTCCCATTATTGTGGCGCCAGATTAGTCATCCCCATTTGAAGTGATGTATTATTCAAGTAGGATTGCATTAGGGGCGGTTTTGGGTCAATGCAAGAAAAAGCTATTTCACCCCATCTATTATGCGGGCAAGACCTTGAATGATGCTCAACGTAACTATACCATTACCGAGCAAAAATTATTGGTGGTGGTATATGCTTTTGATAAATTTCATGCCTACTTGTTAGGCACAAAAGCGGTGGTTCACATAGATCATGCCTCTCTTAAATACCTTATGGTGGAGAAGGAATGTAAGACAGGTCTAATTAGATGGATCTTTCTCTTGCAATAATTTTATTTCAAGGTAAAGGATAGAAAGGGTTGCAAAATCTAAGTGGCCAACCATCTTTCTTGTCTTAAGAGTAATCATAAAAAGCATGGGAAAATTGAGATTGACGATGCTTTTCCTGATGAGTTAGTCATGTCCATCTAGGGAAAAGGTATGTTGTAGTATGCTGACTATGCTAATTATGTGGTGAGTGGTGTACTCCCCGAGGGGCTTAGCTATCATCAAAATAAGTGGTTCTTGCTCGATGTAAGAAAATATTTTTGGGATGAACCATTCCTATTTTGGGAGCGCACGGATGGTGTGATTAGGCATTGTGTTATTGAAGTTGAAATGAAGGATATCCTTGAAGCACGTCACACCTCACCTTACGGTGGTCACCATAGAGGGATCCGAACATTTGCCAAAATTCTTTAATGTGGGTATTATTGGCCCACCATTTATAAGGATTCCATTGAGTGGGTAAAAGTAAGTCATCGATGTCAAATGCAAGGTGGAATCTCAATAAGACATGAAATTCCCCTTAGAATGAATCTTGAAGTTGAACTATTTGACGTGTGGGGAATCAATTTTATGGGCCCTTTTATGAGTTCCTTTGGAAAAAAATATATATTGGTGGAAGTTGATTATGTTTCTAAATGGGTGGAAGCCATAACACTTCTAAATAATAAGAGCAAAAATATTACTTTCTTTTTTTAAAAAATACATCCTTACACGATTTGAAACACCACGTGCCATCATTAGTGATGGAGGCTCACACTTTTACAATCGGGTATTTGGGGCCCTTCTTGACAAATATGGGGTGAAGACAAGATTCCTACCCCATATCTCCCCTAAAAAAGTGGTCAAGTCAGAGTTTCTAATCGAGAAATCAAAGCCATACTCAAGAAGATTGTGAATTTAGGCCGAACTAATTGGGCAAGGCAGCTTGATGAGGTACTTTGGGCATATCGAACGACCTACAAATCACCAATTGGTATGTATCCCTACAAATTGGTGTTCGAGAAAGCATGTCACTTACCCGTCGAGCTTGAGGATAAAACCTTATGGGCCTTGAAAAGGTTAAACATAAATTAGGGAGAGGCTTCCGAGTCAAGGGTCACTAAACTTTATGAGTTTGAGGATTTTTGACTTAAAGTAATGATATTTCCGCATTGTATAAGGAGAAAATTAAGAAATTGCTTGATACTAAAATACTATGGCAGGAATTTCATGTTGGCGAGAGTGTACTCCTTTACAGATCTTGTTTGAAACTCTTTGCCGGAAAGTTTCGTTCCAAATGGGTGGGACCTTTTGTGATTTCAAATATGTACCCTAGTGATGCCATTGAATTAGAAGACCATGGAAAAAAGGTTTATATTAAATGTCCAATGGTTGTAACACTATAATGTAGGAGGTCACGGAGTGGCCAAGGTGGAATTGGTATGTTTCAAAGATCCTACATGGTGATAAAAAAGAGTCATGTTGCGACGTTAAATTATGCACTTGGTGGGAGGCAACCCATACTTAACATATTTATTACATTTTTGATGTTTTGACACAAGTTAGCAGTCCAAAAAATAGCGGCAAAACAGAGCTAAAAAATGGCAACTGTGCAGAAAAATAGAGCAAAAATAGAGGAAATCAGCCTCAGATACTGCAATCGCAATTTGAGGGTCCCTATCGCGGTACATCCTAATGCAATCGCGAAATCACAAAAAAAGTCATGTTGTTGCTTATGGGAGTTCGTTTTAACTCTTCTACTTATTTTATCTGATGCAATGAGGACACTTCTAGTCTTTAAGTTGAGGGGAGGGGGGCTACATTTATGTTCAGGCCTCATAATTTAAAAGTCTCATCCTAATCATAGAGATTGTTGTATTTCTTGTGATTGATTTTGCAAGAACCTTTCCCTATGATAGATTGAGTGATGACATTCATAAGGGAAAATCATCGTGATTGGGTTTTAAACCAAAAATAAAAGGGAAGTCTAAGTTTCGGATTTGGGATGACGCTTATACCTATGGTAAAGTCTAAGTATCCATATGGTTTTCCCATATGAAATATAAAATATGAGATGATGGCTTGGTTTGGTGCCATAAATAACAAATTAAGCATGGTGCAAATGCAAAGCAAATTCCAACCTCCGCCCAGAATATTTTGAAAACCAAGGGCATGGAAGTGAATAATTTTGTAACATTTCTAGACCTGTTTTTGTGACTCCAAAGTTGCTAGCTTGTAAAATTTAGTAAATACTCCATTTTGTCTCTATTTGGAAGTGCAATTGAACCTCCTTGAGGAGTTTGTATGATGTGTGGTTAGCATAATTGTCTAACTCTCATGCTTGCTTGTATCATCTAGAACTTGCCCTGTTAGTCTCTGAAGGCTAATTGTGACTATACTTGGTTGTTGAAATGATCTTAGGCCTTCTTTGTGGAAACGGGAACCCACTTTAGCCTAAATAGTCTACTCTTACATAGAATAGTACCCTTAGTTACCCATTTTGAGCCTTCAATCCCTTCTTTAGCAACCACATTGTAAGCTTCAAACCATTCAAAGTTGTCCTTCTTTTGAACCCTACATCTTGAACTTGGAAAATGAAAATTAAGGCCAAATGCCTAAATTGGGAGTGGCAAGTTTGGAAGGGAAGACCTTGGGCCTGGATAATATAAGTAGGTGCCTATGAATCTTTGAAAAGAAAGAAAAGTGAGATAGTTAAAAAGAAAGGACTCGTCAAATGAAGGAATAACATGAGATAGCAAAAAAATTAGTTAAAAAGAAAATGCTTTCAAAGAATTAGGTAAAACAAGGTAGCAAAGGTAGGCATGTGTGAATTTTGGAAACAAATGAAGTGGTCCATGGTCCAAAGATTGGTTTAAAATAGTGTGATGTATATGTTCAAAGAGGCTATAGTCCTTTTGTTCCTAAATGATATCATACCTTTTCCCTACATTACAAGATCAAAAAGTCCTTCAAGATCTCTAACCAAGTGTAGTCATTGTAGTGATGATTGAAAATAAGGGTAAGCCTATGGTATGGTACTTGTTAGCATTGAGAGAGTCTTCTTGAGAGAGAGTATTATACACTAAAACCCCTTGTCGCATATTAGATAAATTAGTGTACGGGATTTCCTTCTTATGAGGCGGCATGTAAATAAATCAAGATAGATGAAATTTCATTTTCCAGAAAAGAGGCAAGTGAGTATAGTTGAGTTGCTATCAATAGGGATTCAAATCTAGAATGTTAGTGATTGTTGCATTGTTGTTCTTTAAAAGTCTTTTGCACCTTTGAATTTATGCTTCGTATAGAGGGAGGTTGTGAGAAAAGCCTTGCCGATAATTGAGAGCTACTTGTTGATGCTAATTAAGTTGAAAGTCATTGTTATCATTTGGTAATGTTTGGGCTTAATTATTCATTGTCTCATTGAGTAAAAAAGTAGTATTGCTTGAGGACAAGAAAAGGTTAAAGTTGGGGGTGTTGATGAGTGCTAAATTACCACTCATTTACATCTAAATTTGTGCATACTATTATGATTTAATGGTATGAATAAGGCAACTTAATTATTTTAATGCACTAATTTCCACATTTTGTAGGTATACAGGTGATGAGAAAAAAAAAGTGGAACTGAGCTTAAAAAAGATCAACAAAAGAACAGAAGTGCAAAAGCTGGAAAATCCTGCACAAAAAGTGGTCTTAGTTACCGCGAACGTGGTCTGAGGCCGACAATCGTGACCAGTCAATAGTAGTCAGAACCTGAGATCGTGGTAAATTAAATACAATCTCGATTCTTTTGGTGCGATTGTGATAGTACGGGTTATGGCCTAGGGATAGAAATGTAAATGCGCATAGCTGGTTCCAAATCTAAGAGGGGTGAAAATCCCTTCACTTTGGATTATCATGAACCAAAAATTAAGAGTTTTAGCTTTGAAAAATCCTAAGAGTTGCTACTAGCGAAAAGAGCCCAGAGTTAGGCTGAAATCTTGACTATAATCAGGAGTTGATTATAATGGATTTGAGGTGCTTGTGAGGGAAAGCTGTGGTTTTTCCCTTCTTGGGTTTCCATGTAACAATCTTGTGGTTTTACCCTTCCTACACTGTCTTTTATTTTTATGCACTCTATTGTTTGATTCACTATGATTGACTGTGAGGGACCTGGTCCTTTACTGTATGGTGCAACTCCTAAGGGTTCCAACACAATGGACCCTAGGTGTAATACCCTAGGTCTTGGACTCTAAAAATTTTTGAGATTTGATGACACTTCTCAAACTATGACTCAGGTGATAAGTCGTTCTAACTCATTATGAGTCGGAGGGTGAGACTCGTAGTCTCACCAGTGAAGTATGCTCAGGTTATTGAATTGATCCAGAATTAGTCCTCACGAGTTGTTAGGTAAGGTTACAAGTAGTGGTGAGGGACTCGTGACTAAAATAGTGACATGGTCCAAAGTTTCCACTCAGGCTAGGAGTCCAGGCAACGACTGGTGACCAGTCACCATTAGTCATTACCTAATCTATAATGATTGGGAGCAATTTTCCGGCATGTTTCATTATGGGTATTTTGGTCTTTTTTTCCCTTACCCTTTACCCATGTCCTTAAAATGTCCAAGGTATTTTTTGACATCAATTATCAATTCATAAAGATCATTCTTTCCTTTTAAACATCCAAGCAAAAGAAATTAGGGTTTTCAAGGGCATAATCATCTAATCTCCAAACTCCAAATTTTTCTTCAAATTTCTTTGGTGTTAAGGCATGAATTTCGTCCCTAACTTGATTTTTATATATGGGTATATGTTTAATTATTGTCAATGTAAATTTAATGGTGGGGTGTAATTGGGTTGATGTAATGCCTCGCAAGTCCTCTTCTAGTCTGAGACTTAGAGCGTATTCAGTAAAGCAAAAAATCGAGTCTAAAAGTTTCAAAACAATATTTTCAAGTATTAAATACTTTAAATTGTATGGAATTTCCCTCATTTCTACTTTTTTTCCATTTAAAACATTGAATAAGCTTTCCATCGATACCAAATACTCCCAAATCGGATACTTGGGTGAAGAGTTAGAGCAATTTTAGTGAGACAATATGTCACCTAGCCTCCTGGCGCATTGCGGAGCTAGCCAAAATGGAAATCATCAAATTCCAGTGGAACTCCACGATTACACCACGTAATGGTGGAGTTCCAGTTTGCAACCAAAGTGGCAAAGTGATTGCCACTGCGTTGAGCCGTCATGCCATTTCCCAATTATCCAAATTCCGGTAGGCTGGCGCGATTATGGCGCGTCGCGCCAGCATGAAAAATTGGGATTCTTCAGTTAAATTTCCAAGGGCTATTTGGTATTTTCCCTTTCCCCCAACCTCTATAAATACCCACTTAAGGGATGTAAGCCTCATTTTCTCTCCTTCCACTAAGAAAAAACACTAGGGTTTCCAAATCAAATCCTCCTTTCCTTCTTCAAGAAAAATCAAGAGAAATCAAGAGAAAAATAAAGGATACTTCCAATAGCCTTCAAGAAAAGAGTTTCCCCAAGGTATGTGAATATTAATTCTTTGATCCCTTTCATCCAAGAAGCTCAAGTAACCCTTTTCTAAATCTTAAAGGTTTTGCTTATGAATTTTAATGATTCTTGTGAGTTGAATTGATTTTCTTGCTATGATTGAGTTGTGATTCATGTTTGTGTACAAAATTATCAAGCCTTGGACTTTGTATGTGGTATTTGTGTGGTAAATGGATTATGTACTTATTGTTGATGTTGAGCGATCTTTAAGATGGAATATTTATGTGGTTTGTATGAATCTATGATATTATATGAGTTGGAAACATGTAAATTTGGTTGTTCATGATGAGTAATATGGTTATTATACCTATGCCTAAGTTGTGCATGTAGGGTGTTTGATAAAATGTCTAAGAGGCTAGAAATCATGTCTTGTAGTTAAATTATGACCTAAATGACAAATGCATGCTACACCCTTATAAAAAGAATGACTTCTATGATATTTTTATATGTTATGGTTGTTGATGAAATGTTCATGAAGCTGGATCGATGGAGGTATGGCATATTGTTATATGCACTTCTCTCCACGTATAAGATAAGAACTATGTGTACCATGAAATTTCCATTTAGGTGTAAACCTATGCATGCCTAGTGTTTGATGAAATGCCCTAGTGAATGAGTTGTACCATGATAGTATGAAATGGCCAAGTAAGTGTGAACCCGTGCATGTCTATTGTTTATTGAAGGACCATAGTGAACAAGTGGAGATGTGATAGTAGTAATTTCCCCAATTATATGCCCTTTGACATATGCTATGTCTCTAGTACATACCAAGTTCTTGATGAATAAGTTGTGACTAATAGTAGGAAGTTTCCTCTAAATCATGTAATGTTCAAATGCATGTTAAGGCCGATATAGGTGTGGAGTACTTGATGTAAAACCTTGTTGAATGAAGTACGATCTAGTAGTATGTTTAACCCTATGCTATTATATGCTTATGATTTTGAAATGCTTAAAGTGACCCTTTAGTGATTGTCATGACGAATAGATGTTGGTGATCCCTAAATGCTTGAAGTGATGTCTTAGTGATTGTGAGGGTGAACATGAGATTTGATTTCCTATTACTTGAAGAGATGCCTTAATGATTGTAACGATGAATGAATGATTATGATGATAAATGAATGAGTGTGATGATGAATGAATGATTGTGATGATGAATGAATGATTGTGATAATGAATGAATGATTGTGGTGAAGGAATGAATGATAGTGGTGATGACTAGTAAAAGAATGATTATGTTTTACTTTTATTTTATCGAGTCCTGGGGGTATTTATAGCCAATAATTTAGTTGCTGTCTAGATCCTGTATCAATTTTACGATAATTCCAGTCGAGCCATGACTCTCAAAATGAGTGAACTACAGAAGTTTATATCCTTAGACAGTTACAGAGCTTGAGAAATCTCAGTTATCTTGGTAATCTCTGTATCACTAGTAATCTAGCCTTAGTGTTGTACTTAACTCAGATCTTGTAGTATTCTAGTATTCAGTTTTGGCCTCGGTAGTGACCGAGTAATCTATTCAACTCCATATCGTCATTCAGATATCATGATTCAGTATTATTCCATAAGATATAGAACCATATGAATTCAGCTTAACTCAGTTGGATCATTTGAGAAATATGCTCAGTGTCAGATTTAGCTCAGTTTATGTTCAGTTGAGAATCAGTTCAGAGTTTTTCAGTTGGGAGTAGAAACTATCACCGAGCAAATTTAGAGATAGCGACTCCCCGTTAGAGAGGCCGAGTCGTTAGGAACAATCCCTAAACTCCAGAACTTTGTAGCCAGTGTAGGATGCAGGAGTCCCCGTCAGTAGAGGCTGTCACCTATGGGAAGTTTGACTATTATATTGCCTTAGGTCGATTTCCTGCAAGGGTCATCCCGTTAGAGAGGATTGACCAGGGAGGTCTTTACCCGTATCATGGTATTGACACCCTTCCAGTTGGGGTTACAGGTTGGACCCCACCTATGGTAGGTTAGGGCATGTCGGTTAAGTAACTACTTCCCTCAGTTGTAGTTTCAGTATCAATCTTCAGAGTTTTGGATTGTGAGGTACAGTCATATATCTCAGTGAGGAACTCAGATAGTTCTCTTGATTCATGGGCCATCCCGTCAGATAGGCTTGGTCTCATATATAGATAATTGTTATCATAACCAGAGATCTCCTGTCAGATAGGCTTGATCTCAGTCTCAAATGTAGTTGAGTATTCTTGTTATCATATCTAGAGATCTCCCGCTAGATAGGCTTGATCTCAGACTCATATGCTGTTGAGTATTCTTGTTATCATATCCAGAGATCTCCCATCATATAGGCTTTATCTCAGTCCCACATTATGATGAGTATTCTTGTTATTCGATTTAGAGATTATCCATCAGATAGAATTAATCTCAGTCACAGATTCTGTTGAGTATTCTTATTGTCAGATTTGGACATGATCCTTTTCTTATCATTGACAATATATTTCAGAATCATCTATCAGAGAGGTTGATTTCCGACCCAATCAATTAAGAGAAGTGAGCTCAGAATTCAGTCATTGATGTGAGTATATCTCATTAATCAGTTATCAGTATAGCTTATTAATCAATTATCAGTATCAGATGATTCAGTGATTTAGTATCTCAGTGTCAGTAGTGAGTTCAGATGACAGCAAAATGGTATTCGAGTTTCTATGTCTAGAATTGTGATGCTCGTGACTATGTCTTGTGCATTCATATATGTGTACTCGTTCGTTACTTTTATGATTGTTTTAGATTAGTAGTTGTTCATGTATGAGCCCTTACATTTATCCTTACCTTATCTGCATACTCAATATATTCCTGTACTGATATATTCGCACTATGGTGTTTTATTTGGCACCATAGGTTCAGAGGTATAGGATTCAGAGTATTCTCTGTAGTACAGTCCCAGTTAGCAGCAGTAGCAGTGAGTCCTCTTCTTTTAAGGACGAATCTCAATTTACTATTACCTCATTAGATTTTGTTTATTTTTAGTTGACAGAGTTAGTTGGGAACATGTCCTATCAACTCCACAGTTCAGACAGTTTAGAGGCTTTTTAGACGGATATGGATGTATTAGTGTTTATATTTTTAGTTTGAGTATGTATAGATGTGTTGAACCTTATGGCCAATTTTTGTATTTATCTCAGATATTATGCACTGTACAGGTATGAATATCAGTAAAGGGTTAGTTTGTGGTTCCTCGAGGTCACAAACACCGTGTAACGAAAAGGGGGTATTCTTGGATCGTTACAAACTTGGTATCAGAGCCTAAGGTTCAATAGTGTCCTAGGGAGTCTGAAAAGCCGCATCTAGTAAAGTCTTGTGGATGGATGTGTTGTGCGTTACATATATGTACAAGAACCTACAAGATATTCTTAGGAGTAGTTTCCCTTCTTTCAGCATTCATGTCGTGCGAGTGAGCATGAGCGCTAGTTGATCCTCAGTCTAATCCATTTTTTCTTCCATTTATAGAGAATGCCTCCTCATAGAGATTATGCCCCTAGGGTTGATGACCAACCCCCTTAGCCAGTAGATCCTGAGTATGAGAGTGGGTCATATGTCGAGTTTTGGGCAGCTTTTCATGCACTAGCCCAAGTTGTGACTAACATTCAGGGCAATCGTCAGGCTGTAACCCCACCTCAACAAGATGGGGGTTCAACCGCAGCCAGGATTAGAGATTTTATGAAAATGAACTTGCTGAAATTATTTGGGTCAGTAGTAGGTGAAGACCCACAACTTTACCTAGAAGAGGTAAAGAAGATCACCCAAATTATGCATATTTCTGAGGAGGAGAGTGTTGAGTTAGCATCTTATAGGCTGAAAGATATTGCTCGTGATTGGGTAGTGATGTGGGGGAAGAGTAGAGGGGAGGATGCAGCTTCCGTGACTTGGCCAAAATTTCTGGATGCCTTTCTAGATAAGTTTTTCCCACTATAAATGAGAGAGGCTAAGGTAGAGAAGTTCATGGAACTAAGTCAAGGTTCCATGGCCGTGAAAGAGTATTGTCTTAAGTTTAATCGATTAGCTAAGTATGCTGCCGACTTGATAGCTTACTCTAGAGCGATTATGAGTAAGTTGGTGACTGGTGTATCTAAGTTAGTGTTGAAGAAGTATAGGTCTTCTATGCTTCATAGAGATATGGACCTTGCTAGGTTGATGATACACGTGCAGCAGATTAAGGTTGATAAGATGAGAGAGAGAGAGAGTATGAGCAAGAGAGCTAAGATAGGTAGCGGTGGTTTCTCTAAGGCAGGGTCCCATAGTGGTAGTCATTCATGGCATGGTTGGAGATTTATACTTCCAGCTCCATCTTCTTGCACCTATGTTCGGGGTTGTCAGTTCTGATGGAGCGCCAAGCTCCAAATCCTAAAGTAGTGCTAGTGGTGTTCGTACCCATCCATTTTGTGGAGAGTATGGCAAGAGACACCAAGGTGCGTGTAGAGTTGTTAGTGATATATGCTTCGAGTGTAGTAAGCTCGGCCATAGAATGCGAGATTGTAGAGTGCTGACTCAGAGGGGTAAACTCCATGCTCTTTAGGCTCATCGTCATCAGGAAGGATTCCTAAAAATAAACTCGGGTAAGTTGTGAGCCTTTATTTTGTGATATGCATTGTTAGATCCTTTGCTTCTATTTTGAGCATTATATGTTAGCATAAGTCATGCATGGGTTTTAGATTTCAGTTGGTGTACACGACCCAGTTGGTAGGTGCCCCAGACACCGCCCTAGTGTTTCAGTGAATTGTGTTTAGAGGGACATTGATTTCCAAAGGGGAGATACCCTACAAAATTATGATGTTTACATATCTTTAGACTCATTCAGTTGCATGTTTAGACTCTCTTTATGATGTTAACATCAGTTATAATTGCATTGCTAGCATGCTTTCGAGAATTAGATTAGTCAGGCATTCATGCATTAGCTATTCACATTCAGTAGAAATGAGTTCAACTTGCTGGTGTGTTTGGATATGCATTCATGAGATTTGTTCAGCTATGAGTAGCTTCCGTCAAGTATTCCATGCATCAGATATGCATGCCCAGTATGAGAACTCAGTATGTCAGTCGTTCTAGTTGTGTAGTCATGTCTTAAGATGTTCCCATTTCTTGAGTAAGTTTTGTTGATCACTATTCCTATCCTATTGAGTGACATTTGAGGATGAATGTTCCCAAGGGGGAGATAATGTAATGCCCTGCAAAGTCCTCTTCCAGTATGAGACTTAAAACTTATTCTAAAAAGCAAAAATCTAGGTTTAAAAGTTTCAAAAATATGTTCTCAAGTATGAAATACTTTAAATCTTGTGGAATTTCCTTAATTTCTACTTTTTAAGCTTTCCATTGATACCAAATACACCCAAATCGGACACTCGGGTGAAGAGTTAGAGCAATTTTAGTGAGACAGTGTGTCACTTGGCCTCCTGGCGCGTCTCGGAGCTAGCCAAAATGGTAATCGTCAAATTCTAGTGAACCTCCACGATTCCATCGCATCGCAGTGAAGTTCCAGTTCGCAATCAAGGTGGCAAAGTGATTGCCACCGCATTGCACCGTCGTGTCATTTCCCAGTTGTCCGAATTCTAGTGGGCTGGCGCGACGCACCGTGCGTCGCGCCAGCATGAAAAATCAAGATTTTTCAGTTAAATTTCCAAGGGCTTTTTAGTCTTTTCCCTTTTCTCCACAACCTCTATAAATACCCACTTAAGGGATGTAAGCCTTTTTTTCTCTCCTTTCAATAGGAAAAAAAAACTAGGGTTTCCAAATCAAATCCCCCCTTCCTTCTTCAAGCAAAATCAAGATAAAAATCAGGGATACTTCCAAGAGCCTTAAAGAAAAGAGTTTTTCCAAGGTATGCAGATATTGATTCTTGGATCCCTTTAATCCAAGAAGCTCAAGTAACCCTTTTCTAAATCTCAAAGGTTTATGTTTATGAATTTTAATAATTCTTGTGAGTTGAAATTGATGTTCTTGCTATGATTGAGTTGTGATTCATGTTTGTCTACAAGATTATCAAGCCTTGGCCTTAGTATGTGGTATTTGTGTGGTAAATGGATTATGTACTTGTTGTTGATGTTGAATGATCTTTAAGATGGAATATTTATATGGTTTGTAGGAATCTATGATTTATATAAGTTAGAAACAAGTAAATTTGGTTGTTCATGATGAGTAATTGGGTTATTATACCTATGCCTAAGTTGTGCATGTAAGGTGTTTGATAAAATGTCTAAGAGGCTAGAAATCATGTATTGTAGTTAAATTGTGACCTAAATGACAAATTCATGCTACACCCTTATGAAAATAATGACTTCTATAATATTGTTATGTGTTATGGTTGTTGATGAAATGTTCATGAAGCTGGGTCGATGGACGTATGGCATATTGTTATATGCACTTCTCTCCATGTATAAGACTTGAGAACTATGTGTACCATGAAATTTACAATTAGGTGTAACCCATGCATGCCTAGTGTTTGATGAAATGCGTTAGTGAATGAATTGTACCATGATAGTATGAAATGGCCAAGTAAGTGTAAACCTGTGCATGTCTAGTGTTTATTGAAGGACCATAGTGAACAAGTAGAGATGTGATAATAGTAATTTTCCCAATTATGTGCCCTAAGATACGTGTTATGTCTCTAGTACATACCAAGTGCTTGATAAATAAGTTGTGATCTAATAGTAGGATGTTTCCTCCAAATCATGTAATGTCCAAATGCATGTTAAGACCGATATAGGTATGGAGTACTTGATGTAAGACCTTGTTGAATGAAGTACAATCTAGTAGTATGTTTTCCCCTATGCTATTATATGCTTATGATTTTGAAATGCTTAAAGTGACCTTTTAGTGATTGTGATAACAAATAGGTATTGGTGATCCCTAAATGCTTGAAGTGATGTCTTAGAGATTATGAGGGTGAACATGAGATATGATTTCCTATTACTTGAAGAGATGCCTTAATGATTGTGATGAGGAATGAATGATTGTGACGATGAATGAATGATCGTAATGATGAATAAATAATTGTGATGATGAATGAATGATTGTGATGATGAATGAATAATTATGGTGAAGGAACGAATGATTGTGGTGATGACTAGTGAAAGAATGATTATGTTTTACTTTTATGTTATCGAGTCCTAAAGGATATTCGTACCCGACAATTTAGCTGCTGTTTATAGCCCCGTGTCAGTTTCACAATAATTCCAATCAAGCCATGGCTCTCATAAATTAGTAAACTACAAAAGTCTATATCCTTAGACAGTTACAGAACTTGAGAAATCTCAGTTATCTCAGAAATCTCTGTATCGCTAGTAATCTAGCCTTAGTGTTGTACTCAACTCAGATCTAGTAGTATTCTAGTATTCAATTCTGGCCTCGATAGTGACCGAGTAATCTATTCAACTCCGTATGATCATTTAGATATCGTGATTCAGTTGTATTCCATCAGATATGGAATTATATGAATTTAGCTTAACTCAGTCGTATCATTTGAGAAATATGCTCAGTGTCAGATTTAGCTTAGTTTGTGTTCAGTTGAGAATCAGTTCAGAGTCTTTCAGTTGGGACTAGAAACTAGCACCGAGCGAATTTAGAGATGGCGGATCCCCGTCAGAGAAGTCAAGTTGTTAGGAACAATCCCTGAACTCCAAAAATGCGTAGCCAGCGTAGGATGCAGGAGTCTCCATCAGTAGAGGCTTTCACGTATGGGAGGTTTAACTATTATATTGCCTTAGGCCAATTTCCTGCGAGGGTCATACCGTTAGAGAGTCTTGATTAGAGAGGTATTTACTCGTGGCACGGTATTGACACCCTTCCATCTTGGGTTATAGGTTGGACCCCACCTTTGGTAGGTCGGGGTATGTCAGTTAAGTAACTACTTCCCATAGTTGTAGTTTCTGTATCAATCTTTAGAGTTTAGGACTATGAGGTATAGTCATATATATCAGTGAGGAACTCAGATAGTTTCCTTGATTCATGGGCCATCCCGTCAGATAGGCTTGGTCTCATATACAGATAATTGTTATCATATCCAGAGATCTCCTGTCAGATAAGCTTGATCTCAGTCTCAAATGCAGTTGAGTATTCTTATTATCATATCCAGAGATCTTCCGTCAGATAGGCTTAATCTCAAACTCATATGCTGTTGAGTATTCTTGTTATCATATCCAGAGATCTTCCATCAGATAGGCTTAATCTCAGTCCCACATTATGATGAGTATTCTTGTTATTCGATTTAGAGATCATCCGTCAGACAAGATTGATCGCACTCACAGATTTTGTTGAGTTCTTATTGTAAGATTCTGACATGATCCTTTTCTTATTATTGATAATATATTTTGGTATTATCCATCAGAGAGGTTGATTTTCGACCCAGTCAGTTGAGATTAGTGAGCTCAAAATTTAGTCATTAATGTGAGTATATCCCATTAATCAGTTATCAGTATCAGATAATTCAGTGATTCAGTATCTCAGTGTTAGTCGTGAGTTCAGATGATAGTCAAATGGTATTCGAGTTTCCATGTCTAGAATTATGATGCTTGTGAATATGGCTTGTGCATTCATATATGTGTAATCGTTCATTACTTTAATAATTATTTCTGATTAGTAGTTGTTCATGTATGAGCCCTTGTATTTAGCCTTACCTTATCTGGATACTCAGTACGCTCCTGTACTGACACATTTGCACTATGGTATTTTATTTGGCACCATAGGTTCTGAGGTACAGGATCTAGAGTATCCTCAGTAGTACAGTCCTAGTTAGCAGTAGTAGTGAATCCTCTTCTTTTGTGGACGAATCTCAGTTTACTATTACCACATTAGATTTTGTTTATTTTTAGTTGACAGAGTTAGTTGGGGACATATCCCATCAACTCCACAGTTCAGACAGTTTAGAGGCTTTTCAGACGAATGTTGATGTATTATTAGTGTTTATATTTTTAGTTTGAGTATGTATAGATGTGCTGAACCTTATGACCAATTTCTATATTTATCTCATATATTATGCATTGTACATGTATGAATATCAATAAAGGGTTAGCTTATGGTCCCTCGGGGTCATAAACACCGCATAATGACAAGGGGGTAGTCTTGGGTCATTACAAACTTGGTATTAGAGCCTAAGGTTCAATAGTGTCCTAGGGAGTCTGAAAAGCCGCATCTAGTAGAGTCTTGTGCATGGGTGTGTTGCACGCTACATTTATGTACAAGGGCCTACAAGATATTCTTAGGAGCAGTTTCCCTTCTTTTAGTGTTCATATCATGTGAGTGAGCATTAGCTCAAGTTGATCGTCAGTCTAATCCATTTTTTCTTCCATTTACAGAGTATGCCTCCTTGTAGAGATTATGCCACTAGTGTTTATGACTAGCCCCCTCAGCCAGTAGATCCTGAGAATGAGAGTGGGTCATATGTCGAGTTTCAGGTAGCTTTTCATGTGCTAGCCTACGTTGTGACTAACGTTCAGGGCAACCGTCAGGCTGTAGCCTCACCTCAGGAAGATGGGGGTTCAACTGCAGCTAGGATTAGAGATTTCATGAAAATGAACCTGTCGGAATTCTATAGGTCAGTAGTAGGTGAGGACCCACAGCTTTACCTAGAAGAGGTGAAGAAGATCACCCAAATTATGCATATTTCTGAGGAGAAGAGTGTTAAGTTAGCATCCTATAGGCTGAAGGATATTGCTCATGATTGGGTAGTGATGTGGGGGAAGAGTAGAGGGGAGGATGCAGCTCCCGTGACTTGGCCAGAATTTGAGGATGTCTTTCTTGATAAGTTTTTCCCGCTAGAAATAAGAGAGGCTAAGGTAGAGGAGTTCATGAACCTAAGTCAAGGTTCCATGACCGTGAAAGAGTATTGTCTTAAGTTTAACCAATTAGCGAAGTATGCTCCCGACTTGATAGTTGACTCTAGAGCGATTATGAGTAAGTTTTTGACTGGTGTATCTGAGTTAGTGTTGAAGGAGTGTAGGTCTTCTATGTTTTGTAGAGATATAGGCCTTGCTAGGTTGATGATACATGCACAACAAAATAAGGTTGATAAGATGATAGAGAGAGAGTGTGAGCAAGAGAGCCCAGATAAGTAGTGGTGGTTTCTCTCAGGAAGGGTCCCGGAGTGGTATTCATTCTAGGCATGGTCGGATATTTATAGTCCTATCTCCATCTTCCCGCACATATGTTTGGGGTTGTCAATTCTGATGGAGCGCGAAGCTTCAAGCCTAAAGTAGTGCTAGTGGTGTTCGTACCCATCCACTTTATGGAGAGTGTGGCAAGAGACACCGAGGTATGTGTAGAGACAGTAGTGATGTGTGCTTCGGGTGGGGTGAGCTCGGCCATAGAATACGAGATTGTAGAGTGCTGACTCTTAGGGTTAAACTATATATACTTCAGGTTCGTTCTGATCAGGAAGGATTCCCTGAAATAGACTCGGTAAGTTGTGAGCCTTCATTTTGTGATATGCATTGTTAGATCCCTTGCTTTTATTTTGAGCATTATATGTTAGCATGAGTCATGCATAAGTTTCAGATTTTAGTCGGTTGATCATGACCCTGTTTGTAGGTACCCCAAACACCGCCCCAATGTGCCAACGAATTGTGTTTAGAGGGATATTGAGTTCCAAGGGGAAGATACCCCATGAAATTATGATGTTTACATGTCTTTAGAATCATTCAATTGCATGTTTAAACTCTCTTTATGAGGTAAACAACAGTTGTAATTGCATTGCTAGTCATGCTTTCGAGAATTAGCTTAGTCAGGTATTCATGCATTAGATATTTACTTTCAGTAGATATGAGTTCAGCTTATTGGTGTATTCGTTCATGCATTCATGAGATTGGTTCAGCTATGAGTAGCTTTCGTCAAGTATTCTATGCATCAGATATGCATGCTCAGTATGAGAACTGAGTATGTCAGTCGTTCCAGTTGTGTTGTCATGTCTTAAGATGTTCTCGTTTCTTGAGTAAGTTCTGTTGATCACTATTCCTATCCTATCTAGCGACATTTAAGGATGAATATTCCCAAGGGGGAGATAATGTAATGCCCCGAAAAATCCTCTTCCAGTTTGAGACTTAGAACGTATTCAGTAAAGCAAAAATCTGAGTCTAAAAGTTTCAGAAATATCTTCTCAAGTATGGAATACTTTAAACCGTGTGGAATTTTCCTAATTTCTATTTTTGTCCATGTAAAGCATTGAATAAGCTTTCCATCGATACCAAAAACACCCAAATCGGACACTCGGGTGAAGAGTTAGAGCTATTTTAGTGAGATAGTGTGTCACCTGGCCTCCTGGCACATCGCAGAGCTAGCCAAAATGGCAATCATCAAATTCCAGTGGACCTCCATGATTTCACCGCATCGCGGTGAAGTTCCAGTTTGCAACCAAGGTGGAAAAGTGATTGCCACTGCGTCGCGCCGTTGTGCCATTTCCCAATTGTCCAAATTCCAGTGGGCTGGCACGATTATGGTGCATCACGCCAGCATGAAAAATTGATATTTTTTAGTTAAATTTCCAAGGGATTTTTGGTCTTTTCCCTTTTCCCCAACCTCTATAAATACCCACTTAAGGGATGTAAGCCTCATTTTCTCTCCTTCCAACAAGAAAAAAAAACTAGGGTTTCCAAATCAAATCCCCCTTTCCTTCTTCAAGCAAAATCAAGAGAAATTAAGATAAAAATCAAGGATACTTCCAAGAGCCTTCAAGAAAAGAGTTTCTCCAAGGTATGCGGATATTGATTCTTGGATCCCTTTCATCCAAGAAGCTCAAGTAACCCTTTTCTAAATCTCAAAGGTTTATATTTATGAATTTTAATAATTCTTGTGAGTTGAAATTGATGTTCTTGCTGTGATTGAGTTGTGATTCATGTTTGTCTACAAGATTATCAATCCTTGGCCTTAGTATGTGGTATTTGTGGGGTAAATGGATTATGTACTTGTTGTTGATGTTAAACTTTCTCCAAGATGGAATATTTATGTGGTTTGTATAAATCTATGATATTATATGAGTTGGAAACATGTAAATTTGGTTGTTCATGATGATTAATTAGGCTATTATACCTATGCCTAAGTTGTGTATGTAGGGTGTTTGATGAAATATCTAAGAGGCTAGAAATCATGTATTGTAGTTAAATTGTGACCTAAATGACAAATGCATGCTACACCCTTATAAAAAGAATGACTTCTATGATATTGTTATGTGTTTTGGTTGTTGATGAAATGTTCATGAAGCTGGGTCGATGGACATATGGCATGTTGTTATATGCACTTCTCTCCACGTATAAGATAAGAACTATGTGTACCATGAAATTTCCATTTAGGTGTAAACCTATGCATGCCTAGTGTTTGATGAAATGCCCTAGTGAATGAGTTGTACCATGATAGTATGAAATGGCCAAGTAAGTGTGAAGCCGTGCATGTCTATTGTTTGTTGAAGGACCATAGTGAACAAGTGGAGATGTGATAGTAGTAATTTCCCCAATTATATGCCCTTTGATATATGCTATGTCTCTAGTACATACCAAGTGCTTGATGAATAAGTTGTGATCTAATAGTAGGAAGTTTCCTCTAAATCATGTAATGTTCAAATGCATGTTAAGGCCGATATAGGTGTGGAGTACTTGATGTAAAACCTTGTTGAATGAAGTACGATCTAGTAGTATGTTTAACCCTATGCTATTATATGCTTATGATTTTGAAATGCTTAAAGTGACCCTTTAGTGATTGTCATGACGAATAGATGTTGGTGATCCCTAAATACTTGAAGTGATGTCTTAGTGATTGTGAGGGTGAACATGAGATTTGATTTCCTATTACTTGAAGAGATGCCTTAATGATTGTAACGATGAATGAATGATTATGATGATGAATGAATGATTGTGATGATGAATGAATGATTGTGATGATGAATGAATGATTGTGATAATTAATGAATGATTGTGGTGAAGGAATGAATGATAGTGGTGATGACTAGTAAATGAATGATTATGTTTTACTTTTATGTTATCGAGTCCTGGGGGTATTTATACCCAATAATTTAGTTGCTGTCTAGATCCTGTATCAGTTTTACGATAATTCCAGTCGAGCCATGACTCTCATAAATCAGTGAACTACAAAAGTCTATATCCTTAGACAGTTACAGAACTTGAGAAATCTCAGTTATCTTGGTAATCTCTGTATCACTAGTAATCTAACCTTAGTGTTGTACTCAACTCAGATCTTGTAGTATTCTAGTATTCAGTTTTGGCCTCGGTAGTGACCGAGTAATCTATTCAACTCCGTATAGTCATTCAGATATCGTGATTCAGTAGTATTCCATAAGATATGGAACCATATGAATTCTGCTTAACTCATCGGATCATTTGAGAAATATGCTCAGTGTCAGATTTAGCTCAGTTTATGTTCAGTTGAGAATCAGTTTAGAGTCTTTTAGTTGGGAGTATAAACTAGCACTAAGCAAATTCAGGGATGGCAGATCCCTATCTGAGAGGTCGAGTCATTAGGAACAATCTCTGAACTCTAGAACTGTATAGCCAGCGTAGGATACAGGAGTCCCCGTTAGTAGAGGCTGTCACCTATGGGAGGTTTGACTATTATATTGCCTTAGGCCGACTTCCTGTGAGGCTCATCCTATTAGAGAGGCTTGACTAGAGAGGTCTTTACTCGTGGCATGGTATTGACACCCTTCCAGCTGGAGTTACAGGTTGGATCCCACCTGTGGTAGGTTGGGGTATGTCGGTTAAGTAACTACTTTCCATAGTTGCAATTTTAGTATCAATCTTCACATAGGCTTGATCTCAGTTTCAGATACAAATAGTTGTTATCATATCCAGAGATCTCCTGTCAGATAGACTTGATCTCAGTCTCAAATGCAGTTGAGTATTCTTGTTATCATATCCAAAGATCTCCCGTCTGATAGGCTTGATCTCATACTCATATGCTATTGAGTATTCTTGTTATCATATCCAGAGATCTCTCATTAGATAGGCTTGATCTCAGTCCTACATTATGATGATTATTCTTGTTATTCGATTTTGAGATCATCCGTCAGGTAGGATTGATCGCAGTCATAGATTCTATTGAGTATTCTTGTTGTCAAATTCGGACATGATCCTTTTCTTATTATTGATAATATATTTCGAAATCATCCATCAGAGAGGTTGATTTCTAAACCAGTTAGTTGAGAGCAGTGAGCTCAGAATTCAGTCATTGATATTAGTATATCTTGTTAATCAGTTATCAGAATCAGATGATTCAGTGATTCAGTATCTTAGTATTAGTTGTGAGTTCAGATGACAATAACATGGTATCTGAGTTTCCATGTCTAAAATTGTGATGCTTGTGACTATGGCTTGTGCATTCATATATATATGTACTCATTCATTACTTTCATGATTATTTCAGAATAGTAGTTGTTCATGCATGAGCCCTTGCATCTAGCCTTACCTTATCTATATACTCAGTATATTCCTGTACTGACGCATTTGTTCTATGGTGTTTTATTTGGAACCATAGGTTCAGAGGCACAGGATCTAGAGTATCCTCAGCAGTACAGTCTCAGTTAGCAGTAGTAGCAGTGAGTCCTCTTCTTTAGAGGACGAATCTCAGTTTACTATTTCTGCATTAGATTTTGTTTATTTTTAGTTGATAGAGTTAGTTGGGGACATGTCCCATCAACTCCACAGTTCAGACAGTTTAGAGTCTTTTTAGAGGGATGTTGATGTATTAGTGTTTATATTTTCAGTTTGAGTATGTATAGATGTGTTGAACCTTATGGCCAGTTTCCGCATTTATCTCAAATATTATGCAGTGTAAAGGTACGGATATCAGTAAAGGGTTAGATTGTGGTCCCTCGGTGTCACAAGCATCGTTTAATTACTAGGGGTAGTCTCGGGTCATTACAGTTGAGGATTTTGGATTGTTTACTATTGGAATTGTTTTCCCTATCTTGAATATGATATTTATGCTTTTAATTATGGTTTTTGAATTGAATGAATGCATGGTTATGGGAATTCAAAATGGGTAACATGGGTTTCCTAAACTTGTTGGATTTTATCTTGATAACGATAATATCCTTAATTTACCTTTATGAAATTTGGTTTTAAATTTGAAATTTGCATTATTTAAATCACTTTTGGAACTATTGCATAGTATTAATGGATAAATAAATTAAAATGGATTTGGAAAGCCTTGGTGGCCATGATTTGGTTTTAAAAATAGAACTTGGGTGTCAATTGGTTTAATTGGATTGGAATGGTATAATTGGACTTTGCTTGTATGTATAATTGGTATGACGACACCAACGATAAATGCGTTAATAAATGACTCCTGGGTTAATGGATGTAATCATATGTAATTTTTTTAATTTGATCTTAAAGGGGGGTTATGTAGCTCACTGTGAAGGTGGAGGTACCAGGGGGACCAATACTAGAAACCACATTTGTCAGTGTAGGTCTTTATGACCATGTGCATAGTTCACACATTATATATTTTTGGGATGGTTAGAGCTTTGGTGTATCTAAACCTCCCTCGAATTTCCTCGATTCGTATAGCTAACATACGCTGGGTCCCTTTAATTAGGGAAGCTAAACTCATATAACCCATGGGTGATCTTAGGACGAATGGAGTTACATAGTCCAGGTTAATGATTTTATACTCTCATATTCATGACCCTTTACCCTATCCTGACATCTTATATATATGTATGTATGAATGTGTGCATGTAGTTTGACTGGTTTTGGACATTGAATTATCTTATCACTTTCCCTGTGTTACATTCCAGTACTTATCCCCCTAACCGTCCTAGGATTCAACATCATTTTATAATGTAGGTTCCAAAGACTTTTTTGTTACCCTTGTGCAATATTAGGTGGTGCAGTTATCCATTGAGCTACTGTGAAGTGGCGATCCTCTATCATTCGGAGAGCTTTACCATTTTTTTTATATTTTGGGAATTGAAGAGTTCCATTATCATGGTCGGGGGCATGTCCTAACCTAACCTAATTTTAGTTTTAGAGGTTTTGCGGACAAAGTGTGGGTTGGTTATTTGTTTTGGATTCCTATAACCTTCATAATGGTTTATATATCATTCTTATTATTTGGTTTTACTTCTGCTATTATTTTACTATGCTCAAGTTGTTAGGCTAGGGGGTGGTCTCTGGCCCATGATGGACTTGAGATACCCATCATGGCCAGGCCTTTGTTTGGATCAT
Organism: Capsicum annuum; assembly: GCF_002878395.1. Taxonomy (NCBI): domain Eukaryota; kingdom Viridiplantae; phylum Streptophyta; class Magnoliopsida; order Solanales; family Solanaceae; genus Capsicum; species Capsicum annuum. The sequence goes on along the minus strand of NC_061122.1, from coordinate 95,212,524 downwards.
GAAAAGCTTGCTATATGAGCATGGTTCAAGGTCTTTGGGTGTCTACAATGTCGTATCGAGTAGCCTACCACACTTATAAGGGAGAGGCTATGAGGCATATAGGAATGTTTTCCTTTCTTATGTTGTATTTTAGGCAATAGTATTTAGTGTTATGAAACTTCTATAACTCCTGGCTTCTTGGCATTTTAGATCATGCCTCTCCAATGATCTGATGCTCATGAAACTCTACTAGATCCTCTGTCCTACCTGAGGATAATATCAAGGGACTCACTCTAATTATGGAATGCAAATCCGATCTAGGGTTAGTGCTCCTGATTAGATTGCCCCACGTATAGTTCCACATGTTCCTACTAGTCCTCCTTAGACTTCCCAGGCTGGTGATGCTTATTATCAGCTGCCTCAAGGAGATATCTCTAATGCGGAGTTCTGTTGGTCCATTTATTTCCTTAATCAGTTAGTGACATCTCAGCCTCCTCAGTCGAATCATGTGGTTCTATTTCTCCTTCATCTGAGGTCACTCGAGTTGGCTAGTTTATAAGGTTGAATTCTCCAACCTTTAGAAGCTCTAAGGTTGGGGAGGATCCTCAGGATTTATGGATGAGATGGAGAACATTTTTTAGAGTAATGCATTCTACTGATGTAGAGGGTATCGAGTTTGCTGCTTATCAATTGAAGGATATTACTTATCAGTTATATGAGGAATGGGAATTGATGAGGGGTGATGATGCTAAGCGAGCAATGTGAGATGAGTTTTTAGGTGCCTTTTTTGTTCACTACTCTCCTCAGGAGCTGAGGGAAGCCAAGACAGAGAAATTTATGAATCTGAAGTAAGGTAAGATTAGTATGAAAGAATATGTATTGAAATTTCAGCAATTGTTTCATTATTCTCCAGAGCTGGTGTCTACTATGAGATCCAAGATAAAAAAGTTTGCTTCTGGTTTTCCTGTGACTTGGTATTAGAGTGTAAGCCTGTAATGTTTAACAATGATATAGACATCTCCAGACTTATGGTTTATATGCAGTAAGTGGAAAATGAGAAGAAGAGATAGGCAGAGATTGGAGAGAGGTAGAATAAGAAGCTTAGGTATTAAGAGTAGGGTGCGACTCTGCAGCATAGTAGGGGGATGGTACACAATGGACCAAAAAGAAGACTTGGGGAAATTCTATTTCTTATTCTTCATCTAGTGCTCTTTATCCTAAGCTATATGGGGATCATTGTTTTTAGGACAGTGGTGGTCCTAAGCCACAGGGTGCCCAGTCTCCGACTAGTAGAGCTCAGTTAGCCCCGCCTTATCCTCTTCATAGATTTTACAGTCAGCTTCACTATGGTTACTGTGATGAGATGAGGAACTTGTGTTTTAATATGGTTAGACAGGACATATGCAAAGGAATAGTCCTGTTATGTCCTTTGGCTAAGGTAACCACTGGGGCTAATAAGGTTCTGATACTTCTTTGGGCCCTGAACTAAAAGGAACCACTTCTGGTACCAACATTGGCCAGAATTATCTCTATTCACTTGCTACTCCTTAGGAGTCTGAGGCATCTCCTGATGTTGTTACTGGTACATTACATCTCTTCTTCTATGATGTTTTCTATTTGCTTGACCCAGGGTTTGCCCTTTCTTATATGACCCCTTATGTGGCTGTACATTTTGGTTTTGGTCCTAAAAATATTTTTGACCCCTTTTCTGTGTCCACTTTTATCGATCATTTTATTGTTGTTAAAAAGATCTATAGGAGTTATATGGTGTCTATTCATAATAAAGGGACACTGGTGGATCTGATAGAGCTGGACATTATAGAATTGGATGTGATCTTAAGGGTGGATTGTCTTTGTTCATGCTATGCTTCTTTGGATTGTAGGACCCAAAAGGTCAGTGTCTTATTTCCTAATGAACTATTGTTTGAATAGGAGGGGAGTACTTTAGTACTCAAAGGGAGGTTTATTTCTTATGTAGATCCTAGAAGTTGATTTCCAAAGGGTATTTGTATAATCTAGTTTAGGTTAAGAATTATAATTCTAAGGGTCCCACTTTTTAGTTTGTCCCTGTGGTTAATAAGTTTTCTGAAGTGTTCCCCGATGATCTTCCTAGAATTCATCCTGATAGGGAGATAGCTTTAGGATTGATCTTCCATAGGATACCCGTCCCATTTCTATTCCTCCTTATAGGATGGCTTCTTCTGAACTAAATAAGCTAAAGAAATAGTTAAAAGATCTTTTTGATAAGGGTTTCCTTTATCCTAGTATTTCCCCGTATGGTGCTCTGGTACTTTTTGTGTATAAGAAGGATGGGTTTCTTCGGATGTGTATAGATTTTCGACAGTTATATAAGGTAACAATGAGAAATAAGTATCCCCTTCTTAGGATTGATTACCTTTTTGACCACCTTCTGGGTTCTAGTGTTTCTCTAAGATTAATCTTTATTTGGGGTATTATCGTTAAAATTACAGAGGTTGATATTATCAAGACTGATTTCCAAACCTCGTATGGTCATTACGAGTTTTTGGTTAAGTTATTTGGGTTAACTAATTCTGTGACTGCATTCATAGATCTTATGAATTGGGTTTTACGATAGTTTTTGGATTTATTTGTGATAGTTTTCATTGATGATATATTAGTGTATTTTAAGAGTGAGGAGTATCATGCTAATCACCTCTAAATTGTGTTGGAAACTCTTAAGGATCAGAGGTTGTGTGCTAAATTTTCTAAGTGTGAGTTTTGACTGACTGCTATGACTTTTCTTTAGCATATGGTGTCTAGTAGGGGATCAAGATGGATCCACAAAAAGTCAAAGTGGTTAAGAGGTGGCCAAGGCCCACGACTCCAATAGACATTAGGAGCTTCTTGGGCTTGGTCAGTTATTATAGGAGGTTTGTAGAGAGTGACTCTTCTATTGTGGCTTTATTGATAAAAATAACTCAGAAAAAGTTCAAGTTCTTATGGTTCGATGCTTGTGAGAGTAGTTTTGAGAAGTTGAAGGATAAGTTGACTTCTGTGCTAGTTTTTACCCTGGTCAAGGGTATTAATGGATTTTATGGTATAGTGTAATGCATACCGTGTGGGACTGGGTTGTATGTTGATGCAGCATTGTAAGGTTTTGGATTATTCTTCTCGATAACTTAAAGTTAATGAGAGGACTTATCCAACTCACTATTTAGAATTGGAGGTTGTGGTTTTTGATTTTAAGATATGGCGTCATTAGCTATATGGGGTGCATGTAGATATTTATTTCGATCATAAGATCTTGTAGTATATGTTCGCTCAGAATGAGTTAAATCTTAGGCAGAGGCGGTGGCTCGAGTTACTCAAGGATTATGACATAAGCCTTTACTATCATCTAGGTAAATCTAATATTGTTGCTGATACTCTTAGCAGGTTGTCTATGGGAAGTTTATCTTATGTGGATGAGGAGAAGAGAGGATTGGTGAAGGACATTCACTAGTTAACTAACTTGGGAGTTCATCTCTTAGACTCTGAGAATGGGGGATTCATTCTTCAAGAAGTGGTTAAATTATCTCTTGGTACTGAGGTGAAGGAGAAACATTCCTTGGATCCCATACTTATGCAGATTAAGGATGATAAGGGTCAACAAAAGTTTATGGCATTTGAGATTAAAGGATATGATATCTTGAGGTATCAAGGTAAGTTGTACATTCTGAATATTGATGGGATGTGAGAAAGGATTTTGACTAAAGATCACGAGTCAAATATACTGTTCATCCAGGTTCGACTAAGATATACCATCACTTGAAGGAGATCTATTGGTGTAATAGTATGAAGAGAGATATGACAAATTTTATGGCTAAGTGTATGTCCTGTCAACAAGTTAAGATAGAACACTTGAGGCCTGGGGACATATCTTAAGAGATAGAGTTTCCCATGTAGAAGTGGGAGATTATTAACATGAATTTCATTATGGGTATTTTACGGTATCATAATTAATATGATTCGATTTGGGTGATTATGGATAGGATAACTAATTCTTCTCACTTCTTGCCTGTGAGGACTAATAACTCTGGAGAGGATCATGCCAAGTTATTTGTTCAAGAGATTATCAAGTTGCATAGAGTGCTTGTGTCCATCATTTCAGATCGAGGTACGTAATTTACTTTTAGCTTTTTGCATTTGTTTTAAAAAGGTATAGGTACTCGGGTGAAAATTAGCACCGTTTTCTACCTCCAAACAGATGGACAAGTGGATTGGGGATATTTTGACTTGGAGGATATTCTAAGGGACTATGTGATTGATTTGAAAGAAGATAGGTTGATCACTTACCTCTTGTTGAGTTTGACTATATTAATAGTTATCACTCGAGAATTCAAATGGCTCCTTTTGAGTCTCTTTATGGTAGGAGGTGCAGGTCTTCTATTAGGTGGTTTGAGGTTGGTTAGACTAGGTTGTTTGGTCATAACTTGGTTAACCAAGCCATGAAGAAGGTAAAGGTGAATAGGTAAAGATTATTCCCTGTTATGTTGGTCCATATCCAACTGTGAGGAGAGTTATGAATGTTGCTTATGAATTGGAGTTGCCCACAAGTATAACTTCTATCCATCCTGTGTTCCATTTATTGATGTTAAAGAAGTGTGTGTGATCCTTCTTTGATTGTTCCTATGGTGGATGTTGGTATTTCAGTTTCCTTGTCTTATGAGGAAGTCCCGATGGAGATTTTTGATAGGCTAGTTCGTTGGTTGAGAACTAAGGATGTGGCTTCGATAAAGGTGCTTTGGAGAAATCAAAAGGTAGAATAAGCTACAAGGGAAGCTTAGGAAGATATGAAGGTCTAGTATCCGTTCTTGTTCCCCGCATTGGATGAAAATGCTTAAGGTATGATTTTTATTCCCCTTCTTGTGTAATTTTGAATTTATCATTTAGTTGTATGTGCGTTCTTTCTTATTTTCATGCCAAATATTATCCTAACTCCTCGTGTGAGGAGGAATGATCCTTGTTGGGGGGGGGGGTAATGTAATACCCTAGGTTTTGGACTCTGAAAATTTTTGAGAGTTGAAGACACTACCCAAACTATAACTCAGGTGACGAGTTGCTATCACTCATCACGAGTCATAGGGTAAGACTTGTAGTCTCACCAGTGAAGTGTGCCTAGGTTACTCTATTGATTAAAACTTAGTCCTCACGAGTCCTTAGGTAAGGATACAAATCTTGGTAAGGGACTCGTGACCAAAATAATGAGATGGCCCAAAGTTTTTACTCAGAACATGAGTCCATGCAATGACTCGTGGCCAATTACCACGAGTTGCTACCCCACCCATAATGACTAGGAGCAATTTTCTTCCATATTTTCATTAAGGGTATTTTGGTCTTTTCTTTCCCTTACACTTTACCCACGACTTTCAAACGTCTAAGGGTCCCTTTTAAGAGGTTTTGTGGACAAAGTGTGGGTTGGTTATTTGTTTTGGACTCTTAGAACCTTTTTATTGGTTTATATATCATTCTTATTATTTGGTTTTGATATTTCTTTTCGATAGGCAAGTTCGTTGGTTGAGAACTAAGGATGTGGCTTCGATAAAGGTGCTTTGGAGAAATCAAAAAGTAGAATAAGCTACATGGGAAGCTTAGGAAGATACGAAGGTCAAGTATCCATTCTTGTTCTCCGCATTGGATGAAAATGTTTGAGGTATGATTAACACTATGTTCCCAACATGTTTGAGAAAATGCCTATGATAATGCTTTTACTATATTAATGGACTTTTAATAGAACTATTACATGGTATAGTTTGGTAATAGAACCCTAAATGGTATAAATGGGTTAAATGGTTTAAATGGCTTGAAATGGTTAAATGGTAAGGTTTGATGGTCATGGATATGGTGAATTAAAGTTCCTTGTGGTGTAAATGAGATTACCCCAAGCAAACATAATAATGGAACACTGGTCGGGTAAACTGGGTTCCCCCAAGTTAACTTGATAAAGTAATCCATGGGTACATTGGAATCCCATTTTCATAAAAATGTTGGCTAAGGACATTGCTTGCAAGTTATAATCGATATGATGATACCACTTCTTATAGCTGTGGGTGATAATAATGGGCTAATGGTATGGTTGGAAATGGTTTTAATTGGACAGTAATAGCGGGGTGTGATAGCTAATTGTTAAGGTACGAGTCCAATGGACGGACACTAGTAACTGATATTTATCATCATGAGGGTTTGGTCATAGAGACCATATATGATACTATGAGGTATATGGGAATACTCAAAGTACACTATACATATGTATCATGAAGAGCAGTACTAAGAAATCCCCTACACTTATGGTATCTTCGATTCATGTGGATACACGCATCGAGGCCTATTCAGGGGGTTACTCTAGACCCAAATAGTCTATGGGTGGTTCTAGGATGGTTAAGCTACACATACCCAGGTTAATGGTTTTAAAGACATGCTAAACCCGATTTCCTTTCCTGGCATATTTATATATATCTGTATGTATGGTTTGTATACATGTAGTTGGTTTAGTTGGTTTTACAGGATGGTATTATTGTTTCCTTATCTTGAGTATTTGCTAGTAATCACCTGCTAACCCGCTCTAGGGCGATTGTATCCCTACGTGATACAAGTATCGACCATTGTACTCCTCCTACTTAATGCTTAAATTCAGGATCAACTACTAGATTAAAGTGGTGAGCTTCCATATTTTGGAAGGCTCCATTTCATGTTCATGAATGTTACACAATTTGGTTTATTTATGGATACTGGTTTTGGCTATGGTTAGAGGTATGTCCCAATCAAATATTATTTTTCTTTTAGTTAGAGGCTTTCGTGGAACTACTATAGGTTGGTATGGGCGGGATTGGTGGTAGTGTCAGCCTTAGTATTGTCATTGCATTGGGAATGATATTGTTGGTCCTTTTATTTTATTTTATGGAACTTGGTTAAGTTATTGTTATACTTTTGGTTTGGCAATTGGTTATTGGTATGGGTTTGGACCATTGGACTCGTTTAGGTAGGTCACAGTCTTAGACCTATCCCAAAGTTTAGAAATTGAATAAAATATTCTATCTTGTTATATGTTTTGAATTTATCTAACTTATGATATATATAGGATGGTTAGGTTGGGTATCGAGGATGGTCTTCGATCCTAGTTGGACTTTAGATGCCTATTACGATAAGGCCCCAAGTTGGGTCGTGTAGAGTTTTTACTAGAGCTTTAAGTTCATGGTCAGTTAGGAGTCCAAAAAGCCGTGTCGAGTAGAGTCAATTTTAGGGATGTGTAGCACATAACTCTCATAAGGGAAAGGCTACAAGGCATTTAGGAATGTTTCAGTTTCTTGGTATTCTATTTTCAAGCTGCAAGGTCGAAGGTTCTTTCTAATCCTAGTTTGTTCACTTTTCAGATCATGCCTCGATGATTTGATACACAAGGTAACTCTTCTGTCCCAACTGGGGATAATGTTGAAAGTATATGTAGTACTCAGGGGATTCATACTCGTTTTAGGGGTCCAGTTCCTGATATTTTTAGAGTTTCACCGGTTGTTACTAGTCCTCCTCAGGGTGAGTAGACTAATGTAAAATTTCACCAATCGTATCATGTTATTGCTCAGGCTAAGCGGGATGCAACTAGTGTTCCATCTACCGAGACCATAATGGTTGGCCAATTTATGAAGATGAATCCTCCTACTTTTCTTCGTGTAAAGGTAGAGGAGGATCCTCAAGGTTTCCCAAATAAAATAGAGAAAACCTTTAGGGTGATGCAGGCCATGAATTTGGAAGGGGTGAATTTTGCTGCTTACCAGCTTAAGGATGTGGCATACCAATGGGAAGACAAGTGGGATAGGGTGAGACATTATATTAGGGAGTTGACTTTGTAAGAGAATTTCTCTAATTCTTTTTTGTACCGCTTCTTTCCTCAGGAGTTAAGTGAAACAATAATAGAGAAATTTATTAATCTGAAGCAGGGGAAAATATCAGCCAAGGAATATTCCTTGAATTTTCATTAGTTGTCAAGGTATACTCCAGATATATTATCTGACTTAAGGGTCAGGATGAGAAATTTTTCCTCTGGGTTGTCTCGAGAGTTGATCCTTGAAAGAAAGACTGCATTAGTGATCAAGGATATGTATATTTCTAGGTTGATTGTTCATATGCAGTAAGTGAAGAAAGAAAAGAACAAGCAAGCTGAGTTTGGGGAAAGACAGGTTAAGAAGTTCAAGTCATCTTAACAAGGTGGTGCTCAACAATAAGATGGTCGGGATGGCGGTAAGTGGCCAAAAGAAAGTGGGGGAGTTCTGGTTCCTTTTCTACAACTACTTCTCCATACCCAAAATAGTTGGGTGATAGGCGTCTGTAGGGTAGCGATACGTTTTGGGCACAAAGTGCCCAATCTTAGGCATGTGGGGCTCAATCGGCCTTATTTTGCCCTCCTTATTAGTTATGTGGTAGTTTGCATAGGGTTTTCTATGATGAAGAGAGGGACAAGTGTTTCAAATATGGTCAGCCAGGCCATATGCTTAGAAATTATCTAGTTGGTAAGGGTGCTTTGGGAACAAGTAAGGCTCTGATCGCTTTTTCTTCTGCTCCTACACTAAAGGGTGCTGCTACTTCATCTGTTTTTTCTTCTGGTATTGGCACAGGTCAATATAGGTTATATGCTCTTGCTATTCTGCAAGAATTTAAGGCATCACCTGATGTCGTGACTGGTACGTTATAGATCTTTTCTCGTGATGTGTATTATTTTCTTCTTTTGAGGTCTACTTTTTCTTATGTGGTCCCATTTGTGGCCGTGTATTTTGGTTTTGACCCTTAGGTTATTTTGGATCTTTTTTCTTTTTCTACCCCGATAGGTGACTTTGTGATTGCCAAAAGAGTCTTTAGGGGGTGTGTGATACATATTGGCAGTAGGTAGACTTTGGTGGATTTGTTTGAACTAAATATGGTGGATTTTGATGTTATTGTAGGGATGGATTGGTTACACTCTTATTATGCATACTTAGATTGTTGGATCCATAAGGTTGTCTTTAAGTTCCCCGATGAACCAATTATTGAGTAGGAGGGTAGTTCCCTTGCTCTCAGGGAGGTTTATTTCTTATCTTAGAGCTCAAAGGTTAATCTCCGAAGGGTATCTCTATTATCTGGTCTGGGTTAAAGATTATAACTCAGAAAGTCATTTTTTTATTCGGTTTCGATGGTGAATGAGTTTCCTGATGTATTTCTGGATGATCTTTGTGGTATTCCTTTGGATTGGGAAATTGAGTTTGGTATTGATTTGGTTTTGGACACTCGTCCAATATCTATTTCTCCTTATAGAATGACCCCAATTTAGTAGAGAGAACTCAAGGAGAAACTTAAGGATATTTTATATAGGGGTTTTATATGTCTTAGTGTATCCCCGTGGGGTGCACTGGTTTTATTCGCACACAAAAAGAATGATTCCCTTTAGATGTGCATTAACTATAGGCAGTTAAATAAGGTAATGGTTAAGAACAAGTATCCTCTTCCGAGAAGAGATAGCTTATTTGATCAGTTACAGGGTGCCAAATTCTTTTCTAAGATAGATCTTCAGTCTGGGTATTATCAGTTTAAGATTAGGGAAGAGTATATCCCAAAGATGACTTTTCATACTTGGTATAGGCACGAGTTCCTGGTTATGTCATTTAATTTGACTAATTACCTAACTGCATTTATGGATTTAATGAACATATTTTTCAGGTAGTTTCTGGATCTTTTGTCACTGTGTTCATTGATGACATCTTAGTGTATTCTAAGAGTGAGGTGGATTATGCTAATCACCTCCGTCTGGTGTTTCAAACCTTAGAGGAGCAATAATTGTATGCCAAATTCTCCAAGTGTGAGCTTTGGTTGAACACTGTAACTTTTCTTGGTCATATTATTTCTAGTGAGGGAATCATGGTGGATCCGCAAAAGGTGGCTATGGTTAAAAGGTGGCCTAGACCAATAACTCAAATCGACATTCGGTGCTTCTTGGGTTTGGTTGGGTATTATAGGCGGTTTATGAAAGCTTTCTTAATAATAGCTGCCCCTTTGACTAGGTTGACTTAGAAGAAGGCAAAGTTTTCTTGGTCGGATGTTTGTGAGGGGAGTTTTGAGAAGATAAAGACTAAGCTAACTTTATCTCCAATTTTGACATTGACAGAAGGTAATGTAGGGTTTATGGTTTACTATGATGCATCCTGGGTGGGGCTTGGTTGCGTTTGATGCAGCATGGGAAGGTGATTGCCTATGCTTCTAGGTAGTTGAAGGTGCATGAGAAGAATTACCCTACTCATGATTTGGATCTTTTAGCAGTATCTTTTGCTTTGAAAATCTGGCAACATTATTTATATGGAGTGCACGTGGACATCTCTTTTATCATAAGAGTCTACAGTATGTGTTCACTCAGAAGGAGCTAAATCTCAGGTAGAGGAGATGGTTGGAGTTTCTCAAGGACTATGATATGAGTTTTTATTACCACCCAGGTAAAGCTAATGTGGTTGGTAATACTTTTAGCAGGTTATCCATAAGGAGTTTGGCTTATGTGGAAAAGGAGAAGTGGGAGTTGGTGAAGGATATTCACCGCTTGGGTAATTTTAAGGTCCATCTCCTAAACTTCTATGATGGGGTATGCTGGTTTAGGTAGTGATTCCTACATATGTTGATGCAGAGATCAAGGAGAAGAAAATGCTAGATCCTATCTTGATAAAAATCAAGAGTAATGTTGGTAGGCAAAGGGTGATGATGTTTGAGATCAGTAGTGATGGTACCTTAAGGTACCAAGGGTAGTTATGTGTTCCTGAAGTTGATTGGTTGCGATAGTTTTGGCTGAGGCATATGAATCGCGTGATGTTGTTCATCCCCATTCAACAAAAATGTATTATGATCTCAAAGAGATGTATTTGTGGAATGGTATGAAAAAGGATGTGGCTAATTTTATGGCCAAATGCTTGGTGTGCTAAAAACTCAAAGTTAAGTACATGAGGCTTGGTGAGTTGTATCAGAAAATAGAATTGCTGGAATGGAGGTAGGAGGTAATCAATATGGATTTCGTTACTAGTCTTTCTCGGTCTCGAAGTTAATTTGATTCGATTTGACTCATCGTGGAGTCAGCTAACTTCTTTCCGGTGCAGACTAACTTTTTGGCTGAGGACTATACGAGATTGTACCTTCAGGGGATCAGAAAGTTGCATGGGGTACCTATTTCTATAACACCCTGAGTTCTGACCCTTAGAAAATTTCTTGGAATTCTAGTCTCTGGACCCAATACGACCCATAGGAACGAGTTATATGATGGGGTACGAATTGTATGGTCATGTTATATGCTGACCAATGTTTGTTGATGGGATGGATTTTAGTTACTGGAATAGGTACAACTTATGGGAACAAGTTGTATTAGTAGGTACGGATTATTTGGTTTCTTCACTTAATCTTAGACTTGGTTACTTAGGTTGGATCTGAGTATAAGTGGCACACTATGAGCCGTAAGCCAGGGTACGAGTCATAACATGGATTTACATGGTGGACAGTGTCTAAATCTTCCTTAGGTTTATTTTGCCAAGATATGGATAAAGGGTATGCATGGTATGCTTTGTACATGACTTGGTTAGATGAGTCGTATGCTAGATAAAGTTTGATCCAAAGGTTGAGTCTAGTATACGAGTGGAGGGTACCAACCGTAACAAAGGGTACGACTCGTGAGGGTCACTTACACCCCCGTAATGGGATTGTTGTGCAACTTAACTGGGGGTATTCTGGATATTTCCTCACATATCCTAATAAGGTCCCACGACTTCTAACCTACTTGGGAGGTTATTTACCCTATTATTCCATTTATTAACACTTAGAAACTCTTCCTAAACACTCTATAATTCTCTCAAAAGCTTTTGGGCAAAGGAAGCTAGAGTTTCAATGAGAGGATTAATTTAGGGCTTATCTTGTTTATATCTTTCCACCATCATCTCGGTTTAAGGCATGTTCTCTTCCCTCATTGTTAGTTCCAACTAATGGCATGGTTTTATACAATGTTTTTATAATTTGAATGTTGCATGATTTTGGGTTTTTAACTATGCTATGGGGTTTTTTGTCACAAAAACTTGGTTATGGGTTTCCCATGTTTTAATTATGGTTTTATATGCATTAACAGTGGTTTTGGATTATTCGATTGCATGGGAATAGTTTACTGGTAATTGGAAATGGTTTTTGTTATATTAAGCCCCCAATGTGTTTGATAAAATATCTTTAACAATGTTTTCATTATAATATTGGGTTTTCAATGGAATTATGCATGGTTTAAACTGGGTAATGGAACTCTAATGAAATGAATGGTTTAAATGGTTTTAAATATATTGGAAAGGCTTTGGTGGCCATGGTTATGGTTAATTGGAAATCATGAAAGGGCACTTGGAAGTCCCCTTAAACCTATATATGGTTGACTATGGATAGTGCTTGCAAGTATGGTTGGTATGATGATACCACCACAAAATGGACATGGTTAATAAATGGTAAATGGATTGGTTGGTTGCGTGGTAGTGGTTATAATTGTTCAATAGTAGTGGGATATGTAACAAAGCTGTGGAAGGTGGAGGTCCCTAGGGGACCAAAACTAGAAACTTATATTTGCCAATATGTGGTTTGGTCTAGTGACCATGTGCATGATGTCATACTATATTTTAGGGGATATACAAGTCATCCTAGGTTTTTTTCCCTAGTCGTGCGGCGTCACACACTGGGATCCTTTCAGCAGGTGGAGCTAAACCCATATAGCCAGTGGGTGGTTTAGGACGGTAAAGCTACACAACCCAGGTAATGGTTTTAATGGTATGCTAAACCCGATTCCCTTCCCCGGCATGGATATATATATATATGTATGGTTTGAGCTCATATGGATGGTTTTATTTAGTTTTATAAATGGCATTATTTTATCCTTATCCTAAGTTCATGCTAGAGATCACTTGCTAACCCATTTTTGTGCGGCTGTATACCCATGCTATGTAGGAACCATCTGTTCTACTCCTCCTACATAGTGATTGACTTGAGGACAGCTGTTAGATTGAAGTGGTGAGTTTCCATTCTTTCGGTAGGCTCAATTTTATGTTATGGATATTTCTAGACACTTTGATTTTATTTTGGTTATTGTTTTTTGCCATGGTTGGGGGTATGTCCCAACCTGATATTCTTACTCTTAGTCAAAGGATTTGTGGTATTGCTATGGGTTTTAATGGGTGGGATCGGTATTGGTGTCAGCCTTGGTATTGGTATTGACATTGGGATGACACTAGTCAATGGGATTGTTGGTTGTTCCATCAAATATTATTTTGGGATTAATTATATTATGCTTTGGAACATATTTGGTTATTTACTGGTTTAAGGCCTTTGGTATGGTTTGGTATGGCTGGGTGGTTGGTGTGGGATAGTTTGACTTGGTTGGGTTAGTCACAGTTGTGATGCTATCCCAGGGTCTTCATATAAGCAATTATGCTACCTTGTTATATGTTCGACACTTAGCCGAATTGAGGTATGCTAATGGTCGTTGGGTTGGGTAATAGAGGGTGGTCCCCAGTCCTGGTTGGACTTGGGATGCCCATTACGACAAAGCCCCCTGTCGAGTCATGTCAAGTTGGTATCAAAGATTTTGGTTCATGGTCAATTAGGAGTCCATAAAGCCGTGTCGTGTAGAGTCTCTTTTAGGGGTATGTAGCAATTCACCCTCATAAAGGAGAGATTACAAGGAATTTGGGAATGTTTTACTTTCTCAGTATTCTATTTTCAAGATTAGAGTCTCAGTCCTGGAATCTTCTTAAATCCTTATTTTTTTGTCTTTCAAATCATATCTCATAGATCTGGAATAGAAGGAAATTCTTCTGTCCTATCTGGGGATAATGCTAAAGGGGTGCATCCAACTTTTGAGGTTCATATTTGTTCTCATGGTTCTCTCCCTGATAGTTCTGGAGTTCCACCGGTTGCTACTAGTTCTCCTCAAGGCAAGGTAACTAATATGGAATTCTGTCAGTCTATTCATGTTATTGCTTAGATGGCCGCTGCTTAGGCTGAGCGGGGTGAGACTGGTGCTTTTTCTGGTGAGGCCACAAGGGTTTAACAATTCATAAAGATGGGTCCTCCCACTTTTTCTAAAGTAAGGGTGGAGGAGGATCCACAGGGCTTCGAAGATAAAATGGAAAAGATATTTTGGGTGATGTACTCTACCAATGTGGTGGGGGTAAACGTTCCAGCTTATCATCTTATAGATCTTGCATATTAGTGGTATGAAAAGTTGGACAAGGGTAGAGGTATATGGAAGAAGCAGTCTTATGGGATACTTTTTCTAAGGCCTTCTTAGATCGGTTCTTTCCTCAAGAGTTGAGGCAAGCAAAAATGGAGGAATTTATAAACCTCAAGCAGGGGAGGATGTCTGTCACAAAATATGACTTAAATTTTCACCAATTGTCATGGTATGCTCCTAATTTAGTGGCTGACATGCGGGCAAGAATAAGGAAGTACGCTTCAGGGTTGAATTAGGATTTGATATTAGAGAGCAAGACTGCCTTGCTAATTAAAGAAAAGGATATCACTAGGTTTAACTATTAATATGCAATAAGTAGAGGATAAAAAAAAGAAGCAGGCAGAGTTTAGAGATAGACAGGGTAAGAGGGGCAGGTTTTTTGACCAGGAAAATGCTTAATCTCAGGGTGGTGGCAAATGGTATAAGAAGAAGTGGGGGAAATCCGGTTCCTTCTCTTCTGCTGGTGCTCCTTACCAGACAAGCAATAGGCGTTATCAAGGTGGTTATAATTTTCATGCACAGGGTGCCTAATATCAGGGAAGCGAAGGTCAGTCTATTTCTTCATGCCCTTCTTATTGGTTATGTGGTCATCACCATCGGGGTTATTGTGATGAAGAAAGGAATAAATGCTTCAAGTATGACTAGGCAGACCATCAACTTAGGGATTGTCCAGTTAATAAGGTTACTACGGGGGCGAATAAGATTCTTGTGGCTTCATCTTCTACACCTACACCTGGTGGTGCTGCATCTACTTCTGTTACTGCTCTTGGTTCTAGTGTTGGTCAGAACTTGTTTTATGCTTTGGCGTACTGACAGGAATCTGAGGCATCACCTGATGTCATTACTTATACGTTACAATTTTTCTCTTATGATATGTATTTTTTACTTAATTTGGTGTCTACTTTCTCCTATATGACTCCTTATGTTTCTGTATCTTTTGGTTTCGATCCAAAAGTTATTTTGAATTTTTTTCTATTTACACCCAGTAGGTGACTTGATTATTACTAAGAGAGACTATAGGGGGTGTGTGGTATCTGTTGGTGGAAAACAGGCCTTGGTGGATCTGTTTGAATTGGGTATGGCGGACTTTGATGTCATTCTGGATGTGGATTGGTTTCACTCTTGTTATGCATTCTTGGATTGTTGGATCCATAAGGTTATCTTTAGGTTCCCTGGTGAGCCAGTTATAGAATGGGAGGGTAGTTCTTGAGATACTAGGTGGATATTTATTTCTTATCTTAGAACTTGGAGGTTAATCTCCAAAGGTTGTCTTTATCATTTGGTCTGGGTTAAAGATTCTAACTCATAAGGTCATTCTTTTTAGTCAGTTCCAGTGGTTAATGAGTTTCCAGAATTTTTTTCAGATGATCTTCCTGGTGTTTCTCTTGATAGGGAAATAGAGTTTGGTATTGATTTAGTTTTGGACACTCATCCAATTTCTATTCCTTTCTATAGAAGGGCAACGACTGAGTTAGGCAAACTCAAGGAGCAACTTAAGGATCTTCAGAGGTTTATTCATCTTAGTGTATCTTCGTGGGGTGCTCCAACACTTTTTATAAGAAAGAAGGATGGTTTTCTTCAGGACTATAGGTAGTTAAACAAGGTGACAGTTAAGAACACATATCCTGTTCTAAGGATAGATGATCTGTTTGACCAGTTGCTAGGTGCCAAGTTCTTTTCTAAGTTAGATCTTCAGTCTGGGTACCATCAGCTGAAGATTAGGCTGGTGGAGACACTTGAGCAAATGCCAAACTATGCTAAATTCATGAAGGAATTGCTAACAAAGAAGCGGAAGGGAAGATGTGAGCTGGTGGACAACATCCACCATTGTTGCACTATTTCTTCACAATCCTTAGTGTAGAAAAAGCCTGACCCTAGAGCATTTACCATACCGTGCATAGTTGGGTCCATGAAGTTTACCAAAGCTTTATGTGACTTAGGAGCAAGTATTAATTTGATGCCACTTGATATCTATAAGAAGCTTGGATTGGGGGAACTACCCCCAAAACGATGTGTCTTATGATGGCAGACAGGTCGATGAAACGACCAGTTGGTATATAGCATGATATGCCGGTGAAGGTGGATGACTTTATTCTACCTGCAGACTTCGTGATATTGGATTATGATGTTAATTTTGAGGTACCCATCATCTTAGGTAGACCAATATTATCCATGGGAAGAGTGTTGGTTGATATGGAGCTTAATCAGCTAAAGTTCAGGTATGGAATAAGGAAGTCCAGATTCAAAATGCACCCTCTTATGAAGCAGTTGGAGGAGATGAATATCTTCTCGATTGTTGATATATTCAAGAAAAATGGTAATGAGGTATTGACACGGTATCTTGATGAAGTCTGAGTAGTCAAGATAATCAAGTCGTGCCGTGACATTAAATCAGGCGCTGTTTGGGAGGCAACCTAATATTTTAATTTTATTGTATTTGTGTTTTTAATTTTTATAGCTAAGAGTTATACAAAGGAGGTGAATTGGTTTTAGTCATCTTGAGAAGGTTGGCGTCAATTTTGACGGGCTTTCACAAGGATGACAAGCCATGAGAAATGGCGTCAAAATAATCAAGTCAAAACCATATTTTGTTAAGGCTGACGACAAATTTGAAGCGCCGTCCAGTATCCGATGCGCCATCAAAAATGCCGTCAAATGAGTTGAGCCCATCTTAAAAATTTCGAGCTAACTCGGCCCAACAACAGCTGTTCACATTCTCGCGTACTTTAGATATTTCTCTACCAGTTTTAATTTTCTTTCCTTAGAGAGTTATTTCCCTTCTTTTTTCAAATTTAATCCCTTCTAAGGCAAAATTTTAAGACTTTCCTTGTTGAAGCCTGATAGTTAAGTCAAGAAATCTTCTTCCTCTCTCATTTCATTCTTCTGTCACTCACAAGTCTAGGTGCCCAGAGTACATCAGCTAAGTGTCGACATGCAGGTATAAGAAAAAATTCAACTTCATCTTTCTTTGGATCAATTGTGAACTATAAGAAATGTTGGTTTTGAAGGAGTGGGCTGAATCCATTGACATTCTTCAAGATCCTTCGAAAACTAGGGTTTGTAGGAGAATGCGGTATAATTTCGTGGAAATCTCAGTAAAGAACACGACCTAAGTTGAAATTGAAAATATTGGTAGAAGAAAAATCAAGTAAAAAGAAGTTAGAAGATATAATATTGTCTGACAGCAATGTTCACGGCCTTGCACCTGTGTGACGGCCATTCAAAAATACCGTCAAAAACTGAGAAAATTTTACATATTCTAGAAAAGGTTGATGACACTTTTGAAGCGCTGTCACACTTGTGATGGCAAATTAGAAAGGCCCTCAAAACTAGGAACTAAAAACAGTGTTGATGTTAAACTGATGTCATCCTTCTTTTTTTCTTGTTTGATTATGAGTACTAATTGAGGATTTCTACGTTGTATAGAACTGAGCATGGCACCCAAGAAGAAGAATCTAACCACACCAAAGAAACTAGATAAAGAGAGTGTACCTCGATGACTTATCAATGAGGACTCTGATTATGAAGACGAGGAGCCTTTGGTCAGATGGGAAGAAAGAGGACTAGTCCAAAGACTCCACCTCCACCTAAGCCTATTGAGGTGTAGAATACTGATGGTACTGAGGTGACAACCTTATCTGAGCAAGCTTTTGAGGAACAAGGATCAGAACACACTGAGTAAGATTCTGAGAGCACTGAACAAGAAGTTTAAACTGAAGATTCTGAGAGGCCTGCAGCTGAAGAAACTAAGTCTGAATCACCAACTTTGGAGCAGCAAGGTGATAAGGATTCTCCAGTATGGGGAACTTTGGTAAAATGCAAACACCTCAAGGTTAGGAACAATGTGAGATGGCAAATCCCTAGGGCTAAAATGATCTATTTGGATGGACTTCTCAGAACAGATCGACGAAGTGCCAGAAGGCCAATTTTAGAGGAGAAGAAGATTATCACTATAGGGTTGATCAAATACCCTGAGGTGATGCATAAAATCAAGGAGTATGGTCTGGAGTGGACTACTAGGGGAAGCGGTGTTTACTGTCCTTTGTTAGTCCAGGAGTTCTACGCAAATTTCCAGGCTACGGTAGAAAATATGTGCAAAGAAGGGGATAGAACTTCAGATAAGCCTCTTCTGACCAAAGTTCCAATACGTGGAGTGAGGGTAAATTTGTCAGATACCACCACAAATAGGTTTCTTCATGGGCCATACTTTATCCTACGAGCCACCTCACCTATATTCTATGCCCGGTTGAAGCATCAAGAAAATTATCACAAGTGGCTAGCGACTCTCATAGCAAATGAGGAACCAGAGTGGTTGAATAATCCGGCAGAAAAGATTACCACAACATTTCTAAATTTAGAGGCAAGATTTTAGTGGGCTTTAATACAGATTCATCTGATACCCACCAAAGGAGGCAACATATTAGGGGATGATCGAGCAATATTGGTTGCAAGCTTTATAGATAGAACCTACTTGGATTTTGGAGAAATTATAGTGAAAGAGATCAAGATTCGACTTGCAATACTTAATGCTGCATATCTATTCCCATGTCTGATTACTAGGTTGTTTGAAGCAGCTCATGTACCTGATATTTTAGGTATTGATGATGAGATATATGCCAAGAAGACTCACAACCCTATCAGAAAAAATAAAATTTGGCCGATCTTGCTACTTGATCAAGATATAGTTGGTGCAGCAGATCCTTCAGTCACTGAGACTGTTTCAGCATTAGATATGGGGATGCAAAGCACCAAAACTGTACCACCACCACCACCAACACATTCAGCTAAGGTAGGTTCAGTGCCTCAAAGTGAGCCGACTACTTTAGTTTCTTCAATAGTAACAAGGTCGGCATTTCAGCCGATTAATATCAGGAAGGTGGCTAGGCAAGAAAATTGGTGTGAGGTGCAACTATAGGCCTTTGCGAAATAGTTTACTACCACTGTGGAAAAGATAATCAAAGTTGTACTCGAACCTGTCATGACTTTACCTGAGCGGGTGGCAGATCTTAAGAACAGATTTGATGCTCAGGCAAGAGAGATGACAGATGCTGATCTCGCTACTTTCATGGCTACGTTGGATAAGGTAAAAGATGAGGTTAGGATGATTTAGCAGCACCAAATCATAGTGCCAACAGGTCTAGCCATGCATGATGTAGAGGAAAACATTCCTATACTTGATCTTACTGTGGATTCCCTGAAGAAAAAGAAGAAAAAGGGGGAAAAAAAAGATAAAAGAAAAAGAGATGAGCCTGATAGTGAAGAAGAGAGAAAGGATAAAAAAGAAAGAAAGGAAGAGGGCATAGAAGGAGAACTTGAGAAGGGCAAGGCTGGAGTCTCTGGCTGACACAGAGAACTGGGAAGCACCTATCAAAGCTAGGACTGCAGGTGCTTCATCGAGCCAGGCTCCAGCCACTGCAAAGGCAGATGCTAGGAATGGGGAGAAGATAGTAGATAATGCTATAGCAGGGTTGGAGACCCAGGATCCATAGGCTTGACTATCTTCAGGTATATCCTAACCCTTAGTACATTTTATTTTTAATTTTAAGTTGAGGGTATAGGAAAACTATTATTGTAACATGTTCTATAAATAATTAGGAATAGTACAAGTACTTGAGGCAGTTAGCTTGTTTTGTAATTTTTGAGTACCTCTCCAGTGGTCTAATCTATCATGAATTGTGTGAATTGCATCTAGTGTGACCACTGTGTATCTGTTTATGGCATTAGTATGGCAAATAAATAACCTTTAGAAAACAAATGCATGAAATGGATGAGTAGTGATGTGCTATATACTTGTGTTCTATGTGCATGTAAGGTGTTACTCAATTCCCATTGTGCGTTGAATCTAGAACTTTCCAAGTTAGTCATACCATAGTCATAGGATAGGCGTTAGGAAATGATCATAGGCCGTTTTTGCATGTTAACCTATTTTAGCTTAAATGACTGTCCAAATGTGACTAATATCCCTTGATCCCTTTTTGCGCCTAAATAGCCCAATTCTTTCTTATAAACCTTTCACCTTCCCATTACATCACAATGAACCTATTTTGGCTCTGGTCCTCCTTGGACACTGTGCACCTCAACTTAGGCAAATAGCCTAAGTTGAGGGTGGTTACTATAGGGGAGTGTGATGCATTATGAGTATAAAGAGAGGTAAAATTAGGAAAATGAATAACAAGTTGGGTGTAGTGAAAAAGCAAATAGAAAAGCGAAAACTAAAACAGTTGATCTAATGCTTGAACAAACAACACCCATCTTGAGAATACTTAACAAATAAAAGAGGGAAGAAAAGAAGGTCAAAAGTTGAAACCCCATGATTTAATGTAGTGCCAAGGAGGTGTAGTCACTATGAAATATCCTTGAATGTCATACCATCCCCAAGCCTATGTTCCAAGCTTAGCAAATCCATATACTGATCCTAACTGACTTATCTGAAGACTTCGGTACTGACTATAAGGGCGAGCCTATGACATTCGATGTGCAATATTGGAACTTCATTCTGAGAGTGAATCTTAAGTTCATCCCTATGTCTATACATGTGAATCTGAGAGAGAAAGGTATTTCTTTATTGTGAGGGACACAAGGTATGTTGCTATTAACAACTTTGTTTGGAGAATGTAATTTGGGTATGTGCTAGGTTGTTATTACTGAGATTATTGCCATATCTAGATGCTTGTGAGTTACATGGTTGTTTTAAAATATTAGACAGTTGATTTTATTTTGATTGATCATGGAGATGGTGCAGGTATTCTGAATTGATAAGAGTAGTTAGCTGCCGAATTGTACTTTGTTTACTCCTAGTTATATTTTGGTTGCTTGAGGACAAGCAATTGTTTAAGTTGAGGGTGTTGATGTGTGAGCCAATTGTAACACATCTGAAACTTTTAACTATGAATAATTCAAAGTCTTAAACAACTTTTGTTGTTTTTGATCGTTTTTGTGTGTTAATGCAGATACAAGTGATCTAGGAGGAAACCAAGGGAAAGAAGAATAAAATAGTTGAAATCTGGTGAAAATAAGCTGGAATGTATCTGATCATTTTGAAGCACCGTCACATATGGGATAGGCTGTCAAAGTAGCCATCAAGATTAGATAGAACCTGAGAAGATTAGATAAACTGTGATGATATTTCAGAAGGGCCATCAAATATTTGACATCTTGTTAAAATTGCCGTCAATCAGAGGGCAGAGTAGGCTGATTTCTAGTGAAGTGTGATGTCAGTTTTGCAAGCTCCGTCAATATCTTTGACACATCGTCAGGATTACCGTCTGAAGAGTCAGAAGATAACAATTTACTGGAATCTTTGATGACATCTCACACACCTCGTAAGAGGTCTAACACATCATCAAAAGCATCACCGTCTAATCCGAAGAGAAACTGAAACTTTAATTTTGTTTCCTTAATTAGGGTTGACTATTTAAAGACTTTTTTTTAGGGTTTTTAAGGGAAGATCGATCATCAATTATTAGACAAGAACTTTTGAAGAGAAGCACGTAACATTGCTTCATCTTTACCATCAAATATTTTACTTGTTTCTTATCAACTATTTTTTATCTTCCACCTTGTGATTAAATTGAAAGAACTACTTGTTTTTTTTATCCATTTGTAAGTTAATCCTTATCATCATGAATTCAACTTTTTATTTTGTTCATCAAATCATGAGTGGCTAATTCCATTAGCCGAAGTTATGGGATCCATGGATTAGGGTTTGATATGATGCTAGGTGTTTAATAGATTCAAAGAGTAGTAGAACGTCTTGAAATTCTATTGTTTTAACTGAAATCTAGTGGTTGCAAACATTAGATTATGCCTTAGGTTTTATTTGCTTCTAACGGAAAAATAGACTAGATATCGTGAATTATCAATAGGGACTCGAAATCTACCAACCTTTTGTTTAATAGTTGATGCCATAACTGGATTAATCTACCTGAGATAACATCCTATTAGAAATAGATAAGTTATCTAAGTTTGAGAGAATTAGATAATAAATTGTCTTGTGAGGTCGATAGATAAGTCAAAAAGTATCATAGTCAAGGATATTCTGCTGTTTCCATTTAGTCCAAGAATCCCAAGCATTACCTAGTATTTGTTAACTCCCAATACCCATGGTGAACATAACTCTAGTTTCTCATTTATATTGATTACAAACACTGAAGTATTGAAAGTGACATTTGGCTTTCTGTGAAACTTAAACCCCCATATTTTGAAAACAATAAACTATCAGTAAAGCATTTCATAAACAAATCAAAGTTCACATCTTATTCCCTATGGGATTCGACCCCAACCTAGTTGGGTTTTATATTTACAATGATTTCTTACACCTATTCAAGAGTGTAATTTGACCGTTATCACCTATTTATGGGGTTCATCTTTGATGTCACAGTCCTATTTCTGATAGTTATGGAGTTCCACTAGTTGCTACTAGTCCTCCTTAAGGTGAGGTGACTAGTACTGAATTTTGTCAACCTATTTATGTTATTGCTTAGATGGTTACTGCTAAGGCTAAGCGGGGTATGACTAGTGCTTTGTTTGGTGAGGTCACAAGGGTTGGCCAATTTATAAAGATAGGTCCTCCTACTTTTTTTGGAGTAAAGGTGGAGGAGGATCCATAAGGATTCTTGGATAAAATGGAAAAGATATTTTGGGTGATGCAGGCTTCCAATGTGGAGGGGGTAAACTTTGTAGCTTATTAACTCATAGATATTACATATTGGTTGTATGAAGAGTGGGACAAGGACAGAGGTGATGCGGAAGAATCAGTCTTGTAGGATACTTTTTATAAGGCCTTCTTAGATCTATTTCTCTATATAAAATGGCTCCTGCTGAGGTGAAGGAACTTAAGGAACAACTTAAGGATCTTCTGGATAAAGGGTTTATTCATCTTAGTATATCTCTGTGGGGTAAACCAGTGCTGTTTATGCTCAAGAAGTATGGTTCCCTTTAGATGTGCATTGACTACAGGTGGTTGAACAAGGTGATGATTAAGAATAAGTATCCTCTTCCAAGGATAGATGATCTGTTTGGCTAGTTGCAAGGTGCCAAATTCTTCTCTAAGATAAATCTTTGGTCTGTGTACCATAAACTAAATTTTATGGAGGTGGATATCCCTAAGATGAATTTTCATTCTTGGTATGGGCACTTTGAGTTTTTGTTAATGTCATTTGGGTTGACTAATTCTCTAACGGCATTTATGGATCTAATGAATAAGGTTTATCATCAGTACTTACATCTCTTTGTTATTGTGTTTATTGATGACATTTTGATTTATTCAAAGAGTGAGGTGAATCATACTAATCAACTCTGTGTGGTGTTGCAAACCTTGAAGGAAAAAAATTTGTACGCCAATATCTCTAAATATAAGTTTTGGTTGAACGTTCTAACTTTCTTGGGTCATATTATTTCTAGTGAGGGTATCATGGTAGATCCACAAAAGGTGGCTATGGTTAAAAGATGGCTTATACCTACGACTCTAATCGACATTTAGAGATTCTTGGGGTTGGCCAGGTATTATAGTCAGTTTGTGGATTGGTTTTCATCAATAGCTGCTCTTTTCAATAAGTTGATTCAGAAAAAGGTTAAGTTTTCTTGGTCAAATGCTTATGAGAGGATTTTTGAGAAGTTGAAAGATAATCTAACTTTGGCTCCAATTCTGACTTTGCCGGAAGGCATTGTTGGGTTCATGGTTTATTGTGATGTATATCAGGTAGGTCTTGGTTATGTTTCGATATAGTATAGAAAGGTGATTGCCTATGACTCTAGGAAGTTGAAAGTGCATGAGAGGAACTATCCAACTCACGATTCAGAGCTGTTGGCGATTGTGTTTGCTTTGAAATATGTCAATATTATTTGTATAGTGTTCACATGGACATCTTTTCTAATCATAAGACTTTACAGTATGTGTTCACTTAGAAGGAGTTTAATCTTAGTCAGAGGAAATGGCTTGAGCTTCTCTAGGACTATGATATGAGTCTTCACTATCTCCAAGGTAAGTCTAATATTATTTCTGATGCTCTTAGCATATTATCCATGGAGAGTTTTGCTCATGCGGAGAAAGGAAAATGGGAATTGGTAAATGATATTTATTGCTTAGATAATCTTAGAGTTCATCTATTGGACTTCAAGGATAATGGTGTGATGGTGCAAGAAGTTGTTTGATCATCTCTTGGTGCAGAGATCAAAAAAAAGCAAGTGGTAGACCTTGGATTGATGAAAATGAAGAGTGACATTGGTTTGTAAAAGGTAGCGGTGTTTGAGATTATTGGTGATGGTACTTTACGATACTAAGGAAGGTTATGTGTTCTTGATGTCGACGGTTTGCGACGAATAATTTTGGTAGAGGCACATGAATCGTCCTATGTTTTTCACCCCAACTTGACTAAGATGTATCATGATCTCAAGATGATATAATGGTGGAATAGAATATAAAGAGATGTGGCTGATTTTGTGGGAAAGTGCATGGTTGTGTCAACAGGTTAAGTTTGAGCACATGAGGCTAGGAGGGTTGTATCAAGAAATTGATTTTCCCGAATTAAAATGGGAAGTTATCAATATGGATTTTGTTACCATTCTTCCCTGATCTCAAAATTAATTTTATTCAGTTTAGGTTATCATTGATAGGATGACTAAGTCTGCTCACTTTTTGCTAGTACAGACTACTTTTTTGATAGAGAATTATGCAAAGCGGTATCTTCAGAAGATTGTGAAGTTGCATGGGGTGCCTTTTTCAATTATTTCTGACTGTGACATGCAGTTTACATCTCACTTCTGGTGATCTATGTAGAAAGGGTTGGGAACTAAGGTTAGTTGGAGTACTACTTTCCACCCGCAGATGGATGGGCTAGGAAAGAGAATAATTCAAAAATTGAAGGATACTCTTCGGGCTTGTGTGATTGATTATGGTGGCAATTGGAATGAGGATCTACCTTTGGTAAAGTTTTCTTAGAATAATAGCTATCGTTTTAGTATTGGTATGGCTCCTTTGAGGTATTATATGGTGGGAGGTGTAGATCTCCTATTGGTTGGTTTGAGATTTGGGAGGTGAATATGTTTGGTCCTGACTTGGTTTACCAAGCTATGGAGATGGTGAAGGTAATTTGGAATAGGCTTAAGGCTGCCTAAAGTTGCCAAAAGTCCTATGCAGATGTTAGGCATAGTGACTTGGAGTTTGAGGTTAGGGCTAAGGTTTTCCTCTAGGTATCTCCTATGAAGGGATTAATGCAGTTTGGTGAGAAAGGGAAGCTCAGTAACTGCTATGTTGGTCCTTATAAGGTTTTGCAGAAAGTTGGTATTGTTGCTAATGAGCTGGAGTTTCTTTCTAGCTTGAGTTTGGTTTATCCGATCTTTCATATTTCTATGTTGAGGAAATGCATTAGTGATCCTTCTTCGATTGTACCTTTGGAGGGATTGGGTATCTTGGATTCTCTATCTTATGAAGAAATCTCAGTTGAGATCTTGGATAAGCAGGTTCTTCAGTTGTGGACCAATGATGTGGCTTTTGTTAAGGTTCTGTGATGGAACCATAAGGTGGAAGAAGCTACATGGGAAGTGGAGGAGGACATGAAGTCCAAGTATCAACATCTGTTTTCTGCTCCTGGGATTCGTGCAGAAGGTATGTGTCTTCGACATATCTTTATTTTTTGAGTTTGTTAAAGATAAGATTAATATCTTTGCCTTTTTGTTTTAAAACCTTGTTAATAGGTAGAAATATATTTAATAATCCAAATGACTCGTGCATATGGTTACCCCTACCTTGTTCATCATTTGGGGACAAATGTTCTTATTGGGGGAGACTATAATAACCTGGATTTTGACCCATTAAAAATTCCTAGTGGTTTCTGGACCTAATACAACTTGTGTGAATGTGTCTTATGATAGGGTATGAATGGTATGGTCCTATCGTATGATGACCAGTGTTGGTTGGTGAGATAGATTTTGGTTACTGGAATAGATATGACTTAGGGATATGAGTCATATTGGAGTGTACAGATCTTTTTGTTACTTAACTTAATCTTAGACTTGGTTACTTAGGTTAGATCTGAGTAAGAGTGGCTCACCGTGAACCATAAGTCAAGGTATGAGTCGTACTATAGACTCGTATGATGGACAATGTCTAAATCTTCCTTGGGTTATTCTGCCAATGGTACAAATGAAGGGTATAGACCATATGCTTTGGATATGACTTGGTTGGATGAGTTGTATGCTGACAGTTTTGGATCTTAAGGTTGAGGCTAGGATACAAGATGAGGGTACTACCATATCAAAGGGTACGACTCGTGAGGGTCAGTCGTACCCCTGTGATGTGATTTTTGTGCAACTTAAGTGGGGGTATTTTGGAAATTTCCTGACTTATCCTAATAAGATCCCACGACTTCTAACCTACTTGGGAGGTTATTTACCGTATTATTCCATTCATTAACACTTAGAAACTCTTCATAAACACTCTATAATTCTGTCAAAAGCTTTTGGGCTAGGAAAGATAGGGTTTCAACTAGAGAATTAATTTGGGGCTTGTATTGGTGATTTGTTTCCACCATGATCTCAGTTTAAGGCATGTTCTATTCCCTCATTGTTATTTCCAACTAAAGGCATGGTTTTATACAATGTTTTTATGATTTGAATGTTGTATGATTTTGGGGTCTTAACTATGATTTGGGGGTTTTGGTTATAAATGCTTGGTTATTATTTTCCCATGTTTTTATTATGCTTTTATATGCATTAATAGTGATTTTGGATAACTGGATTACATGAGAATGGTTTAATGGTAATTAGATTTGGTTTTGGTCATATTATACCCCCAATGAGTTTGATAAAATGTGTTTAACAATGTTTTACTAAAATATTATTTTTTCAAAGGAACTTATGCAAGGTTTAAGCTTGGTAATGGAACCCTAAATGACATGAATGGTTTAAATGATTTTAGATGTATTTGAAAGGCCTTGGTGTCCATGGTTTTGTCTAATTGGAAATCATGGAACGACACTTGGAAGTCCCCTTACACCTATATATTGTTGGCTAAGGATATTACTTGTAAGTATGGTCGGTATGAAGATACCACCACTAAATGGCCTTGGTTAATAAATGATAAATGAATTGGTTGGTTGCTTTGTAATGGTTTTAATTGGGCAATAATGGCGGGACGTGAAGCCAAGCCATGGAAGGTGGAGGCCCCGGAAGGACCAAAATTTTTCTGATGTGAGGTTTGGTCTTGGTGATCGTGTGCATGATGTCACACTATATTTTGGTGTATGTACTAGTCATACTAGGTTTTCTTCCTTGGATGTGTGACTTCACGCACTAGGGCCCTTTCGGAAGGGGGAACTAAACCCATATAGCCCGTGGGTGGTTTAGGATGACAAAGCTACACAACTAGGTAATGGTTTTAATGGTATGCTAAACCTGATTCCCTTCCTCAACCTGAATATATATATATGTGAATGTGTGTGTGTATATGTATATATATGTATTCTTTGTGTGCAAATGGATGATTTTATAAATGACATTATTTTATCCTTATCCTAAGTTCATGCTAGCAATCACTCGCTAACCCCTCTTCGGGCGGCTGTACACCCACGCTATACAGGAACCAATCGTTCTATTCCTCCTACATAGTGATTGATTCTGGGACAGTTGTTAGATTAAAGTGGTGAGCTTTCATTCTTTTGAAAGGCTCTATTTTATGTTATGGATATTTCTAGTCACTTTGTTTTTATTTTTGTTATTAGTTTTGGCCATGGTTGGAGGCATGTCCTAACTAAATATTTTTTACTCTTTTAGTCACAGGCTTTGTGGTACTTCTACGGGTTGGAATGGTTGGGATCAGCATTGATGTCAGCCTTGGTATTTGTATTGGCATTAGGGCTGACACTGGTCAATGGGATTGTTAGTTATTCCATCCTAATTTTTTGGATTAATTATATCATGCGTTGGAACTTATTTGGTTATGGCCTAGTTTAAGGTATTTGGTATGGTTTGGTATGGTTGGGTGGTAGGTGTGGCATGATTGGACTCTGTTGGGTCGGTCATGGTTGTGACCCTATCCCAGGGTTTTCATGTGAGAATTTATGCTATGTTGTTATATGTTTGGTACGCAGCCAACTCGAGGTATGCTAATGGTGGTTGGGTTGGGTAATCGAGGGTGGTCCCCATTCCTAGCTGGACTTGGGATGCCCATTATGACAAGGCCCCTGGTCGGGTTATGTCAGTTTTAATTATTTTTTATTGTGGTATGCTGTTTTCATCTCACTTCTAGCGGTCTCTCTAGAAGGGGTTTGGTACTAAGGTTAATCTGAGTACTACTTTTCATCCGCAGATGGATGAACAAGAAGAGAGGACTATTTAGATATTAGAAGATATGCTTCGGGCATGTGTGATTGATTATGGAAGCAACTGGGTTGAGCATCTACCTTTGGTAGTGTTTTCTTACAATAATAGTTACCATCCAAGTATTGGAATGACCCCTTTTGAGGCATTATATGGTAGGGGGTGTAGATCTTCTATTGCATGGTTTGAGTTTGGTGCGGCAGATATGTTTGGCCTGGATTTAGTTTATCATGCCATGGAAAATATGAAAGTGATTTGGGATAGGCTTAAGGCTGCCCAAAGTCACTAAAAGTCCTATGCAAATATAAGGTGTAGTGACTTGAAGTTTAAGGTTGGAGATAAGGTATTCTAAAGGTATCTCCCATGAAGGGAGTGATGTGGTTTGGTAAAAAGGGGAAGCTCAGTCTCTGATATGTTGGTCCTTATACAAATTTGCTGAGGGTTGGTAATATGTTGTATGAATTGGAGTTGGTTTCTAGTTTAAGCTCCATTCATCTGGTATTTCGTGTCTCGATGTTGAGAAAGTGTCTTAGTGATCCTTCTTCAGTGGTTCTCTTTGAAGGGTCAGATATCTAAGATTCTTTGTCCTATGAAGAGATCCCGATTGAGATCTTAGATCGGTAGATTCGTGGTTACGAACCAAGGATGTGGCCTCAGTTAAAGTTCTATGGAAGAACCACTAGGTGGAAGAGGCCACATGGGAAGCAGAAGTCGACATGAAGTCCAAATATCTAAATTTATTTTTCTTCCTCAGATATTCGTGTAGGAGGTATATGTTCTTGATCACTTCCCTGTTTTAATACTTTGTTAAAGATTGGATTGATATTTTATAATGCAAATGACTATGCTTGATTCCCTTAAATCTTTGTTAAAGGTAAGCTTAGAGGCATCTAAGGGGGTGTAGGTTGTGCCTGTACAACCACGTCCTTCATTCGGGGATGAATGATCCTAGTGGGGGAGATTGAAATACCCTGGGTTTGGGACCCTTAGAAAATTTCCTGTATTTCTGGTTTCTGGTTAAGGTATGACTAGGGGGTACAGGTCGTATGCTGGGGTACAGTTAGTAAGGTTGGTCTTACACTAACCAGTGATGGTTTGATTGGTTTCTTGAATGGGTATGACTTTGGTTGATACGAGTTGTATGGTTGGATACGGGTTGTATGGTTTGGATTTTCCTTCACTTAATTGAGACTTAGTAAAGTAACTTTAATTTAAGTATGAGTGGCTCACCATGGGTCTTGAGATAAGGTACGAATTGGATTGTCCCATTCGTTTGTTGGAGTGTGTCAACTCCTCTTCATTTTATTATGGGTACGGTTAAGGGTACTAGTCATATCCGTAGATACAGTTTGGATTGCATGGTTGTATGTTGACCAGTGTGGGGTTCTAAGAGAGGTCTAGGATACGAGTGGCGGGTACCACTCATATTCGAGGGTAGGACTAGTATGGTGGACTCGTTCCCATATGCAGGGATTTTATTCAGTTAAGTTGGGGGTAATATGGACATCCCCTCTTAACTTATTATGATCCCACTACTTATGTCACACTTGGGAGGTTATTTTCCCTATTATTCTAAACTAAAACACTTAGAAACACTCTTTAATTCTCTCTAAGGATCTTGGTTAAGAGAAGGCTAAGGTTTCATCTAGAGGAGAAATTTAAGGATTGATTGGGTGATTTCTCTTCATTATCTTCATCATCTAAGGAAAGATACTTCTCTCTCATTATTAGTTCCAACTAATGGCATGTTTTATACAATGTTTTCATGAAATGATTATTGTATGATTTTGGGGTTTTTAAATATATGTTGGGGTTTTGGTATTGAATGCTTGGTTATGGTTTTTCTATGTTGTAATTATGTTTTTACATGCCTTAATGGTAGTTTGGACAATTGGTTACATGGGAATGGTTAATTGGTAATTGGATTTGGTTTTAGAAATACTATGTCCCCAACAAGTTTGATAAAATGCCTATGATAATGCTCTTACTATATTATTAGACTTGTAATGGAACTATTGCATGATATTGTTTCGTAATAGAACCTTAAATGGTATAAATGGTTTAAATGGCTTGAAATGGTTAAATAGTAAAGTTTGGTGGTCATGGTTATGGTGAATTAAACTTCCTTGCAGAGTACATGGGAATTACCCAATCAAACATAATAATCGAACACTTGCAGGGTACACGGGATTCGCCCAAGTTAACTTGATAATGTAATCCATGGATACACGGGAATCCCTTTTACATAAAAAGGTTCACTAAGGACATTGCTTGCAAGCTATAGTCGGTATGACGATATCACTTCTTATAGGCCTGGTTGATAATAATGGAATAATGGTTTGGTTGGTTGGAAATAGTTTTAATTGGGCAATAATGGTGGGGTGTGATAGCTAACCGTGAAGGTGCTAGTCCAATGGATAAACATTGGAAACTCATGTTTTTCGACATGAGTGGTTGGTCATAGAGACCATATATGATACTATGAGTACATGGGAATCCTCTAAGTACACTCTAAATATGTATCATGGAGAGTGAAGGGTACTAGCGAGTCCCCTACTCTTATGGTATCTACGGTTTGTGTGGAAAAATGTATCAGGGTTTGTTCAGGGGTTATATTGGGCTCATATATCCTATGGCTGTTTCTAGGACGGTTAAGATTCATATACCCAAGTTAATGGTTTAAAGGCGTGCTAAACTCGGTCCCCTTTCCCGGCATGGTTATATATATATATATTGTTTGTACGCATATGGTTGGTTTTCTTAGTTTTACTAGATGGTATTATTTTATAATTATCCTAAGTACTTGCTAATGTTAACCCACTAATCCATCTTCAGGCGAATGTATCCCCACTTAATGCAGTGATCAACCATTCTACTCCTTCTGCTTAGTACTCGAATACGGGATCAGCTACTAGATTGAAGTGGTGAGCTTTCATATTCCTAAAGGCACCATTTCATGTTCTTGAATGTTTTTACACACTTTAGTTTACTTGTGGATACTGGTTTTGGCTATGTTGGGGGTATGTCCTAATTGGATATTTGTTTTTCTTTTGGTTAGAAGCTTTCATGGAACTACTATGGGTTGGCATGGGCGGGATTGGTAGTGGTGTCAGCCTTAGTATTGGCATTGGCATTGGGGCAAATATCATTGGACTAAATTTCTCATTGTTCTATCCTTTTTATATTATATTATGGAACTTGGTTTGGTTAATGTTATGGTTTGGTTTGGCAATTGGTTATTTATGAGTTTGGATGGTTAGACTCGTTTGGATAGGTCACGGTCTTAGACCTATCCTAGACTCTAAAAATTTAAAAAAATATGCTATCTTGTTAAATATTTGGAATTCATCCGAGCAAGGACATATGCCGAATGGTTGGGATGGGTATCGAGGGTGGTCTCCAGTCCTGGTTGGACTTGAGATGCCCATTATGACAAGCCCCCTGGTCGGGTCGTGCAGAGAAACCTCAATCATATAACGCCCTGAATCTGGTACCTTGAATGCTACATGGTGCTTATGACCCCGAAGGACCATAAGCTAACTCATGATTGATATCTGTACCTATATACAACATAAAATATTTTATAATGTGGAAACATGAATTGAAATGTCAAATGGTTCAAAACTATAACATAACTGATAAAAATATAACATCTGGATGGGGTATGAAATACCCAAAACAACTGAATTAAATGTCTGAACATGATAGTCTAGAAAGCCTCCAACTGACTGAACTGCCTGAGTAAGGAGCTGATGGGACATGTCCCAAGCTAACTCCAACTAATAAACTAATTAATTAGATAATAAGGAATAATCATGTCCTCAAATGATGAGGACTCACTTATAACTCTGACTGTTAAAACTGGAATCTACTGCTGATCTGGAGCTCGTGTCTCTGAACCTATGGTATAAGACACCATAGCGCAAATGCATCAGCACTTTGAATGTACTGGTATGCATGTGAGGTAGGCTGAATGCATAGGGTTCATATGTATGAACAATATTAATAACTGACTAACTATCATGAGCATGAGAATACATGCATGAGACA
The DNA here is from genome assembly GCF_002878395.1 of Capsicum annuum. NCBI lineage: Eukaryota > Viridiplantae > Streptophyta > Magnoliopsida > Solanales > Solanaceae > Capsicum > Capsicum annuum. The sequence continues at coordinate 95,179,934 of NC_061122.1, read as the reverse complement.
TAACAACTGACACTAATACTGTGATAAAATGATTTCTAAATTTGAATATAACTGATAACATGAGTGACTGTATTTGACAGTCCTGAATCTGATTGAACTATCTGAGTTTCGTACTCTGTTTGTGTTGACTGTATCTGACATTTCTAAATTTTGAAGAACTATCTAAGTTCTTTTACTGAGACTGATACTGAAACTATAGGTGGTAGTCATCTAACCGAAATGCCCCAAATGATACATTATAGCCGAATTAGGGTCCAATCTATGCCTTGATTGGAAGGGTGTCAATACTGCGCCACTGGTGAGGACAATATGTGAGTAACCCTAATATAACAGGTAAATCTAGTGAGAATAGTGGGAACCCTCATATAGAAGGCTAAGCCACCTCATCTACCCTCATATAGCAGGCTATGATGTCTCAGCCTATGCTGGCTATATATCTCTAGAATGCAAGGATTGCTTCTAAGAATCACACCCTCATATAACAGGTGATTTCCCGTCCTTGGGTTCACTCGATGCTAATTCCAACTCCCATCTGAATAGATAGTGAACATAATTTACTGAACGGAACATGGACTGGGTTACTGAATTCCATTGTCTGAAGGAATATTACTGATATCTGACAACTGACTGAGTTCATGAGATCATGAAGATTTCCTGAGTCATAAGACTGTCTGAAGTCTAAGGATTCATAGATTGACTGAGAGTATCGTGGAAACATGACATGGCTCTAGGAATCAACTAATATTTTGGGTATAAGTACCCCCAGGACTCAATGGAAGGAAAATTGACCAAGCATAACTTACTTGAACATATAACTAATATCATAATCCATATTACATTTATAGAAGCATTCCATTAGAACATGTGAGAAGCATAATTTGCACATACATGGGGATTTCATGATATTATACTAGTTGGGCATTGTTCCTTCATCTAGGCATTTAATCAAACACATGGTAGGCATAGTACATGTAGATAACATTATACAACAATTAATCATCATGATTCATCTCTAGTTTCATCATCTAGGGTTTATTCATAGGTTCACTTGAATAAATATTTATACAAATCAATTCCACATAAAATTGATCACCTAACATTGATTTGAATTCAATTGATCATTCTCAACATAAACAAAAAAACCCCAACATGAAATTCATAAATAAATCCTTAAACTTAAACTTAGAGAAGAAATTAATGTGCTTCATGGACGAAAGGAGTCCATGAATGAATACTATGCATACCTTAGTTCATAATTTCGTGAAGATTGACGGAGGAAACTGTTGATTCTGAATCTTCTATGAAAAGCCCTAGGTTGTTCTTGAGAGGTTTTTGAGAGAAGAGAGTGTATTTTTGGTGAAAACTAGCTGAATTACGTGTTAAAGGGTTTAAATAGCGGTGGAAAATTGACCCTTTTAACTCTGGATGCATCTCATAATTTCAGTAAAAAATTTCCCGAATTGAACCCCTAGCACTCCGGAGTGCTATCGCGTTGTGTCACTGGAATTTGACAATTGTGAAACTGAGGGATGGAGTGACGCAGAGCCATCTCTTTGCCCCTTCTATTATGACCTTTAACTTTGGTGCAATGCAGGGGAAATTGCGCTAAGACACTGGAAAAGGACAATTCTGAATTTAGGCCCTGGAGAGACGCGCCATAATCACGGACCCCTACTAGAATTTTCTAAATGCCATTTCCTCTTGTGGCGTGGCGCGCCACTGACTAATACGGCTTTGGTTTATGATGGAAACTCGGAATAGTCGTAACTTCTGAACCAATTATTGGATTTGAACGAATCTTATATCAATGGAAAGCTTATTGAATTTCCCACATGACAAAAAGTGAAAATCTTGGAAATTCCTCATGGAATAACCATCATTAAATTTATTAGCTAATACTAGGTATTCTTGGGATGAAGTTAGCTAGGAAAAGTACGGGGTATTACAATATCTCCCCTTTTACAACATTCATCCTCGAATGAGACTGACTGAGAGGGGAGAAAATACAACTAACGTACATACTGAACATGAATAACTGGAATATGATCTCATGACTGGCATGACTGACAAGCTAAACATATAATACTGAACATGCATATTTGATGCATGAATAACTGATTCATGAATGCATAACTCAGTGTTCTGATGAACTATATTTCTCACAATGAGAATGCATGTATGATGAATAATTATATAACTAAGCTGATGCATGACTGAATGTACAATGGTACTTGATACCAAGTTTATAATGGGAATATGAGCATGAAACTGCATACAAAGTATGTGATGAACACTGAACATGAAAATGAGTAAGCTTAAGGAGTTGGCGAAAAAGAGGTGAGGATACTTGGTATACATGTCTGCCTCTTCTTTCCAAGTAGCTCCCTTGATGGACTGAATTCGCCGAAGAAACTTAACTAGAGGTACTTCTTTGTTTCTAAATCTACGAGTCTGATAGTCTAAGATTTCGATTAGAATCTCTTTATAAGAGATAGTGTTCTAAACATCAATGATCTGAATAGGGACTATAGCTGATGGGTTACCTATGCACTTCTTGAGAAAAGATACATGAAAGACTGGATGAACTGAGGCTAAATCTGAGGGCAATTTGAGCTCATAAGCTACCTTGCAAAATCAACTGAGAATCTTAAAGAGACCGATATATCTGGGACTGATTTTTCCTTTCTTGTCGAACCGCTTCACTCCCTTCATCGGAGAGATCTTTAGATAGACATAGTCACCAATATTGAACTTAAGATCTTCTCTACGAACATCTGCATAAGACTTCTATCGGCTCTGAGCAGCCCAGAGTCTTTCTCTAATCAACATGAATTTTTCTAAGACATCGAATACCAAGTCATGCCCTATAACTGAGGCCTCACTAACTTCAAAGCAACCAATTATAGATCTATATCTCCTACGATAGAGAGCTTCGAATGGATCCATTTGAGTACTGGAATGATAGCTGTTGTTGTATGCAAACTCAATCAAAGGTAAATGGTCATCCCAACTTTCCTTGAATTTGATTGCACACACCTTTAGCATATCTTATAATGTCTGAATCTTCCTTTTTGCTTGACCATTTGTCTAAGGATTAAAGGCTGTAATAAGATGAACTTGGGTACCAAGACCCTTTTGGAATGCTTTCCAGAAATGAGAGGTGAACTGAGTACCTCTGCCTGAGATAATAGATAGTGAAACACTGTGCAATCTGACCAATTCCCTGATATAGAGTTTGGCATTATCCTCAGCTGAATAAGAGGTATGAACTTGAAAAAGATAAGATGATTTGGTCATTCTATCAACAATGACCTAGACTGAGTCATGTTTATGACGAGTTTGTGGCAAACTCATCATAAAATCCATGTTCATAACTTGCCACTTCCAAGTAGGAATACCGAACTCCTGCATGGACCCACTAGGATTTTGATGCTCTATCTTAACCTGCTGACATATGGAATACTTAGCCACAAACTATGCAATGTCTCTCTTCATCCCACTTCACCAATAGATTTCCTGCAAGTCTCGGTACATCTTTGTGGCCCCTAAATGAATAGAGTAGCGCACACCATATGATTCTGCAAGAATTTTCTTCCTTATGTAATCTACACCTAGAACATAGATACGATCCTGACAAAAAAGAACACTATTTACCCTTGGGAGAAAGCCTCTATTTTCTGATCCTAAACTGACTCTTTCAACTTGACAAGGCTGGGATCTCTATCTTGCTTTTCTTTTACCTATAAAACTAGAGATGATTCTTAACTACTCTAAACCCGTATATCACCCTCATCTGTATCGACTAAGCGAATGCCTAGTCTAGAAAGCTAATGTACTTCCTAAGCTAACTTCTTATTATTATCATCCATAAGAGCAACACTACCCACAGATAGTTTACTAAGAGCGTCGGCCACTACATTAGCCTTGCCCGGATGATAGATAAAACTCATGTCATAATATTTCAAGATCTCTAACTACCTTCTCTGATGAAGATTGAGACATTTCTGGGAAAAGACATACTGAAGGCTCTTATGATCTGTGAACACATCTACATGAACACCATATAGATAATGCCTCCAAATCTTCAAGGCAAATACTACGGCTACTAACTCGAGATCATGAGTAGGATAATTCCTCTCATGCGGTTTAAGCTGTCTGGAGGCGTAGGTAATGACCTTACCATGCTGCATGAGGATAGAACCCAAACCTACTCTAGATGTATCATAATACACTACGAACCCATATGGACCATCTGGAAGTGCTAAAACAGAAGCTGAGGTGAGTCTAGTCTTTAACTCCTGAAAACTCTTCTTGCAAGGATCTTACAACTGAAACTTGACTTTCTTCTGAATCAATCTAGACATAGGGGATGCAATAGAAGAAAATCCCTCAACAAACCATCTGTAATTGACAGCTACACCCAAGAAACTCCTAATATCTGATGGAGAGATAAGGTAAGGCCAGTTTCTTATTGCTTCGTTCTTTTGAGGATCTACTCTAATACCATCACCGGAAATAATATGACCAAGGAATGCTACTAACCTTACCAAAAATTCGCACTTATTGAATTTAGAAAAAAGTGATGATCTTTGAGAGTCTGAAGTACTTTTCCGATCGTGCTCATTGTGGGAATAGACCAGGATATCATCTATGAATACTATGACGAACATGTCCTAGTACTTCTTGAACACATGGTTTATCAAGTCCATAAAACCGGCTGGGGCATTGGTAAGACCAAATGACATAAATAAGAATTTGAAGTGACCATAACGGGTGTAAAAAACTATTTTTGGAATGTCACATTCCCTAACTCTTAGTTGATGATAGCTGGATCTGAGGTCTATCTTAGAGAAATAATTGGCACCCTGAAGTTGGTCAAACAAGTCATCAATTCTGGGAAGAGGATACTTGTTCTTGACTATGACCTTATTGAGTTGACGGTAGTCTACAAACATCCTAAGAGAACCATCTTTCTTTTGCATGAATAATACTGGAGCGCCCCACGGTGAAACACTGGGCCTGATGAATCCCTTATCTAAGAGATCCTTAAATTGTTATTTCAGTTCTCTGAGTTCTACTGGTGCCATTTTGTATGGCAGAATAGACATAGGCTGAGTATTTGGAAGAAGATCAATACCGAAGTCTATTTCCCTTTCGGGAGGAATTCTTAAAAGATCTTTGGGAAAACAATCTGAATATTTATTCACTACTGGGACTAAATCAAGACAGGGAGTTCCAAAACTATTTTCCTTAACTTGAACAAGATGATAGACATATCCGTTAGATATTATTTTTGTGCTCGAAGGTAGGAAATAAGTCGACCTCTAAAAGCGGATATACTACCCTTTCACTCTTGGATAGGTTTATTCAAAAACTGAAATTGGACTATTCTATTTCTGCAGTTGACTATGGCATAGTAGGAATAAATCCAATCCATGCGGAGAATAACATCAAAATTAGTCATCTATAATTCGACTAAGTCTGCTGATGTGACTTTTTGAAAGATCATAACCAGGCAGTTCCTGTATACCTGCCGGGCTATGTTGGTTTTACCCACTGTGGTAGAGACTAAAAAGGGCTCTGCAAGAATTTTGGGACTGACTCAAAAATTGACTGCTATATAAGAAGTGACAAAAGACAAAGAATCTCCTAGATATAGCAAAGCGTAAGCATGAACTCGAAAGATTTGTAATGTACTAGTAACTACATCAAGAGAATGTTCCTAATCTTGTCGAGACTAAAGAAAATAGAGATGATTTGGGCGTTGCCCACTAGTAGCACTGGTGGTGAAACCCTACTATTTGGGTGACCGAACTGAGCGGAGGAGTAATTCTGTTGATCCTGAGGACCTGGATGAGGACATTATCTAACTCTATGGCTTGTATTTCCACATCTAAAGTAAATACCACTGCCAGCTTTGCAAATATCTTGATGGTACTTGCTATAAGTCTGGAAAATAGGATAGGAGCGGATACTGCTAACACTGCCCTGGGACTTAGATCCTAGCGTTCTCTCTTTATTACCCTTTATGAACTTAGGAACTGGAGCACTAGATGTAGAAGGATTTAGAACTGATGACTTAGGATGAAACTGAGAATGGTTTCCTCCTTCTGACTTAGGTTTAGCGAAGTTGAAACTACCTATCTTCGCTCTCTTATTCTGCTTCTCCTTTATCTTAATCTTTTGCTTCTCTACCTGCTGAGCATAAGTCATAAGCCTGGATAAAGTCATGCCACTATTCAGCATGGCAAATCTACACTCATTAACCATGCTATCATTCACCCCTGAAATGAACTTACGCATCCTTGCCCCTCTATCTGTAACCATATGAGGGGCATATCTGGCTAATTGAGTAAATTTAAGAGAATACTCTTTCACTGTCATCTTGCCCTGCCTGAGTTTGATGAATACTAGAACCTTATCTTCTCTAAGCTCTAGGGGAAAGAATCTATCAAGGACTTCCGAAGCAAACTCTTCCCACTAAACTGACCCTGCATCGTCTACCCTCTCTAACTTTCACTGCTTGAACCATGTGTGAGAAACATCCTACAATTGATATACAGCGGCTCAACACTCTCACTAGACATAACCCACCATTATGTCTATAACCTTTTGCACCTGATCTAGGAATTCCTAAGGGTCTTTATCTACTTTAGACCCAAGGAAGAATGGAGGATTCAATCGGGTGAAGTCCCAAATCTTAGCTACAACTGAATTGGCCACTGGGGGTGCCGGAAGGACTACTAGGCATTCATTTTGAGTGACAACTAACTGAGCAAGAGTAGTGAATGTGGCCTTAAACTCCACATAAGAAACATGATCGCCCAAAGGATCTTTGGATTGAGGGGCTGACTGATTTCCATTTCTTCTTTTAGGTGGCATATTTTGTAGAAGAAAGCGAGAATGGATTAGACTAAAAGATTAACTTGAGATTATTCTCACTGGCATGACATGAAGACTGAAAGAGGGAAAACTTTTCCTAAAACATCTTATAGCCTCTTGCACAAAAATGTCGTGCGCAACACACCCATGCATAAGACTCTACTAGATGCGGCTTTAAGAATTCCTAGGGCTCTATTGAACCTTAGGCTCTGATACTACTTTTGTAACACCCGAAATTTGGTACCGAAATGCTACATGGTGCTCATGACCCCAAAGGACCATAAACTAACCTATGACTGATATCTGTACCTGTATACTGCATAAAATACTTTATAAAATGGAAACATGAACTAAAAGGCCATAAGGTTTAAAACTGTAACATAACTGATAAAAATATAACATCTGGATGGGGTATGAAATACCCAAAACAATTGAAATAACTGTTTGAACATGATAGTCTAGAAAGCCTTTAACCAACTGAACTGTCTAAGTAAGGAGATAATGGGACATGTCCCCAACTAACTCTAACTAATAAACTAATTAATGAGATAATAGGGAATAATCATGTTCTCTAATAATGAGGACTCACTTCTAACTCTGACTACTAAAACTGGAATCTACTGTTGATCTAGAGCACGTGTCTCTGAACCTATGGTATGAGACACCATAGCACAAATGCGTCAGTACTATGAATGTACTGTTATGCATGTGAGGCAGGCTGAATGCATGGGGTTCATATGCATGCACAATAATAATAACTGAATCAATATCATGAGCATGAGAATACATGCATGAGACATAATAATTGACACTAATAATATCATAACATGATTACTAAATTCGAATATAACTGCTAACATGAGTGTCTGTATCTAACAGTCCTGAATCTGATGGAACTATCTGAGTTTCGTACTATGTTTGAGTTAATTGTATGTGACAGTCTTGAATTTTGAAGGACTATCTGAGTTCTTTTACTAAGACTAATACTGAAAATATGGGTGGTAGTCATCTAACCGATATGCCCCAAATGATGCATTATAGCCGAATTGGGGTCCAATCTATGCTATGATTGGACGGGTGTCAATACCGTGCTACTAGTAAGGACAACATGTGAGTAACCCTAATATAACAAGTAACTCTAGTGAGAACAGTGAGAACCCTTATATAGCTGGATAAGGCACCTTATCTAACCTCATATAGTAGGCTATGATGTCTCAATCTATGCTGGTTACATAGTTCTAGATTGCAAGGATTGCTTCTAAGAATCACACCCTCATATAGCAGGTGAGTTCCCATCCTTGGGTTTACTTGGTGCTAATTCCTACGCCTATATGAATAGACACTGAACATAATTTACTAAACTAAACTTGGACTGGGTTACTGAATTTTTTTAATTGATGGAATATTACTGATACCTGACATCAGATAGAGTTTATGAGATCATGGATATTTCCTGAGTCATAAGATTATCTAAAGTCTAAGGATTCATAGCTTGACTGAGAGTATCGTGGAAACATGACATGGATCTAGGCACATAACTTATATTTTGGGTACAAGTACCCCCAAGACTCAATGGAAGGAAAACTGACCAAGCATAACTTACTTGAACATATAACTAACATCATAATCCATAATACATTTATAGAAGCATTCCATCAAAACATGTGATAGGCAAAACTTGCACATATATGGGGATTTCATGATATCATACTAGTTGGGTATTGTTCCTTCATCTAGGCATTTAATCAAACACAAGGTACACATAGTACTTGTAGGCAACATTATACAAACATTAATCATCATGATTCATCTCTAATTTTATCATCTAGGGTTTATTCAATGGTTCATAAGAATATATATTTATACAAATCAATTCCACATAAAATTGATCACCCAACATGGATTTGAATTCAATCGATCATTCTAAACATAAACAAAACAAATCCAACTTGAAATTTATAAATAAATCCATAAACTTAAGCTTAGAAAAGAGATTATTGGGCTTTATGGACAAAAGGAGTCCATCAATGAACACTACGCATACCTTAGTTCATGATTTTGTGAAGATTGATGGAGGAAATTGTTGATTCTGAATCTTCTATGAAAAACCCTAGGTTGTTCTTGAGAGGTTTTTGAGAGAAGAGAGTGTATTTTGGGTAAAAGGTAGATGAATTATGTGTTAAAGAGTTTAAATAGGGGTGGGAAATTTATGATGTATCTTGTAATTTCTATAAAAAATTTCCTGAATTGAAATCCTGGTGTGATGCAGCGCTATCGCGCCGTGTCACTGGAATTTGACAAGTGGGAAACTGAGGGTTGGTGTGATGCTGAGCCATCGTGTTGCCCCTTCTTTTGTGACCTAGAACTTTTGCGTGATGTGGGGGAAATCACGCTAAGACACTGGAAAAGGACAATTCTGATTTTGGGCCTTGGCGCGATGCGCCATAATCGCGGACCCCTACTGGAATTTACCAAATACGATTTTCTCTTGTGGCACGGCACGCCACTAACTAATATGGCGCTGGTTTATGATGGGAACTTAAAATAGTCGTAACTTCTGACCCGATTAGTAGATTTGGATGAATCTTAAATCGATGGAAAGCTTATTGAATTTAGAAGATAATACTAGGCATTCTTTTGAAGAAATTGGTTAGGAAAAGTACGGGGTATTACAAACCTACTTCAAACACAAGCCTGAATGCAACTAATCCACAAGAGACTTGCCCTTCCTTGAAGAAGTGGATTATTCTTGATCTAAAAACAAAAAATGACGAGTAATCAATAACTTACTCTTAACTTTTAGTCCTTCACATGCCATATTTTTATTGTATTTTTTATGTTTAAAATAAGAAAATTATGCAAGAACTTAGATATTTTTGTTGGGTGTGATGTATTTTTGTGATGTTGTGCAGGAAAACATAGTATAGAGGTAACTTGGAGAAAAAGGATCAAGAACTAACAAAAAAGATCATTTCTAAGTCCTACGAGTATGGTCCATGACCTAAAGACTGGACCCATGCCCCATGGAAGGACTCGTGGGCTGGGTTCTGAAGTTGAAGGAAAAATCTAATACTCATGGATGTGAGTAACAGCTCGTGAATCAAACCTATGGATTGAGAATTAAAGTTGTAAGTTACATACTGAAGATAGATCCAAAGTTTTATTTCCACGAGAGAGACCTACAATCCACAGGTCTGATCCACGACTCCATTCCACGAGTCAAAGAAAGCTGCCAACCTGATTCTCCTGCACAGTTTAAGATAAGATTCTTTTTATATCTATAAATACTCTTCTATGGTTTTATTATTATTGTATACACTATTACATTATTTGACGTTCTTAGATATATTATTGATCTTGGAATTTTTGACATTAGTTTTTTGGGTTTTTATTCAATTTGAGATCTTGGAGTTTTTCTCTTATTCTTGTAAATGCATAATTACACTTTCATCCATGAATTGTTATTCCATGATTATGATCATGAGTTGCTAAAACCCATAATTAGAGTTGTGGGAACTATGATGAATTAACAAAATAGGTTAAGTGCAAAGTCATTCTAGACCGGTGTGCTTACATGTTTTGTATTTCCTTCGCTTTGATTTCTCTTCTAACGGTTGTAAATATTTGGAACTCACCTATATTATAGAATTGCTTGAGGCCAAGGTAGATATTTGGAAAAGGAAATAACAGTAGAACTTTGAAGCTATCAACCTTCATCTAATTAACTTGAGCCTTAACCAAGATAGTAATCTGAGATCACAAACAACGATTAGTAATGCGATGCTCTGATTCTGAGAGGAGATGAGTGAACATTAATTAACTAAGGTTGAGAGATAGTTAGATGATACATATATTGGTAGATTTACATGCAAGGTATCTGGATAGTCTGCTAGTATGTACAACCAGTGGAATTATGAATTCATGGGGATCATAATCCTAATGCTAGTCTCATATTGATCATAATCCAATCAACCAATATCTGTTACTATTATATTTTAGTTTTACAAAATCCCTATTTTATTTACTAAATTTCCAGTTATTTAGACAAAATATTGATAGAATTTCGGCCTATTCCTTATAAGATCAATCCCAACTTTGTTAGGTTTTGTATTTGATTCAGCGATACTTTATGAGAATTATAATTTGGGAGACATTAAATTTTGGCATCATTGTCAAGGATGGTTCCAATATGATAGATTGAGTTTGTTGAAGTTGTTGGTTTGATTTGTTGATTTTTTCTTTTCTTTTATTTCTATGGCATGCACCGGTGTATGCCTAGTACATAGAGTCAAGGAAATCACCTAATTTCATTTGATAGTGAACTACAGAGAACTTTGAGATACAACCAAAAGATGGAGAGAAGGAGTTCATGATTAAGGACCCAAGAGGGGTTCATAATAACCCGCCAACATTGAATCAACCACTTCAGCATGATGTTCAAGAAACTATAGAGAAAGTTATTGCTCACTTAATGGTTGAGGAAAATGCTAGGCAAGCAATTGCCTAGCGAGCAGCTAGGGAAGAAAGAGCTAGACAAGAGGAGAAATATTATCTAGTTGGAATTGATGTTAGAGATAAATTGACAGGGGATAATAGGCAACAAACCATCCAATAATATTTGTTGGTATATGATAATCTAAAAGAAGACTTGGGGTATGTTGATCCAATTGAAATGGGGGGAATCATTCCTTTAGAATTGCCTTAAGATACTAAGTTTGATATTACAAGTGCAATGATCCAATTACTGAACTTAAAAGGGGTGTTTGCTAGCCTTAATGTTGATGCTGCAAACATTCGTATTATGAATTTCATTGGAATATGCAGTTCATATAATCTGCCTGCGATGAGTTAGGAGGCCATACAACTGAGATTATTTCCTTTCTCTTTGACGAGGGAGGCGACTTTGTGGTTAGGTGAGTTATCTCATAGATCTATCACCACTTTGAATGAGTTAAGGACTCAATTATTGAACCCTTTTCTATCCTCTAAAATGCTGCAATTAAAATATAAAGATCTATAATTTCCTAAAATTGTGTTTAGAGGCACTATACAAGACATGGTTATGGTCCAAGAAGAAGCAACAAAATGCTCTAAATTACAGAATCACAGGTAGAACCTTTCTTGAGATATTCTATAGATCCTTGAATGCTAGTACTAAGGTCGTAGAATATATTATCATAGGTAGATACTTCATGAGTCTATGGTGGGAGAATGCTTTTAAAATCTTATACAAGGTCACTAAAATTAATAACTGATGGCACACTCGGAAGATAGATAGATCAAATAGTACTTATGCAATTACCACCTCTAATAAGTAGAGAGCACTAAATGAGATAGTAGCTCAAGAGGTAGCACAACTGAGGACTGAGATTGACTTACTAACTAAATAATTTGCTATATTTGGAGAAGAAAAGGTCAATACAGTGGGTGCATGAGTTAAGGTATCTAGGCATAATGAATTGGACCGTAAGGAAGAAGCTAAGTATATTGATTAAGAAATGGTGAGTTTTTCATATACCCTACTGGAACTAGCCTAACATCCTATCTAATCATCATTTCCCCACTCAAAATAAAAAATTCACAAGCACTACTAGAATGGCATGACAATAATACGATAACAAATATACTTATCGATAATAGAGAGTGAGAGTCCAGAATATTGGTAATGTTAGAAGATGACCTATGACATCTGACTATCAAATGCCTATGGTAATATTTAACCAAGGTGATCCTATTATAGTAATAACATTAGGGAAAAGTAACAAGTTATCCCCATATAGAGTCTACCTAAAGAGAAATATAATCCAATAGGTCACTAGGTAATTCCTTTTGGAGATCACCTTGTTCTAGACATTCTTAGTATTGATGTTTTTTATGAATTTACAAAGGACAAGGGTTTAATCAAGATAGTTGGAACTCGAGGAAAAGGAATCAAGGTTAAAACTATTATAGAGACAGGTATAGAGATAGCAATAGAGAACTGGAGGAGGAAAAAAGACTACAAGGAAAAGGATGACCTCTATGTTCTACTGGGGAAGTGAGATACTGAAGCTGGAAACTCTAGAATGAAAGCCTTATTTAAAAAACTTTTAAAGATTTTTGAAAGCCAAAAGAGTTTCCTAGAGGAAATCGAGGCAGATATTTAAGGGTTGAGTCTTATGCAACCACCATTAAGCATCTTATGCAACAATTTAAGTGGATATCTACCATATTAAACCAACATTAGCAAGGCACTCTTTCTAGAAACCCTATTTAGAATGGTAAGAACGACATTAATTGTCTAGATATTACTCTTTGGAGTGGTAAGACCACTATTGACCTACCTATGCTTGTGTTTGATGAAAATAGGAATGACCCCATGAACAATGATGATGTAGACACCAATGAAACAAACAAAATTAGTGATGAATGTTGAGGCCTTTTAAAAACCTCTAGTTACTGAGAAAGAAGTTGATACTAACAAAGGAAAGGGTTAGAAGGTCACACTAATATAAAATCCCATTCCCAACTTTTCCCCAAAGATTAAAGAAGAAAGTCAAAGAGAGGAAATATTAGAGTTTATTTCAATACTAAAAGAGTTATTTGTGAACATCTTTCTTGCGACCAATCTAAAGAAGATCCTAGGTTATGCAAAGTTTAGGAAAGATTTGGTAACAAACAAAAATATGGTAATATTTTAGCCTACAAATTATGTGCACCACTTTCTTTCGATCTTTTGTTGAAAAGAAGAAAAATCTGGGAGCATTCACCATTTCTTATACTACTGGGTCTTCAAATTTTTCTCAGCCCTTATATGATCTGGGATCTAGCATACTTGATGCCACTAGTAATCTATAAGTAGTTGGTGTTGGGTCATCCTATGAGACATTTAAAGGTAGATTGCACTATTAAGAAACTTGTCTATATCATATGTGATGTTTTGGCAAATATAGTATCTTTTATATTTCTAGCTAATTTTTTGATTCTTGATTATGAGGTTAACTTTGAGGTCCCTATCATATTAGGAAGGCCTTTCCTAGCCACGTGTAAGGCATTGGTTGCCATAAAGATGGGACAAATAAAGTTCATACTTAATGACGAGCAAGTTACCTTGAATATATACTTATCCATAAAGAAGTCTAAAGGTATACATGTGATTTCTATCATATACACTATAGACAAAGATAAGTTCGTAGCACCTATTAAGAAGAGACTCGATGTTGAGACACTTGCAACTGTGATAATGAATTTTGATAGTGATGGTATTGATGTGTATGATGATGTGGTGAATGAACTTGTTTGAAACTCCCCAAATTTTAGCCCTTGAAAATATCTTGATCTTTGAGATCACTACCTTGGTTATGACTTGACCCCACGAGTCATATGGTGTCTTCTTGGGTCCGGTGAACCTAGTCGTAGTATGACCAGTGTGTGGTGTTGAGTTTTTGTCCTGGGTATGATTTGAGGGAATGAGTCATAAAGGCTCATGACAAGTTGTTAGGAGGAGTTGTGAGATTAAATCATAGGATGTCCATTGTTCAACACAATTAAGTTCTGTGTTGACTATGATTGGACCCTATGAGTCGTAGGGTCTTGTTACGAGTAAGCTTATTGAGTCCTAAGGTTGGATGTGTATGGGGATCTTGATCACTGTCTTGATTATGACTTGTGGTTATGAGTCATAAGGAGGGGTTACGAGTCAATGGTTAACTCATAGTCAAAGGCGTCATTTTTCCAACTTTTAAGTTAAGGGCATTTTGGATAATTCTCCTTTTGCCCAACTTGAAACCCATGACTTATAACCTCTTTAGATTATACTTAGCACTTATAAACATATCAAATAGACTCTCAAACACTCTTAAATCCTCAAGGTCAATAACATTCAGGGTTTACTAGAGATTAATCAATTGGGGCTTCCAAGGGTGATTTCTCTCCATACTACTTGGTGTTTATGGCATGTTGCTCTTTCCTCATTGTCAATTTCATAAAAGCATGTGATTAAAAGTGTTTTTTGTGAGATATTGATGCTGGATTTTACACTATGGGTTGAGGGTTTTTAATATAAATTGTTTAAATAATATTTATAAAACAATTGTGTTTAAATTAATGGTTGGTAAATGCATTGGGGTGCATAGTAATGATTGATGGAAATAGGGGTATAATTGAATCCCCAAATTAATTGTTTGGTATGGAAATTGGTAATAAACTCAACCCACTTGCATAATTGATTTTGGAATATGAATTAACATTTAGTTTGGCTTATTTTCTTTGAAAATATTTCATTGTACAAATTGCTAAATGGATAAGAAAGATTATGAAAACCTTATGGGGTACGAAGGAATCCCCCAACTGATTTTATTAGTGGAGTATGGGGGTACGAAAGAATCCCCAAAGTGTTGGCTTAATGACATTGCTTGTAAGATATAGTCGGTATAATGATACCACTTAATAATCCTTAGTAATTCACTCTGTGGATTGTGGTTTTGTTATGTACTAAATGTTTTAATCGGGCACTAATGGGGGCTGTGATAGCTAGTCGTAAAGGTGTGAGACAGAAGGACAAACATTTGAGACTTATTTTTGGTGACATACGGGTTAGTCTTGATGATAGTGAGATTGTAGGGTACAAGGGAATCTCCCAAGTCTATACACGTATATATGTATCATAGAGGGTGAAGGGTATAAGGAAATCCCTGTCTATTTATGATATCTTTGGTTTGTGCGGAAAACACACACTGGGACCTATTCAGGAGGTAACACTGGACCCATATAGCCTATGGGTGGACTTATGATGATAAAGCTACACAACCCAAGTTAAGGTTTTAAAGTGTATGCTAACTCTTGTTCCCTATCTCGGCATGGTATATATATATATATGTATTTGCATATGGTTATGTGAATTTGTTTGACTTAGTTTTGGATTGATGGCATTACTTTATCTTTATTCCTGAGTTACATGCTAGCGCTCACTCTGCTAACTAACTTTGGATGATGTATCCCCACACGATGTAGGAATCGGCCATACTTCCACTCCCCCTGCTCAGTGACTAGATAATTTGAGCATATCTTTTGAGTCAAACTAAAGTGTTGATCTTCCATACCTCAGAAAACCCCATTTTATTCTATAGTTTTCTTTATGTATTTACTATTTCTTTGGTTTTGGTTTTGTCTATGGTTTGGGGCATGTCCCGACTAGATATTCTTTAGTTTGGATTAAAGGCTTTGTCAGACTATGGTGGGCATGGACAGTGTCAGTATTGGTATTGGTATTGGCATTGGTGTTGGTATTAGTTGGCTGTTTTGTTATGGAAGGTTTTTTTTGGTTATAGACTAATTATAGTGTCTTTTTATTGATATTTTCTAATCTTATTATATGTTCAAAATTCATCCAACATGGGGTGTAAGGTGACTAATGGTTTGGGTATTGGGGGTGGTCTCATGTCTGGGTTGGACTTGGGATACCTGACACGGCTAGACCCTAGTTTAGGTCATGTCATTATTGGTAGGGGTTCATACTCTTATAAACCAAAGAAGTTGGATCTTGATCTAAAATATAGAGCAACCCTGCCGTCTAAACCATATATTGTGGAGCCTCCAATTTGGAATTAAAGGCCCTTCACTTATACTTATGTTTGTATTCTTGGGGCCCAAAAATACCTTGTTGCTTATTATTGTAGAGGATTTATTATAATGGAAGGATAAGGCATTAGTGTTGATGTTTTAGAGGTTGGCTATCAATTATAACATTACTAACATCGTTAGAATTTCACTTAAAATTTATACTCACAAAATTAATGTAGAATCGAAATGTATACCTAGCATTGAGAATCAACATATTTTTAATCTATGTATGAAAGAGGTTGACGAGAAAAAAATCATCAAGTGGTTAGATGCTGGTGTGGTTTACCTAATTGTCGATAACAAATGGGTGAGCTCGATTTAGTAAATGTCAAAGAAGGGGGATCACTATGATTCCTAATGATAAAAATGATCTAGTGTGCTAACGTACAAGCTACACCTCCCCTCAGAAGATGATACAGTTTCTATCAAATATAGTAACCCAATGAAGGTTGGGGTTGAATCCTAAGGGAATACATGGACTCATGGATTTCAAATGTAGTAATCAATGGGCAAAAATTAGAAAAGTAAATGGGGGATTTGATTGGCAATATCAAACAAAGAGAAAATATCAACTTCAGTTATGATCAGTATTGATGAACACTAAGATTGTTGTCCCCCTGGCTTCTCAACTCTGTAGGCTTATCATGCTATGTTGAACCAATTCGATACCTTGCATGCAGAATCGATAAGTTATGTACTATCTATAGTCTTTTAGACTAGTAGACAGATTTCACCCTTTACCTTTTGAGTCTTAGGATGTTGCATTACTAACCCTTCTCTTGATACCATTTAACTATTACCTTTTGAGTCTCTAGTTATTAGTTGAAACCTAACCATCTTACGTAGGTAATACCTAGTAGCATGGATCAACAACTAAACTCCAAATTACTATTGTGATTTCTTTTCCTAGTTGCTACTCCACTTTTGGAGTAAGTAGCAATAATCTAGGTGAGATCTTAACTTTGGCCACAACTAAAAATTTATTATAAAGAAGATAATGCAATGCATGCCATGAATATCGGTACAATTGAACAATAATACTTCCCCTACTTTATCAATCCACTAGAGTTTTCACAACCCTAGCTATGGGTTTTTAGCTACTCATGCTTATGAAGAAATCAATAACATTAATGATTGAAAGTATAAATGAAATCACAATGAATAAGAACTGTAAAAACCTATAACCATTACTGAATTAATCAACTGAAGTTAATACAAGATAATTCCAAGATCAAAATTGAATCTTGAAATCAAAATATGTTTCTGAGTATCAAAACTGCGTAACTCCAACTAAAAAACACATAAAGGGTATTTATAGTACATGAGAAAACCCTGAAACCAAAGCCCGAATAAAACAGAAGAAAATAGGGTCGGTGGCAACATGTGACCTGTACTTGCACCCTGACTCTGGGCATAGGTAGTACCTACGGTCAGGAAAGTGAGCGTAGGTACCAGGCGCAGGTACCGAATAAGAAAATTCTATTAGTCAGCTCTCAATATTTTGGACTTTTGGCACTTGATTTGCCTACTTACCGACCATATGTCCTATACGCAGTTTGTAGGTTGACTTAGTAAGTGTTGGGTGTCATCTTTTCATCTATTCTTCAATTTAGAACATGCTTTGATAACGAACAAGATGAGAAGTGTCCCAAACATCCATAATTGCTCTAAAGTGTAGCCAAAAGCACTTTTTTAAAACCTTTTTCACAAACTTAGCATCCAAACATGATTTTCTGCAAAACATACCCAAAACGCATCATATCTAACAAAATAGCCTTAGAAACTTGCATATTTTCCTTATTTAAAGCGTCCAAACGGCTATATTTCTATTGCACATCAATGTTCCTGTGATACCAGTTACTAGATGGTTAGTATGCATGGATATAAGAAGCTAAATTAATGGACCCAAAAAGATCACTTTCCTATGCCATTTATAGATCAGATGTTAGACCATCTTGCTGTTAGAGGATGATGTTGTTTTCTTGATGGTTATTTAGGGTACAATCAGATTTTTAAAGATGAAGAGAATACCACTTTCACTTGTCCTTATGGAGCGTTTGAATTTAATATGACGCCTTTTGGTTTATTTAATGCTCTCACAACTTTTCAGTGTTGTATGATATCTATTTTTTCAAACATGGTAGAGAACACTATTGAGGTTTCATGGATGGTTTTTTGGTTTTGGGGGATTTATTTAATGATTACTTGGATCATTTATTCAATGTCTTGCAAAGATGTGAAGAGTGCAACTTGGTATTTAATTTGAAAAAATGCCATTTTAGGGTCAAGGAAGAGGTAGTGCTTGGGCATAAAATTTTTGAAAAGGGGATAGAAATTGATAAGGCTAAGATAGAGGTGATTGGAAATTTGCCTCCACCAAATTTTGAGCAAGGCATTCATAGTTTCTTGGGTCATGCGGGTTTCTATAGGCGACTTATCAAGGATTTTTCTAAAACTACAAATCCATTGTGGAAATTGTTAGAGAAGAGATGAAATTTTTATTTGATGATGCTCGCCTTAAAGGATTTTAACTGTCTAAAAGAGAGTTTGGCTTCGTCTCCCATTATTGTGGTCTGTAATTGGACCTTGTTATTTAAGGTTATATGTGATGCTAGTGGTGTGGTATTAGGAGTAGTCATAGACCAAAGTTGAGAAAAGATGCTCCATCCCACCACTATCTAGCAAAGCACAAAATCCTGACAACTAAAATTATATGTGACTGAACAAGATTTGCTTACAATAGTGTTCAAATTAAAAAGATACAGTCATACTTGATTGGCACCAAATTCATTCTGCAAATTGATGAAACATCTCTGAGATATCTCATGGAAAAGAAAGACACAAAACAGAGATTGATTTGATGGGTACTTCTGTTGCAAGAATTTGTTATTGAGGTTAAGGATCGAAAGGGCACCAAAAATCAAGTTGCTAACCATTTGTCATGCCTCAAGGAGAAATAAATGCTAAGACTAGGGGATGATCTTAATAGTGATAATACTTTTCTAGATGAGCTAGTCTTGGAAACATCTCAAGACAATCCGTTGGTTTGCATACTTTACCAACTATCTGACGAGTGATCTCGTCCTAGAAGATATGTTGTTTCAGCAGTGCAAGTAATTTATGCATGTGGTAAGAAAGTTCTTTTAGGATGAGACATACTTGTTTTGGGTTTGTTTTGGTGGTGTAACTAGAAGATATATTTCTGAGGTTCAAATGATGAGTATTTTAAAGGCATGTCATTTGTCCCCAGCTGGGGGTCATCATGGAGGTGCTCGAACTGTGCACAAAATCTTGCAATGTGGTTACTATTGGCCTACTATTTATAAGGATTCACATAATTATGCTAATGCTTGTGACCAATGCCAAAGGCAGGGGAATATTTCACACAAACACGAGCTTCCTATGACGTCCATCCTTGATCTTGAGTAGTTTGATATTTGGGGTATCAATTTTATGGTCCTATTTTTGAGTTTACATGGTATGAAGTATATATTGGTGTCGTTGAAAAAATCTCAAAGTGGGTGGAAGCAATTATTCTTCCAAACAATGAAGGTAAGAGTGTCACAACATTCTTGAAGAAGAATATATTCTCCATATTTGGTACACCAAGAAAATTCATTAGTCATAGAGGCTCACACTTCTTCAATCATCTTTTAAAATCCTTTACTTTATAAATATATTGTTAATAATAAGGTGGAAACACCTTACCATCCTCAAACAAGCGGGTGAGGTATCCAACTTGGAGATAAAGTCTATTATGCTGAAAAATGTGAATGTCAATAGGACTGATTGAGCTAGAAATTTAGATGATGCATTATGGGTCTACCTGATAGCATACACGACTCCTATTGGTTCATCTCCATATTATATTTTGTATAGAGAAGCATGCCACTTGCCAATCAAACTTAAGAATAAGACACCGGGGGCACTAAAAATTCTAAATTTTTAGTGGAGTAATGCAACACACTTAAGACCAGAAGATATGAATAAGATGGATGAGGTCCGCCTCCGTTCCTATGAGAGTTTATCCTTGTACAAAGAAAATATGGAATTGTACCATAGTAGAAAAATTGAGCAGAGAGAATTCCAACCCGGTGATTTGGTCTTACCATATAATTCGAGACTTTGCTTGTTTCTGACAAATTAAAGTCCAGATAGTCTGTACCTTTCACTATAGTAAGGGTATTTCCACATTGTTTAAATGAGATATAACAAAGTGGTGATGTCCGATTCAAGGTGAATAGAAAATGTGTTAACCATTATATGGGAAACAAAAAATTGATAAAGTTGTGTGTAGATTTGAGCCTTGATAAAGTCTGAGTAGTCAAGGGAAATGTTTAATCAGATGCTTCATGGGAGTCAACCCATGGGCTTATTGGTGAAGTCTGAGTACCCAACATAGTAATGTCGTGTCACAGTGTTAAATCAAGAGCTTCTTGGGAGAAAACCTGGGGTTTAGTGCTAACATTGTTTTGTTTTTCTATGAAAATTTACTCATGAGGAGAGTCAACATATAGTGACTTATGTCTACAAATCGTAGACTTGACTCATGAAAATCAGAGTGAACTTCCTTCCCTGAGAACATATCCCATTAGTTGAGTCCACGACTTGTGAAATAATCATGACCTATAGACCTAAATCATGGAAATTACAAGAGAATGCAGGTTGCAGAAATTAACCTACGAGTGCAACCCATGACTCATAGACCTTGTCTACGACCTGTATCTTGAACATATAGGAATTAGAGATTTTGGATTTTAGAATATGACCCATAGGTTCAACCCACTGGTCGTGCACTTTATCTATGATTGGTGGGTTGATCTTGTGGGCCTAGGTAAGTAATTAACTTCATCAATACTTTAAATTAAAAGCCTCATGTGGCCCAACTGAAAACCCTAAACCTGACCTTTCCCAAAACAAAACCCTAAACACAATTATTTTCCAACCCAACCCCATAAAACAAATCCCATATAAAATAAAAATCTACCACATGTATATATACATACATACATACATATATACTTATATATATACACATATTTACCACCTTTTCCATTCAAAAAAAAACCCTAATCAACCTTAACAGTGATCAACCCTAAAACTATGCGTGAGAAGCTATAAAAAGAGGAATCAACTTGTCTATAGTCGTACAATTTATCATTAGTTTGGGTTACTTCTTCATTACCCAAAGTAAGGTTAATTTCATGATTTAATGTTACCTAAATTTCTAAGGGAAAGTGTGATTGAGATAGTTTGATCAAACACTAACTAAAAGGGTAAAGCATTTTATCAATTGGAATTAGGAAAATAAGAGCAATATGTGTTGAGGTTTTTTTTGAATTGATGTCGCCCAAAACTAACCTCCAAAGAAGTTTGCAGTGGTCAATGTAAAATATGGTAACCCAAATAAGTTTTGGGTTGAACTCACAGGGAATGCGTGGATTTTTTCTCAAACTTGATGAAATCACAGGCCGTACAGAAAAGTAAATGGGGGGTTTTGAAAGTCACAGTAACACTTAATCAAACTTAGTACTTGAGGTTGACAAGTTATGTATTATCAACCATCTTGTGAAAGTGTTAATAAATCTTACCCTTCATGATTTGAGTCTCAGAGCATCGCCTTACTATCCCTTTTCTTTGACTCCAGTACAACTATCACCTTTTGGATCTCAAGTTGATTAGACGAGGGTTGATAGCCTCGAATCACTATCGTAACCTCACTTTCCCATTATCAAACTCCTTTGTGAGGATGGTCTCGAATACAGGAAATTTCCAAGGTTCTGCAATAGCTTGGGATATAATTAATATGAAGAAGATTACAATTAACGCAACCACAATCAAATAGATGAATCTCCTACTTCTCTTACATTGTTAATTTGCCAGGGTTCTTACAACCCTAGTCAAGAAAATTAACCACTCATGTTTATGAAGCAATCCATGGAAATCAATAAATAAGACATGTAATTAATTGCACAATGAAGAAAGAATAAAATTCAAAATCTTCTATTGAATACAAAATCAAAAACCTAAGAACAAAAATATCGAGTATCACAAAGTCAATGTATGAGAAAAATATCAAATGTACATAACATAATAAAAGTATAACTAAACGGTATTTATAGTATCTCAAATTAACAAAGGAAACCTAATTAAAAAAAATAGGAAAACTTGGTTGATAATGGTTACTCCTCTGGCAACGAGTCTTCAAGTCTTGCTACGACTCGTTCCCTACTGTCTTATCTCTCTTTACGCTCCAGTGGTTACGACTCACAGAGTGACCTATGAGTCGTATATTGCTAATGTTAGTCACTCCAATAGTTGTTCACCTTCAGGGCTCTTGAGTCTGTTATCAGTACGACTTCTACCATGAGTCGTAGTCTGTCTTTATGACTTATGGTCTTCACTTGTCAGTACAGGAGCATCAATCATCAAAACTGTATACACTGATCATAGTACGACTACTTACTATGAGTCATAGTTTGACCTTATGACTTGTATCCTTATTTACTTCTTATTTAGGCTTGGACCTTTCTCACTATTATCTTTATGGTTGCTCACCACAGCTCGAAGTCACTTCTTATGAGTCGTGGTCAGTCATTACCTTTTTTATCAGCTTTAGGTTTTGCCACTATCATCCTTATAAGTTTGGCTACCAGTCGTAAGGTGCCTTAATGAGTCACAGCCTAACCAGTACTTTAATATTAGAGATCATTTTCTTCCATTTTTCATTGTAGGACACGTCCTACTAATTTCCCTGCAATACATACAAAACACACATTATATCTGACAAAATGGCCTAAGTTAATTCATAATTTCAGCATTTTAAGCATAGAATATGCCATGAAACCACGACATATCAAAATCCTCAACTCAGAACATTTGCATCTCCTCAGACAAATACACAAAAACAAAACAACTACGATGCTTAAACAGGAAGATCCTAAGATACCTTTGTAGTCAATTATTAACTTCAGCTCAAAACACATTACCCTCTCCTATTTTTAGACTTTCAAACCCAACTGTTCATATAAATAAAGTACAACAACATAACCCAAGGGAATCAAGTTATGGGATTACATTAGAGACAAACAACCAGTCATATCTACAACCCACACTACCCGAATAGGTAAGTAATCTAACAACCCGACCTATGTATCCTCACAGTCAAAGAAGTCCCATTCACTTATCTAGATCAAACATGATAATGCAGGGATGGTCAAGATATGCTTTCGCTTACAAACAAGTTCCACAGTGTGTAGAGAATACCAACGGCTTGCCCTTATTTTGTTTGCCTTAGTTTTCGGTCATTCGGGTTAGGATCACTATAGAAGTTTCTTATGTTGTAACGTAGGCTTGGGTAAGGTATGATATATTTGGAAATTTTTAGTGCCTAAGCCTCCTTGTCATTATAATTACTTTGGGGTCCACTTATTTTCCAACTTTTCTTTCCATACACCCTTATTTCTCCCTTTTTATTTCTCTTTCTAGTCATTCAACTTGGGTGCGGTCTTTTATTCTTTTCTTTTTCTCATTTTTACAATTTTCTTTCTTTTTTTTTAAATCTTTTTTCTATTTTTTCTTTCTTTTTCTTCCACACCCAACCTTATTTTCTTTTCTATTCACACCCCTTCTTCATACCCATTTTTATTTATGCACCCCTATAATAGCCACCCTAAAGTTGAGGTACACAGTGTCCAAGGAGGACCAGACAAAAACAGGTTGATTTCACTTAAAATAGGAAGGTGAATTAGTGTAAACAAAAAAAATAGGTCCATTAAGGCTCAAATTCGGGATCAAAGGATTGTTATTCGCATTTGGTTGGTTATTTAGGTTATAGTGGACTTCTTTAAGAAATGGCCTATGATCCTTTCCTAACTAATGATCCTATAACCTAGGCAAGACTTACTGGGAAAGTTTTGGATTCTACACAAACCAAGAACTAGATAATGCCTTACACACACATAGTACAGGGTCATATTGCTAGTTACTTCATATCTAGTTCATGCACTTTTTTGCCACAATTATTATGCCCCTAATTCTAATGCCATTACACGATTCACAGAGGTCACACACATACATATATCAAATAATTATGCTCAAATTTTTAGGAGGGGTATCATCTAAACACGCTGACTGCTTTAGGTACAAAGTTTCTTCCTATTAAAACATCACACAAAAAAAACACAAAAAAAAACTACACGTTTAAACTAAAAAATGCCGGTTCCAGATTTAAATTGCAGCTAATGAGAAAAGAATCATGACAAAAACAACCCATGGAGGCTTTACAGTACACCCCCACCGCTAACTAAGAAACTATGCATTATCGCCAGTATATCTATAGTGTAAAACATGGGGAAAAGACATACCTGGGAATGCTGGGAACCCACTCACTTAGTATCAATATGTGGGGCCTTATTATATGTCCCACGCTTATCATCAGTGGCCTTAGTGGCGATCAAGACACTCACATCAATACTAGCATTTGTACTGACCAGTGCGCTCAATGGTGGCTCTGGCGATGGATCTGTACTAATGCTCAACTCAATAGCATCACTAGTATAAGAATTTCTAGCCCCCACCTCCATCTCTTAGACCCTTACTTGGTGGTCCCAATCACTCTGTATACTTTTTACTATCACGATCTCAATACTGTCTTCCTTAATATCGAGTCTCCAGCACCTCAAATATTCTCAACCACCTCTTTTTCATGGGTTTTCTCAATAATAGGCATCGAGAGGATCGATCTATCATGTAACTGTTTAACTAATTTTCTCAGCATTTCTAACTTAGATTGTACACCTGCTAAGTTAGGGGACTGGATACCCTCAAGATGCCGATTTATTCATTGATCGAAACCATCCATCTTGTCTTTAATCCTATTGTTTACCTATGGTTTTACCAAACCCTCCATAAGTCACACCTTTGTCTTTAATGTGCTTAACCTCTTTATAGCATCAGACATTAAAGATTGCTGTACTAAGACATAGTTGGCCTAAACTGACCTGAGGTGGATGGTTGTGCTGCTGCAGTAGGTGATATAGTAGGTGT
Source organism: Capsicum annuum (assembly GCF_002878395.1). Taxonomy (NCBI): domain Eukaryota; kingdom Viridiplantae; phylum Streptophyta; class Magnoliopsida; order Solanales; family Solanaceae; genus Capsicum; species Capsicum annuum. Next base: position 95,154,404 of record NC_061122.1, on the reverse strand, counting down.
TTAGGATGTACCTGCTGTATTAGAGGTTTGGCATTTGGATTAGCTAATCTCGGGGCATTATCTAGGTCGGTGAATGTTATGGTGTCATCTCCAAGCCCTCTGGCCTCATAAAACTCTCTAATCACTATGGCTGCTAATTTGGCCATCTTAGAGATCAGGTTGGTTGAATCTCTGATTAGTCCCAGATCTATCATGGTTTTCATCCTAAAAAACAGATCAATACCTAGGAGCTTTTACACTCCTAAATTCCAAATTAATTTTCTTCAACATGAAAGGGAAAACCACGACTATATCGGTACTTATCTCCCAATCTCTAATCTCTCTCGTAATCCATTTGGCTACATATATCACGTAGACTTCCATGATATTTGATATAACAACTACTTTTTCAAACAAACAATATTGTCCTAATGTGTCTTATCAAAGTCCCCTAATCCATGGCCTAAAAGTTCAGACTACCCTTCTTGGTTGACAATCCTGAATACTGATAACATGAGTTCTGAGAACTAATATAACTGATAACATGAGTGACTATATCTGATAGTCCTGAATCTAATGGAACTAGTTGAGTTCCGTACTGTATCTAACAATCTTGAAATCTGAAGAACTATCTGAGTTCTTTTACTGAGACTGAGACTAAGACTGTGGGAGGTAATCATCTAACCGACATGCCGCGGACCTAAACTGGTGGGGTCCAATTAGTAACCCCAGCTGGAAGGGTGTCAATACCGTGCCACAGGTAAAGACCTGCTGTGAGTGTACCCTCATTGAAAGGGAGCTCTTCCGTCAACCCCTCCTAGTAGTAACCCAAATAAGATATATATATATATCTAAACGCATAGGGTGCATCTCAAGCTATGCTGGTTACATAGTTCTGGAACACAAGGATTGTTTCTAAGGATCACACCCTCCACTGAATAACCAGAGACTCACCATCCTTGGGTTCAGTCGGTGCTAAATCCTACTCCCAACTAAATAGACACTGAACTGATTAACTAAACTAAACTTATTTAACTTAACTAAACTGATTAACTGATGGTATCGTTTAGTGGAGCTAAAACTGAATTTTACTGAGTTCCATTGACCAATGGAATACTATTGAGATCTGAGGACTGACTGAGAGTACTGAAGTTATTGAGACTTACTAGGAGTACTAAGATCATGGAGGTTACTGAACTACTAAGAATATTAAGATTTCTGAGATTTCCTGAGCCACATGACTGACTGAGTTATATGGATCATGACTTGTCTGAGAGTATCGTTAAAACATGACATATCTCTAAGCACACAACTAAGTTTTTGGGTACAAGTACCCCCAAGACTTGATGGAAAGAAACTTACATAACTTTACTTACTCAAACGGATGGACAACAACACAATTCATAATTCATACATTGAAGTACTTCATCAAACATGTGATATGCATAAACTTGTACATAAATGGGGATTTCATAATATCATGCTAGTTGGGCACTTTTACTTCATACATGCATTCAATCAAACACATGGTAGGCATAGTATATGTAAACAAAATTGTACGACAATTAGATATCATAATTTAATTCTAATTTCATCATTATAGGGTTTAATCGTAAGTTCACATGAATATATATCTATACTAATCAATTCCATATAAAATTGATCACCCATCATGGATTAGAATTCAATTAATTATTCTCAACATGAAAAAAACAAACCCAACATGAAACTCATAAAAAAATCCATAAACTTGAAGTTGGAAAAGAGATTCTTGGGCTTCATGGACGAAAAGAGTCCATGAATGAACACTACAAATACCTTGGTTAATAAATACACAAAGATTGATAGAGGAAATTCTTGAAATTTGACAGTGAATTCCCTTGGAATTGAACCTTCTATGAAAACCCTAGGGCTTGTTATTGAGAGTTTTTGAGAGTAATTGAGTATAAGTTGCTGAATTATGGCCAAATCTCGTGTTATAAGGATTATATAGGGTGGGAAATTGACCCTTCTAAGCCTAGGACACGTATTTAATTTTTGAGAAAATTTCCTAATTTTTATCCTTGGCGCGATGTGCCATTATCGCGCCAAGTCACTGGAACTGGATAATTAGGAATCTGCATAGTGGTGCGACGCAGAGCTATCCCATTGCCACCTTGTTTGAGACCTGTAAATTTGGTACGACATTCTAATATCATGAATAAACACTTGAAATTGACAATTAGCATTTAAGCTGGCTCCGCGACACGTTGATGGCTCAAGTAATACACTATCTCACTAAAAAGGCTCTAACTCTTTGCCTGGGTGTCAGATTTGGGAGATTTTGGTATCGACAGATAGCTTATGGAATTTCACACATGAAGAAAAAGAGAAAATATTGATAATACCACATCTATAAAAGTGGATTCATCTTTTAGAAAAAGCATCTAGCATTCTTGGGAAAAAAATTCAAGCTAGGAAAAGTACGGGTATTACAACAATCTATCACTACTGTCAGCCAACAGTTTCCCATTCTATTGATACAAAAAATAAGTTTAGGCTCTCATTGGTGTGCCTTTCAAGGGTAAGAATGCACTACTTAGATGGATGTGGTGATATAGTAGGTGGTGTAGTAGGTGTTGAGGAGGTACCTGCTGCATTAGAGGTTTGGGGTTTGGATTTGCTGATCTTGAGGAATCATCCTTGTAGGTGAACATAACGGTATCATCTCCATTCCCTTCGTCCTTATCAAACTCTCTAATCACAATGGCTGCTAATTTGGCTATCTTGGAGATCAGGTTGGTTGAATCTCTGATTAGTCCTAGATCTGTCATAGTTTTCTTCCTTAAAAACTGATCAATACCTAAGAGCTCTTACACTCCTAAATTCCAAACTGATTTTCTTTAACATGAAATAGAAAGCCATGACTGTATCAGTACTCATATCCTGATCTCTAATCTCTCTCGTAATCCATTTGGCTACATATATCACGTATAATGCCATGATATTTGCTATAAGAGCCACTTTGTCAAACTAACAATATTGTTCCAACGTATCTTATCAAAGTCCGCCAATCCTTGGCCTGAAAGTTTAGACTACCCTTTTTGGTTGATGATGAATTTCCTACACCATTAACTTTCCATGGAGCTTCCTCCTAATTTGCAATAATGGTTCCAACCATCCACCAAAACTTAATAAAATTATCCTCTGATCCAATTTGCTTCACCTTTACCTTATACATCTTTTCCACTTAATGTTCAAACTAAGCAGTGTCAGATGGAGGTATGAATCATGCCTATTCAAAACCCTAAAAATTGTCTATGCTAAGACGTTCACCCGGAAACCTTGAATTACAACATCTAGTAATGGGTCTGCACCCTTCCACAGTCTCTCTTGAGAGTTTAGCCTTTTCAGCTCCATCTAGTATACAATATAAAAATCATAAACCAATGTTGCACTATACTGGCCTGGGGTTCTAATCATCCATTTTAAGTTTTATTATCTGAATCGGGCATCAAATATAGGCATCTTAGACATGTCTGTAGTGGTCAGCTTCATCTCTATATAAATACCTCATTGGTAATTTCCATTTGTAGAGTTATGGTGATATCTTTATCATATAAGTCCTACATTCTAGGGTACCCCTACCATTAAATGATGGGCACCAAAGCACTTAATTGGAAAGTTAGGTGTGGGTGTTTGTGGTGGTTAAAACTCAACTGGTGTATCGATCTCCTCACTCTAACTCTAATCTCCAGATTCAGGCTCATTTTCATCATCATCCCTATTCTTATTGTTTTCTTTCTTTGAGCTTGATGCAACCTCACTCACATCCTTACCATCGTCTTCTTTATCATCATCATCATCATTATCGTCCTCCTTAAAGTAGGATAGTGAATGGGGTGGTGAGGTGCTAGGGCTCTTCATTATTGGTGTAGACCTAGGTGGCATGACCTTCTTTGAGTTTTTTTTTTCACCATGAGGTCTCTTCTTTCTTGGATCTACTTACCCCTCCAATAGGTATTCCTTGACTGATCCACTTGAATCATCGGTATCCTTATTCTTGAGTTGGCAACTCATTTTTTACGGAGGTTTTTTTCCGGTTTGCTTCTTTGTTGATTGCTTCTTAGTTGAATCAATTTTGGGAGCCATTGGTACTTATTTAAACATACCCATTAGTTGGTTCTAAGAAAAAAAAAGAAAACAAAAAAATTTGGTGTTAGTGTAGAATGATCTGGGCACCCTACGACATAAGGTATGAGTCATATCCTTAGGTTACGAGTCATTAGGAGACCTGTAAGAAGAAAGGATTCCTAATTAGTATTAACAGGCCAGGAAACTGATAACGCTCAATCTACAGCTCTCGTGGGAGTGTAAAGCGGTCGTTAGCAAATATAGAACCCAACCTGGGTTGGGTATCGATCCCACAGAGAATAGCTTGGCCAACAAGCAAGAGAAATTACTAGACTTTTAGTGCAAGTCTCGTAGAAAAGGGGGGATTGTAGTATGTAACCAAAACAAGAATGTAAGAACTGAAAATAGCAAAATAAAGAGAGATTGTCACGTGTGTTGTAAACAATGAGAATTGAGGCGTTGGGGTTATGTCCACCTTCTGAGGTATACGTCTCTATTGGCTATGAGTGTGTAGAGTCTTGACATGTAATTGCTTATAGAGAATTGTAGTCGATGGTAAATCCAAGCGTCTCTCGACCTAAACAAGGACTATTTCACTTTAACTCTCTCGAGCTTAAAGCGTGACTAACGGTACGAATTCTCCAAGAAGTTAGTCCAGGTACGGCACTAGCTTTTTAATAGGAAAGGGTGTCCTACTACCTTGACATTATCTCTTTTCCAGACAAATAACTTTTCTCTCGAACAAGTCAGATGTTAGACTGGCGTTGGTCTATGCGTCTTCTTTTCTAGACAAATAACCTTTCTCTCGAACAGGTTAGATGTTAGAATGGCGTGTTCTTGTGTTTGAACCGCAAAGAATGTAGATTTAAGATGAAGAGAATAATGATATAAGCAATATACTTGTCTTGAACTCACAAACTCATAGCTATAGATAGTAACTCATTCGGCTTCCATAACCCCAACTAAGAGATTTAGTTACCCATGAATGCGAAGGATATCACGTTTTGCATGGTGGATGGCGTGAATAGTAGGTGTTTGGCGTGTGGTTTTAGTGATTCCGTAGCAAGTAACGATTCTCTTGTTGTGGAATTTAAGAGTAGAAGAATGAAGAATTGAGAATGGGTTGTAGGAAGATGTCTTAATTGTAAGGAGATGAATGAATTGTCAGAATGTCTCCCCTCCCCTACTTAAAATCTCTAACATGATAGGGTATTTATAATACTCCTATCCTACTCCTACTAAACTAATAAAATAAATAACCAAATCCTAATATACTAATGAAATCCTTGACCCAATTGTACTAGGGTAAGGTTACAAAATTATAATCCAAATAGAATGATGAAACACATAACCTAATTGCACTAGGTTAATGTATTATGGCAAAAATCCAGCTTTGTGTCTGTAAGTCCCAAAGTCTTCAGAAATGCTGTTTTAGCCCGGGACAGATTTTCCATGCAGCAGATTTAGTCCTTTATGCGTCCAGCTCCTTTCCATCTCGTTTGTGAGCTTTCTTTTGCGTCAAGTAAGCCATAAATTGCTGTATTTTGCATCATTTATACCTGAAACTTTCCTAATCACATTTGTTAGCTCATTTACAGGAAAAAGGACTAAAAGTGTACGAAATAGATAATTAGTTCTCGAAACTAGGCTAAAATATGGGCAAAATATATTGATATAGGCGCGTAATTTCGCCTATCATCAGAAACAAGTCCTTCTAATGAGTCATAGTGTTAGACTACAACTAGTTGCCAACGCTTGCGATCGGACCAAAAATACTTTCCTAATGCAATACTCTTTCCAGTCATTACAACTTCTAACTATAATTCATATAGTGTGACTACACTCTTTGAGATGATTCTTAATGTTAATAGAATCTATACGCTTCTAGAAAACAATATTACTAATGGTTATGAATCACGTAACAACTCGTTAGGTGACCCTACAAGTCTTTAGGAGTTCTGCAGCTACTATAACACGAGTGATTAGTGAATTTGGTGTCTACTCTCAATCCCAAAACAAAAACATACACATAAAGACAATCATTCAATCAGTCCTAATTCATCCCCATCAACAAAGATTCTTATACATTAGATGATTCACTCCCAATATTAGTTTTGCTTAACACATTTCTTGGGAATAGGGCTCATTTATTTTTATGCATACTTGTTTTGCTCAAGAAATTGAATCAACTATTTGCACATTGAAGCATCAGTTTAACATTTATGAATTTAAAGATTAAATATTTACTTGTTGCTTGTCTTGGATTCTCTTTGAGATAAACTTTAATGAATTTCGAGCCATACACTTTGAGATTGTTTGATTTTTTTGGGAGCTTGATGTAGCTGATGTTGGGATGAATTTAGTATTTTCTGAGTTGAGTTGATCGCTTAGGAGAATAGAGGGAGTTACAATTTTGAATTATTGGAATACCAATCATGTGGTCCCTTTGTTTTATTTTAATGAATCATGCAACTTGGATCGGGTCTACCCGCTAGGCCCACGATGTTAGGCCTGGTAATGAGTCTACTTAACGTCTTATAACATGTGATTACGGCTCCTATACTCTCTATTTGAGAATTATAACCTTACCTGGGTCTCCACTTATTACAACTTAGGGTGATGAGTCGTAGTCACTAACTATGAATCATCCTGAGAGTCGTAATGACTCCAGAAACAAAATACCTCAAAGTAGTCTGAGTTTTAGCATCCTACGACTCTGGTGACAGGTAATAGAGTATGACTTTGACTTATTAAGTGATTTGTGATGCCTAGTACCAAAAATTTTTTTGGTCTTTTTCTGCAATCTCCAGCCTTGCACATTGAACGCACAAATTACCCTATAATAAAAAAGTACAAAAAATGGGTTCCCTATCAAGAAATGGTTAGTTTAATTCCATGGCATGACTTTAATAGGTTGGATACTAAGACTTCCCCAAGCAAAACCATGGGTTTCCTCCCATGAAGTGCCTAATTTAAAGCCGCGACTCTACTTAGGTGCCTTGGTTATTTAGATTTCACCAAGGCTTAAATCATCAACCACTTTTACTTTCTCAGTGTTACATTTAGTGCTTGAAACTTTGTCCATTCACTTTGAATGGGGATTTACCATCACGCTTCAATTAAATAGCACCATATAGGACACCCTTACCATAGTTAAAGACCCATACCACCTAGACTTCAATTTGCCCGAAAATAAGCAAAGTCTCGAATTAGACAGCAACACCTGATCACCGTGCTCAAATATTCTTTTTTTGATTTTTCTATCATGATACAAATTCATCTTCTACTTATATAGAGAAGAACCCTTATAAACCTTGAGTCAAAATTCATCAAACTCATTCACTTTGCTAATCCCTAGGTTTGCTGCATCATGCCACTTAAAATTTCGCTTTTTCAGTGCCTATAGTGCCTTGTGCTCAAGTTCAATAGGCAAATGGCATGCCTTACCATACACAAGCTGGTATTTAGAGGCATCTATTAGTGTCTTATAATATATCCGATCGGCCCAAAAACATCATTGAACCTTCTCGAACAATCAATCTTGTTGGTATTCATAGTTTTCGCCAATATGGACTTGATTTATCTATTGGAGTCCTAAACCTATCTGCTTGTCTGAGGGTGATAAGATGTTTACATCTTATAATTTACTCCATATTTCTCAAGTAGATTCTTGAATAGATAATTACAGAAATTTGACCCATCGCCACTAATTATTGCATGTGGAGTGCCAAACAGAGAAAAAATGTATTTAATCAGAAATATGGTGACACTTCTACCTTCATTATTAGAGAGTGCTAACACTTCCACCCATTTGTACACATAGTAAATCTCAACTAGGATATATTTTATACCGTAGGAGCTCAAAAACAGACCCATAAAGTCAACTCCCCACACATTATATAGCTCCAACACTAGAATAGGGGTCATAGGGAGTTCATGGCATCATAAATCTTTCCTTGATGTTGGCATTGGTCACAGGCTAGTGCAAAGTAATGAGCATCCTTATATATTGTAGTCCAATAATACCCATATTGCAAGATTTTTTAAGCTCTATGAGTTCCTCCTTGGTGACCCCCAATAAGTGAAGCATCACAAACATCAAGAATACTTTTCATTTCCACCACCGAGATGCATCTATGAATATACCATCCACATAAATCTTTAATAAATAAGGATCATACAAAAAAAACTTCCTTACCTCATGCATAAATCTCTTTCTCTACTAGAAGGACAAGTCTTTTGGGATAAGATCACCTACAAAGTAATTGGCAAAATTAGCATACCAGGGAATTAGGTCTTGCAATGCTGACAAAATCTATTCATTTGTAAAATTATCATTGGTTTCTAGCCCATCCCTAAATTTCTACATTGATTATTCCTCAAGTCTAGACAAGTATCTGCAACTGATTTTCCATGCCTTTCCAGTCTTTTACCTCCAAATCAAACTCTTATAAAAAGAGAACCCAATGAATCAATCCCAGATTTGCATCATACATGATATCGAATGGAAAGGACAAATTGGGGGATGTGATCAACTTCTCCTCTAGGCACTTAAAAGCCTTCAGATATGTCTCATCAAAAATAAATTTCACCTCTTTCTCAAGAAGCTTGCGTAGGGTTTGAAATCTTTAAGAAATACTTGATGAAAGGCCTATAAAAACGAGCATGGCCCAACAAACTCCAAATACCCTTCATCGAGATTGGTGGTGGAAACTTTTCAGTTACTTTAAATTTTGACTTATCCACCTCTATTCCCCTTTTTGAGATCTTGTGCCCAAGCACAATTCCTTTTTTCACCCTGAAATAACATTTGTCCTAATTTAGCACTAAATTGCATTCCTCACATTTATAAAGAGTATTGTACAAATGGATCAAAAAGTCATCAAAAGTATGACCAACCATAGAAAAATCATCCATAAATACTTCAATGGTATCTTCAACCATATCAGAGAATATTGACATCATGCATCTCTGAAAGATGGCGGGAATGTTTGATCTTGGGTGTATTTATACCCCTAAGCACCATAACTTATCCATATTTTAGCTATGTTTAGAGAACAAAGTTCTTTGTTTCTTATATTTTTACTCTACTTCTATGTAATTGAGCTAAACGATGTGATTAGCATGATTTCAGGTATTAATGAGGTAGATTAAGACATAATGGGACTATGGAATGCAGATGACATATGACACAAGAGATAGTATCAATCTGGACCAAATTTGGCGCCTAGAAACTATGTCCAAGACTAATTTGTTATTTATAATTAGTTCAGGGACTTAGAGGGAAATTATGAGAGAAGAGATTATTAAAAGACTTAATTGCTGAATATTTATTCATTATTGACTGTTCTGTAATATTTTGGAGAAAGGAGAGTGGCGGTTTAGCTTGAGGAAAGAGAGAAACATTTTTCTCTCTTGTTTTCACTATCCGCACACCCAGATCTTCTACTTATTGGTATGATGAATAGATTTATGATGCTTTTCATTTTATTCATGAGTAGCTAAGTTTATTAGTTAGGGTTCTGGAAGCCTTGTAGCATACAATCTATCACTTTGGATTTTGAATTCATTATGCATTGATTTGTTTACATCATACTCTCTTCGCTTATCTTGAATTCTTGTGGTTGCAAACATAGAGGATATGCCTTAAAATGCAACTTGTTCGAAAGAAAGGTTGATGTTTGGAAAAGAGAGTAGTGACAAGAAAATAGGATTACAAACCCCCTATTTTATAAGTTAATAAATTAGCAGGATTAACTACTTGGATATTTCGTATTGGTTTTGGTGAACACTTTTGATTCGAGTGAACCAAAGTGAATTGGTCCTTGATGGTTGAGAAACACAAAAATTATGTTATTAAATACAATACATTTCTCTGTAAACACGATGCATGTATGAATTCATAAAACCCATAGTTAGTAAGTATTGAAAACTACAAGGTGGACATAACCCTAGCTTGCTATTTCTTTGAATTTGAATACTACTACACATATTTCATCTTGTTAAACTGAAACTATTAATTTTTGAACTGAATCAAATCCCCCCTATTTATTTTACGAAAATGAATGATAAAAAGTCAACTAATCTGCATACAACTTAATTAACACCATATTCCCTGTGGGATTCGACCCCAACTTAGTTGGGTTATATATTTGACAACGACTACCTACTCTCTTGTAAGAGCGGTGTAATTTGGGCATATCAATGTTGCACAATGCAAATTGTATTTTTTTGAACTCAAAATTCCCATAAGGGCAGGTAAAGGTCATCTTTTCTTGGTCTTTGGGTGTGCAATAGTGATCTGATTATAACTTAATACCTGTCAAGTAAATAATACCTACCCCTACCTGCTAACCTATCCATCATTTGATCCATAAACGGCATAGGAAAATGGTCCTTCTAAGTCCATATAATTAGCTTATAGTAGTCCATGCATACTTCCAACCTGTAACTGTTCTCATTGGCATATGCTTATTTTTCTTATTAGGAACTATAGTAATTTCTCCTTTCTTTAGGATGCATTGAATAGGACTGACCCCCTTACTGCCCACATTGAGGTATACTACACCACCATCTAACCACTTATTAATTTATTACTTTACCACCTCCTACATAAGAGGATTTAGCTGACCTTGATGCCCAATACTAGGAATGCAATCCAGTTCAAGCTGGATCTTTTGAGTACAAATGCTAGGCGGGATACCCACAATATCTGCAATGGTGCACTCTATAGCTCTTTTGAACCCCTGCAATATTGATAACAACTCCCCTACCTTAGTATTAATCAGTTCAACTACAATAATCACCGGCAAGGTGTTTTCGGCCCCCAAAAATTTATAACACAAGTAAGATGGTAGGTCCTTCAACTCCAACACTGGTGGCTCCTATATAGACAGTCTAGCGAGAGGAGTGGTTCTACTTTATAGATCCAGATCAAGCTTCATTGGTGCATAAGTATAAGAACCTCTTCTGTAAAGAGCGGTCATCATCTTGTCATATTCTTCAATTCAATCACTATCAAAATTCATAATCACTACTGCTAATTCTTGAACACCCAGCCTCTCATCAATTGGAACAATTACAGTATCAACCTCCTCATCAATGGTGTCTATCACTAACACTACCCGTATATCATTAGGCTGCTTAATTTACTGTCCCACATAAAGATCACTAGCTCATCATTGAGTCTATACCTTATATTTCCCAATTCCATATCAACCAATACCCTACCCATAGTAAGAAAGGATCTTTGTAAGATGATAGCAACTTGGAAATCTAACTCAAAATTAAGAATCATGAAATCAATTAGAAAGATGAAGGACGCCACCTTTACTAACACAACACAAAAAATACCTACTGACTGCTCCACCGTTCAGTCAGCCATCAACAATCTCATTAATGTAGGCTTGGGTTCTACCAACACCAATTGCTTATATGGTACGAGGTTCCCAAAATGAGAGAAGATATTCCTTTTAAGGAATGAAACCACTCTCTTTCCTTCATTATCGGCCAAAGAAACAACCTCAACCCATTTAGATACATAATCAAAGGTAACCAATATATATTTTAACCCATAAGATCTCACAAAGGGCCTCATGAAATCAATGCCCTAGACGTTGAACGACTACACTTCCATTATTTTTGTCATAGGCATCTCATGGTGCTTTGAAATTGACCCTTGTCTTGGGCATTAGTCACACCTCCATACGAACTCATATGCATCTTTGAATAAGGTCAACCAATAATAACCACTTTACAGCACTTTATTTGCAGCATGGTCACCTGCATGGTGACCCTCGACCGGGGAAGCATAATAAGCTTCTAGGCTACTCAGCATGTCCACCTCTGGGATACACATCCTAATAATGTCATCCTAAAAGTAGTGTGTAACATCATGGAGAAACTTCTTTCTTTAGTGAAAAGAAAGATTCTTTATGATAATCTCACTTACCACATAGTTTGCAAAGTCCGTGTACCAAGGTACTCTTTCAAGCACAGCCGCTAGAATTTTCTCATCCAAAAATATATCATCAATTTTGAGCTCATCATTGATTGCTTGATCTCCCTTAAGTCTAGATAGGTGATTCGTAACTTGATTCTCGCATCCTTTCTAATATTTGACTTCAAAGTCAAACTCTTGAAGAAATAGAACCCATATGATTAGCCTTGGCTTAACATCCTTCTTTTCCATCAAATACCTTAAAGTGGTATGGTCTATATGCACTACCACCTTGGCCCCTAATAAATAAGCACAGAACATCTCAAATGGATAGACTACCGCGAGAAGTTCCTACTCAGTCATAGTGTATTTCTTTTAAGCCCTATTTAATGCCTTGCTTGCATAGTAAATAGGATGAAACAAACTTTTTTTTCCATTAGCCCAGCACATCCGCAAGGGCCACTCTGCTTGCTTCACACATGATTTCGAACGACATCGACCAATCTGGTTCAACAATGATTGGCGCAGAAACTAATTTTTCCTTAAGGTATTGAAATGACTTCTTACAGTCATCATCAAATATGAACTTGTCCTCCTTCTCCAAAAAATTGCAAAATGGCTTTGCAATTTTGTAGTAGTCCTTAATAAATCAATGATAGAACCCCGCATGACTAAGGAAACTATGAGCTTCCTTCACTGAAATAGGAGGAGGTAGTTCCTCAATAACCTCAACCTTTGCCCGGTCAACTTTGATTCCCTTAGCTAAAATTTTGTGACCAAGAACAATGCCTTCCTTCACCATAAAGTGGCATTTATCCCAATTCAGCACTAAGTTGAACTCCTCATATCATTGTAATTCTTTACTCCTATTTACCAGACATATCTCGAAAGAATCACCTACAACTGAAAAATCATCCATAAACACCTCCAAGGTGTCTTCTACCATATCTAAAAAGATAGACGTCATGCATCGTTTAAAGGTGGTGGGTGCATTATACAAACCAAATGGAATCCGCTTGAAAGCAACAGTACCATACAGGCAAGTGAATGTCGTCTTCTCTTAATCATTTAAATTAATAAAAATATGGTTATATCCCCAATATCCATCCAGGAAACAATACCAACCTCTTTTTGTCAACCGATTAACCATTTGATCAGTAAAAGGCATCGGGAAGTGGTCCTTACAACTCCATGAGTTTAGCTTACAATAGTCCATGCAAACTTTCCATCCAGTCACAGACCGGAGTAGAATCAATTCATTTTTATCACTCGCTACTACTGGCATGCCCCTTTTCTTAGGTATGGATTAGACAGGGCTTACTCTCTTACTATCAGTGATGGGGTATACAATTCCTGTATCAATCCATTTAATGATCTCCTTATTGACCACTTATTGCATTTGTGGGTTAAGGTAGTGTTGGTGCTCAATGGTTGGTGTGCAATCTTTCTCAAGCTAAATCTTATGAGTGCAAATACTTGGAGGAATACAAATAATATCGGCAATAGTCCAACCAATAGCCATTTTATATCTCCTAAGCAGGGAGATAAGTGACTTAACCTGATGCTCACTCAAATCTACTACAATAATAATAGGTATAGTGTTTCCTCTACCTAGGAACATATATTGTAGATGGCCTGACAACTCCTTCAACTCAAACACCGGTGGCTCTTCGATAGATGGCTTAGACGGTGGTGTTGGGCAATATTTTAGATCTAAATCTAGCTTCTTGGGAGCATATGAATATGCTCCTATTCCTGTCAGCGCACACACTGGCTCCTCGTATTTCTCAATACCTTTGCTATCAAAGTTTCTTAAGAATACAACAATAGTTTCAATACCAAATTTCTCCTCGATCGGAACCTCTTACTCATCTTCATAATAAACATCAACAATTGTAGCTCATTAGCCCACAAATCAATAAGCACGCTCCCAGTTGTGAGAAAAAGTCTACCAAAGATTATTGGTACCTCGAAAGACACCTCGCAATCTAGAATGATGAAAGAAGTAGGAAATATAAAGCTTGCCACCTTTACTAGCACATTATACAATATACCCACTGGCCGCCACTGTACTGACCTTTCTGCCATCACTAGTCGCATATTTATGAGTGTTGGATCCCCCAAACCCAACTTTTTGTAAATATCAAGCGACATCAAGTTAATACTTGCTCCCAGATCATACAAGGCCTTAGCAAATTAAGAGACCTAATAGTACAAGGGATGGTGAATTCTTTCAGGTCTGCTATCTTTTGTACCAATGATCTTGTCAAAATGGCACCACAATGGTGAAGATTATCCGTCTGTTCGTAGCTCAACTTAGCAAACAAATAGTGTAACACCCCGATTTATTTTATTTCATTAGTTTCTAATTCTTTATTTTCTAATTTTTCTTTAAATTGATTTATGTCAATTATTAATATCTGTTCTTTATCCTTTTCTTCCTTTTTTTTTTGTCTATTTTCATAGACCCTGAAGGACCACAAGATAACCCATAACTGTTATTTGTACCTGTACTACATAAAATACTAAATAATATGGAAGCGTCATAAACTGAAAGGCCGTAAGGTTCAAAACTGAACATAATCTAAATAATATAACATCTATGTGAGGTAATATAATACCTAAAACAAGACTAAAAATACTAAAGTCTGAAACATGATAGTCCAAAAAGTCTCTAACTGACTTAACTATCTGAGTAAGGAGGTGATGGAATATGTCCCCAACTAACACCAACTAATAAACCAATTAATGAGATAATAGGGAATAATCATGTCCTTGAATTATAAGGACTAACTTCTAACTCTGACTGTTGAAACTTGAATCTACTGCTGATCTGGAGCTCGTGTCTTTGAACCTATGGTATAAGACACCATAGCGCAAATACGTCAGTACTTTTAAGGTACTGGTATGCATGTGAGGTAGGATGAATGCATGGTGTTCATGTGCATAAACAATAATAATAACTGACTAACTGTTATGAGCGTAAAAATACATGCAAGAGACATAACAACTGACACTAATACTGTGATAACATGATTACTGAATCTGAATATAACTAATAACATGAGTGACAATATCTAATAGTCCTGAATCTGATGGAACTATTTAAGTTTTGTACTATATCAGAGTTGATTGTATCTGACAGTTTTGAATTCTAAAGAACTATCTGAGTTCTTTTACTAAGACTGATACTAAGACATTTGAAGGTAGTCATCTAACCGGCATTCCCCAAATGATGCATTATAGCCGAATTGGGGTCCAATCTATGCCCTGATTAGAAGGATTTCAATACCGCGCCACTAGTAAGGACAACATGTGAGTAACCCTTATATAATAGGTAACTCTTGTGAGAATGGTGGGAGCCCTCCTATAACAAGTTAATCCACCTTATCTACCCAGATATAGTAGGCTATAATATCTCAACCTATGCTGGCTATATAGTTTGGGAACACAAGGATTTCTTCTAAGAATCACACCCTCATATAACAGGTGAGTTCCCATCCTTGGGTTTACTCGGTGCTAATTTCTACTCCCATCTGAATAGACACAGAACATAATTGACTGAACTGAACATAGACTGAGTTACTGAATTCCGTTGACTGACAGAATATTACTAATATCTGACAACAGACTGAGTTCGTGGAATCATAGAGATTTTCTGAGTCATAAGACTGTCTAAAGTCTAAAGATTCATAGCTTGACTGAGTGTATCATGGAAACATAACATGGATCAAGGCACATAACTAATATTTCGGGTACAAGTACCCCCAGGACTCACTAGAAGGGAAACTGACCAAGATTTACATACTTGAACATATAACTAATATCATAATCCATAATACATTTACAGAAGCTTTCCATCAAAGCATATGATAGGTATAACTTGCACATACATGGAGATTTTACGATATCATACTACTTGGGCATTGTTCCTTCATCTAGGCATTTAATCAAACATATGATAGGCATAGTACGTGTAGACAATATTATAAAATAATTAATCATCATGATTCATCTCTAATTTCATCATCTAGGGTTTATTCATAGGTTCACATGAATATACATCTATATAAATCAATTACATATAAAATTGATCCCCAACATAGATTTGAATTCAATTGATCATTATCAACATAACAAAATAAATCCAATATGAAATTCATAAAGAAATCCATAAACTAAAACTTAGAAAAGAGATTCTTAGGATTCATGGAAGAAAGGAGTCCATAAATGAACACTATGCATACCTTGGTTCGTGATTTTGTGAAGATTAATGAAGGAAATTCTTGATTCTAAATCTTCTATGAAAAGCCCTAGGTTGTTCTTGAGAGAAAATTGAGAGAAACTAGTATATTTTGGGTGAAAAATGGCTAAATCACATGTTATTGGGTTTAAATAGGGGTAGGAAATTGACCCTTTTAATCCAGGATACATTTTGTAATTTCAATAAAATTTTCCTGAACTGGGCCCCTAGATTGACGCGGTGCTATCACACCGTGTCACTGGAATTTAAAAATTGGGAAATTGAGGGATGGTACAACATAGAGCCATCGCGTTGCCCTTTCTTTTGTGACCTGGAACTTTGACACGACGAGGGAGATATCGTGCTGACACACTGGAAAAGGACAATTTTGAATTTGGGCCCTGGCGTGACGCGCCATAATCATGGAACCCTACTGGAATTTTCCTAATGCCATTTCCTCTTGTGGTGCGATGCACCACTGACTAATATGGCACTGTTTTACGATGAGAACTTGAAATAGTCATAATTTCTGACTCGCTTATCGGATTTGGGCCAATCTTATATCGATGGAAAGACTATTGAATTTCCCACATGAAAAAATATGAAAATCTTAGAAATTCCTCATAGAATAACCATCATTTTATTTAGAAGATAATTCTAAACATTTTTGAGATGAAATTAGCTAGGAAAAAGTACGGGGTATTACAATATCTCCCCCTTTAGAACATTCATCCTCGAATGAGATTGACTAAGAGGGGAGAAAAGACAACTTACGTACATACTGAACATGAATAATAAAACGTGATCTCATGACAGACATGACTAACATGATGAAAATATAATACTGAATATGCATATCTAATGCATGTGTAAATGATTCATGAATACATGATTGACTGTTCTGAAGAACTAAGTTTCTTACAATGAGAAAGTATGTCAGACGCAAAATTACATAACTGAACTGTTACATGAGTGGATGAATGAATATGCAATGGTACATGATACCAAGTTCCTAATGGGAACATGACCATGAAACTGCATACCAAGTTTGTGATGAACACTGAATATCAAACTGAGTAAGCTTAAGGAGACCTGTTACCTTGAGCTTGAGTTGAGTTGGCAAAGAAGAGGTGAGGATACTTGGTATGCATTTCTGCCTCTGCTTCCTAAGTAGCTGCATTGATGGACTGATTTTGCCAAAGAACCTTAAGTAGAGAGATTTCTTTGTTCCTTAATCTACAAGTCTGATAGTGTTAGATTTTAACTGGAATATCTTTAAAAGAGAGAGTGTTCTGAGCACCAATGCTCTGAATAAGGACTACAACTGATAGGTCACATATGCACTTCTTGAGCAAAGAGACATGAAAGACTGGATGAACTGAGGCTAGATTTGAAAGAAATTCAAGCTCATAGACTACCTTGCCGAATCGATTGAGAATCTTGAGGGGACCAACATATCGGGGACTGAGTTTACCTTTTTTGCCAAACTACTTCACTTTCTTCATGGGAAAGATGTTTAGACAGATATAGTCACCAATCTCGAACTTGAGATCTTTTTTACGAATATCTACATAAGACTTCTAACAGCTCTAAGCAGCCCAGAGTCTATCTCTAATCAACTGGAGTTTTTCTAAGGCATTGAATACCAAGTTAGGCCCTATAACTGAGGCCTCACTATCTTCGAACCAAATAACTGGAGATCTACATCACCTACCATAGAGAGATTCGAATGGAGCCGTCTGAATAATGGAATGATAGCTGTTGTTGTATGCAAACTCAATCAAAGGTAAGTGGTTATCCCAACTTCCCTTAAAATCAAATGCACATGCCCTTAGCGTATCTTCTAATGTCTGAATGACCTTTATTCTTGACCATCTATTTGAGGATGAAAGGTTGTACTGAGATAAACTTAGGTACCAAGACCCTTTTGGAATGCTTTCCAGAAATAAGAGGTGAACTGGGTATCTCTGTCTGAAATAATAGATAGCGGAACACCGTGCAATCTGACCAACTCCCAGATGTAGAGTTTGGTATAATCCTCAGCTAAATATGAGGTACGAACTGGAAGGAAATGAGCTGATTTGGTCATTCTATCTATAATGACCTAGACTAAATCATGCTGATGACGAGTTCGAGGCAAACCCATCACGAAGTCCATGTTCCTAACTTCCCACTTCCAAGTAGGAATACTGAACTCCTGTATGGAACCACTAGGCTTCTGATGCTCTATCTTAACCTGTTGACATGTATAGCACAAAGCCACAAACTCTACAATGTCTCTCTTCATTCCACTCCATCAATAGATTTCCCACAGGTCGCGGTACATCTTTGTGGCCCCTAGATAAATAGAGTATAGTGCACCATAAACTTCTGTAATAATTCACTACCTTAAGTCATCTACACCTGGAACACAGAGATGGCCCTGAAAATGAAGAACACTATCTCCCCCTTGGGAGAAAACCTTTATTTTCTGATCCTGAACTATCTCTTTCAACTTGACAAGGCTAGGATCTTTAGCTTGCTTTTCTTTCACCTCAAAAACTAGAGATGATTCTGAACTACTCCGAACCCATATATCACTCTTATCTATATCAACTAAGAGAATACCTAGTCTGGTAAGCTGATGCACTTCCTAAGATAACTTCTTCTTACTGTCATCCACATGAGCAATAATACCCATCGATAGTCTATTCAGAGTGTCTTCCACTATATTAGCCTTGTCGGATGATAGAGGACACTCATGTAATTATCTTTTAAGAGCTCTAACCACCTTTTCTGATGAAGGTTGAGATTTTCCTAAGGAAAGACATACCTAAGACTCTTATGGTCTGTTAACACATCTACAAACACACCGTATAGATAATGCCTCCAAATCTTCAAGGCAAAGACTATGGGTGCTAACTCAATATAATAGGTAGGATAATTCTTCTCATGGGGCATAAGCTGTCTGGAGGCGTAGGATATGACCTAACCATGCTGAATGAGGACATAACCCAAACTTAATCTGGATGCATTACAATACACTACGAACCCATCTAAACCATATACAAGAGCTAAAATAGGAGCTAAGGTAAGTCGAGTCTTTAACTCCTGAAAAATTTTCTCAGAAGGATCTAACCACTGAAACTTGACTTTTTTCTCAGTCAATCTGGACATAGGGGATACAATAGAAGAAAATCCCTCAACAAACCATCTGTAATAGCCAGCCAAACCCAAAAAACTCCTAATATTTGATGGAGAGATAGGGTGAGGCCAATTTCTTACTGCTTCAGTCTTTTGAGGATCAACTCTAATGCTATTACCGGAAATGATGTGACCAAGGAATGCTATAAACCTTAGCCAAATCTCTTACTTACTGAATTTTAGTGAATAGCTAATAATCTCTGAGATTCTAAAGTATTATCCTGAGATGGTCTACATGATCGCGCTCACTGTGGGAATAGACTAGAATATCATCTATGAAGTCTACGATGAACATGTCCAAGTACTGCTTGAACATATGGTTAATCAAGTCCATGAAAGCGGCTGGGGCATTGGTAAGACCAAATGGCATAACTAGAAATTTGAAGTGACCATACCAAGTTCGGGAAGTTGTTTTTGGAATGTCACATTCCTTAACTCTGAGCTGATGATAGCCAGATCTGAGGTCTATCTTAGAGAAATAACTAGAACCCTAAATTTGGTCAAACAAGTCATCGATTCTGGGAAGAGGATACTTGTTCTTGACCATTACCTTATTGAGTTGATGGTAGTCTACACACATCCTAAGAGAACCATCTTTCTTGCGTACAAATAATACTAGAGCACCCCACGGGGAGAATCTGGGCCTGATGAATCCCTTATCTAAGAGATCCTTCAATTGTTCTTTTATTTCTCTGAGTTTTACTGGTGCCATTCTATATGGCGGAATAGGGATAGGCTGAGTATTTTGAAAAAGATCAATACCAAAGTCTATTGCCCTTTCGAGAGGAATTCTTTGAAGATCTTAGGGAAATACATCTGAATATTCATTCACTATTGGAACTGATTCTAGACTGGGTGTTTCAAAAGTAGTATCCTTAACTCGAGCAAAATGATAAACACATCCTTTATTTATCATTTTCCGTGCTTGAAGGTAGGAAACAAGCTGACCTCTGAAAACGGATACACTACCCTTCCACTCTATGATGGGTTCATTTGGAAACTAAAACTAGGCTATTCTATTTCTGCAGTCGACTGTCGCATAGTAGGAATGAAGCTAATCCATGCCGAGAATGACATCAGAATCAGTAATCTCTAATTCAACTAAGTCTGCTAAAGTGACTTTTTGAAATATCATAACCGGGTAGTTCCTGTATACCCGCTAGGCTATGATAGTTTTACCCACTGGGGTAGAGACTGAAAAGGGCTCTACTAGAATGTTTGGACTGACTTCAAAATAAACTACTATATAAGGAGTGACAAAAGACCAAAAAGCTCCTGGATATAGAAAAGCATAAACATGCATATGAAAGATTTGTAACGTACCAGTAACTACATCAGGAGAATTTTCCTGATCCTATCGAGACTGAAGAGCATAGAGATGATTTGGACGTTGCCCACTAGTAGCACTGGTAGTGTCACCTTACTAATTTAGGTAACTGAACTGAGTAGAGAAGCGATTCTATTAACCCTGAGGACTTGGATAAGGACAGTCTCTGACTCTGTGTCCTGGCTTGCCACATTTGAAACAAATACCACTGCCAGCTCTACAAATACTCTGATGGTTCTTGCCACAAGTTTAGCAAAGAGGATAGGTGTGGGCACTACTAATACTGCCATGGGACTTAGAGAATAATGCTCTATCTTTGTTACCCTCTCCAAACTTAGGAACTAGAGCACTAGATGAATAAGGAACTGGAGCTGATGACTTCGGACGAACCTTAGAAAGGTTTTGTCCTTCTGACTTAGGTTGAGCAAAGTTGAAACTACCTATCTTTTC
This sequence comes from Capsicum annuum, assembly GCF_002878395.1. Lineage (NCBI taxonomy): Eukaryota > Viridiplantae > Streptophyta > Magnoliopsida > Solanales > Solanaceae > Capsicum > Capsicum annuum. Next base: position 95,133,170 of record NC_061122.1, on the reverse strand, counting down.
TCTTTTATTCTGCTTCTCCCTCATCTTAATCTTCTGCTCTTTTATCTACTCAACATGAGTCATGAGCCGGGCTAAAGTCATGTCACTATTTAGTATGGCAGATCTACACTCATCAACCACACTGTCATTTACCCCTCAAATGAACTTACTCATCCTTGTCCTGCTATCTGTAACCACATGAGGGACGTATCTGGATAATTGAGTAAACTTAAAAGAATACTCTTTCACCATTATATTTCCCTTCATGAGGTTGATGAATTCTAACACCTTAGCTTCTCTAAGATCTAGGGGAAAAAATCTATCAAAAAACGCTGAAGCAAACTCCTCCCACTCAACTGAACCTACATTGTCTTCCCTCTATGATTTCCACAGCTTTAACAAAGTATGAGAAATATCCTACAACTGATATGCAGCTAGCTCAGCAATCTCACTAGGATTAACCCCCATTATATCTATAACTTTCTACACCTGATGTAGGAATTCCTAAGGGACCTCATCTGACTTAGACCGAAGAAATGATAGAGGATTCATTTGGGTGGAATCTTGAATCCTGGCTGCAGCTAAATTGGAAACTGGGTTGGATAGAATGATAAATGGTCATTCATTCTAAGAAGTAATTGAGTTAGCAAGAGTAGTGAATGCAGCTCAAAACTCTGTAGGAGAAACGTGTTCGCCCAAAGGTTCTTGGGGATGAAGGGCTGGGTGATTCCCATTTCTTCTTTTAGGAGGCATATTCTGTAGAAGAAAGGGAGAAACAGATTAGACTGAGAGATTGACTTGACATTATTCTCATATGTATGACATGAATACAGAAAGAGGGAAAACTATTCCTAAAACATCTTATAGCCTCTTGCACATAAATGTGGCACGCAACACACCTATGCACAAAACTCTACTAGATTTGGCTTTTAGACTTCCTAGGACTCTATTGAAACTTAGGCTCTGATACCAAGTTTGTAATGGCTCCAATCTGGTACCCAGAATGCTACACAGTGCTCATGACCCTGAATGACCACAAGCTAACCCATGACTGATATCTATATCTATATGCTACATAAAATACTAAATAATGCAGAAATATGTACTAAAAGGCCGTAAGGTTCAAAATGAAACATAATCTGAATAATATAACATCTGTGTGGGGTAATAAAATACCCAAAAAAAAACTAAAAATACTGAATTCTAAAAGATGATATTCTAGAAAGGCTATAACTAACTGAACTATCTAAGTAAGGAGCTGATGGGATATGTCCCCAACTAACTCCAACTAATAAACTAATTAATGAGATAATAGGGAATAATTATGTTCTCAATAGTGAGGACTCACTTCTAATTCTGACTACTGAAATTGGAATCTACTGCTGATCTGGAGATCGTGTCTCTGAACCTATAGTATAAGACACCATAGCGCAAATGTGTCAGTACTTTGAATGTACTGGTATGCATATGTGGTAGGCTGAATACATGGGGTTCATATGCATGAACAATAATAATAACTGACTAACTATCATGAGCATGAGAATACAGGCATGAGACTTAACAACTGACACTAATACTGTGATAACATGATTACCGAATCTTCATATAATTGATGACATAAGTGAGTATTCTGATAGTCCTGAATCTGATAGAATTATCAGAGTTCCATACTGTGGATGAGTTGACTATATTTGATAGTCCTAAATTCTAAAGAACTATTTGAGTTCTTTTACTAAGACTGATACAGAGACTATGGGAGGTAGTCATCTAACCAACATGCTCCAAATGATGCATTATAGTAGAATTGGGGTTCAATCTATGCCTTAATTAGAATGGTGTCAATACCATGCCATTGGTAAGGATAATATGTGAGTAACCCTCATATAGTAGGTAACTTTTGTGAGAATGGTGGGAACTCTCCTATAACAGGTTAAGCCACCTCATCTACCCTCATATAGAAGGCTATGATATCTCAACCTATGCTGGATACATAGTTCAAGAATGAAAGGTTTTCTTCTAAGAATCAGACCCTCATATAACAAGTGAGTTCCCATCCTTGGGTTTACTCGGTGCTAATTTTTACTCCCATCTGAATAGACACTGAACATAATTTACTGAACTAAACATGGACTGAGTTACTAAATTTTATTGACTGATGGAAATTTAATGATATCCGACAACTGACTGAGTTCATAAGATAATGGAGATTTCCTGAGTCATAATACTGTCTGAAGTCTAAGGATTCATAGCTTGATTGAGAGTATCGTGGAAACATGACATGGCTCTAGGCACATAGCTAATATTTTAGGTACAAGTACCTACAGGAATCGATGGAAGGAAAACTGACCAAGCATAACTTACTTTAACATATAACTAACATCATAATCCATAATACATATATAGAAGCATTCCGTCAAAACTTGCAATAGGCATAACTTGCACATATATTGGGATTTCATGATATCATACTAGTTGGGCATTGTTCCTTCATCTAGGCATTTAATCAAACACATGGTAGGCATAGTACATGTAGACAACATTATACGAAAATTAATCATCATGATTCATATTTAATTTCATCATCTAGGGTTTATTCATAGGTTCACATGAATATACATCTATTCAAATCAATTCCACATAAAATTGATCATCCTTCATGAATTTGAATTCAATTGATCATTCTCAACATAACAAAATAAACCCAACATGAAATTCAAAAAGAAATCCATAAACCTAAACTTATAAAAGAGATTCTTGGGCTTCATGGATGAAATGAGTCCATAATTGAACACTATGCATACCTTGGTTAGTAATTTTGTGAAGATTGACGTTGGAAATTCTTGATTCTGAATCTTAAAGCCCTAGGTTTTTCTTGAGAGAAATTTGAGAGAAACTAGTATATTGTGGGAAAAAAATTGCTAAATCATATCTTATTGGGTTTAAATAGAGGTAGGAAATTGACCCTTTTAACCCTGGACAGTGTCTTGTAATTTCAGTAAAATTTACCCAAACTAGGCCCTTGGCGCAATGCGGCGCTATTACGCCATGTCACTGGAATTTAAAATTTAGGAAATAGAGGGATGGCGCAATGCGAACCCATTGTGTTGCCCCTTACTTTGTGTCCTGGAACTTTGACACGATGTGGGAGAGATCGTGCTGAAACACTGGAAAAGAATAATTCTAAATTTGAGCCCTGGTATGATGCACCATAATTGTGGACCCCTAGTGGAATTTTCCAAATGTCATTTCGTTTTGTGGCGTGGCGCGCCACTGACTAATATGGCACTGTTTTATGATAGAAACTTGGAATAGTCGTAACTTCTGACCCAGTTATCAGATTTGGGTGAATCTTATGTTGATGGGAAGCTTATTAAATTTCCCACATGACAAAAAGTGAAAATCTTAGAAATTCCTCATGGAATAACCATAATTCAATTTAGAAGCTAATTTTAGACATTCTTGAGTCAAAATTAGCCAGGAAAAAGTATGGGATATTACAGATAGCCTTCACCTTTTCCATCTTTCTAGATAACAAGTGCTTAGTGAGCAGATCCATCTAGGTCTTCATGTGTGCTATATCTTGATCTCATTTCTCCTCTTTTTTGTGTTGCCCTGCAGTTATACTACTAGACACAATAGGGCTTCCTACCACAAAATCCCTAGTAAGCCAAACTTAACTTGTCTTAGTCAATCGTTCTAACATATCTGCAACTTCATTGAAAGTAAGCTCCATGAATGCTCCCCCTGCAACATTATCTAAAGTTGGTTTGGTGATGGAGTTTGAATCTCTGTAGAATATGTCCATCAAATGTTCATTGGTCATCTTGTGGTTGGGGCACTATGTCAACTTCTTCTTGAATCGTATCTAAGTATCTTATAGTGCCTCATTCGGTAACTGTCTAAAGTTGCTAAACTCGTCCCTCAAATGTAACATCCTGGAAGGCAGAAAGAACCTTTCTAGGAAAACTACCTTCAATTTCCCCCAATTTGTTATAGAATCAGGAGATAATTCATTTAAACACATTGTTATCTCCCCAGAAAGAGACAATGGGAAGGACCGAATACAAATTGTATTCTGTATAACCCCAAGGTTGTCAAAGGATTTGCAAATGTTGATGAAGTTCACAAAGTGCATATTTAGGTCATCCCCAAGAAGTCCTTCAAACAACCCCCTGAGATTAAGAAGTGTATTATGGTACTTATTATGTTAAACTTCACCCCAAGTGACAAGGGTGGTGGAATAATTGCTCCGGTCACACCAACCTCATCCAAGTCCAAGTCATCTTCTTATTCAGGCACAAACTGTATAATAGGTTGGCGGTTTGCTCTTGCTCTAGCTGCCTGATTTCTATTCACTGGCACAACCATGTTTTTAGCATGCCTCCAATTTGCTGGGTTGATCAAATCATCAAGATTAGGGACGTGAGATAGTTGACCATCATTCTATTGATTAACTTGTGCTCTAGCCAAGGCTGCTAGTCTCTTAGCTTATTACTGTTCTTCCATTCTGCCAATTAGTTGAGGTTCTGGATGAAATATTAATAATGGGTCTCCTCAACTCCTCGTACTTTAGTGAAAGATGAATAAAATAGCTAGATCCACAATAGTATCTTAAATATCAGAGAATACTACATTATAATGAGTTTTAAAATATGGAAATATGATACAGATATCTAAAATAATACCTAAACTGAGTATTTATATGCTTCCAGGGACTGGGGTTTTAAAATTCGAAACTCGGATTGCCTCTTAATGGCTAACGGATGAGTTAACGGCCCACCAAGCCCCTGATGGTTCATCACTGGGTTTTTTACAACTTTTCCAGTGATGTTGTGCTCTTTTTTAGCTTCGACGGCTAGGTTGATGACCTATCAAAGGACTAACGCTCCATTGCCTGGACCGTCTCTTCATTCCTCATTATGATGTTTTCTATTTTTGATCTGACGGCCAAGTTGACGACCTATTGAGGGACTAACAGTCCGTCACCTGGACGATCACAAAGTTCTACAACTCTATAGCTTTTTCTTATCGCTGACAGGCACCCTGATGATTCATCACGTTGTTGACGGTCCGTTAGTTTGACTGTCAATGCCCTTTTTCTATTGCTTTTCAAAGTTCTTTATCCAGCTAAGTCCTTTCCTTGAAAACACTAAAATCCAATATCATATATAACAATATTTGCTTGAAAACTCACAATTATCCCTTGTAAAAGATATAAAATATTCCATCAAAAGCTGGAACATCAACGACCAATTAATCAAGCATCCATTTTAGGAGTTCACATTCGACTAAGATTGATATCTAAAATATAAATAATCATCCTATTTATTTAACAATCTAAATATATTTTATTCATATTAAATTAGGTAAATTAAGTTACTAACTAGTAACCCTACACTCAAGTAATCACTAAGTTCAAGGCACTATCCAATTTTAGTCGATCATTCAACCAATAGGTTTTTTTCAACTTATAATTCTAGATAGAGTGATACACCTTTACACATCTTACATCATAGCTCTTAATCAAACTTGAATTTAGGTTTTTAAGTCATATTATCACCTCCTCTTATAACAATCAATCCTCCTAAGTATCTTCTAACAAGAATATCTCATACTGTAAATATACATAATACCGGGTTTACCCTTTTTAAGGTATTAAGGACTAGTTCTATAGATTAGAAGGTCACTTAATTCTTTTATTATTAATCACATTAACATATTAAACTCCATAAATAATCAAGTAAGCCATACAAATGCAAACACCCACCAAGGGATCACAAAAGGATAATACCTACATAATTATATCATTATTATTTTAATTCCATATTTTATCTATTCAAACTCTACGTCCATAGGCCTAGACATGAAATCTCCTATCAACTACAATTATTACATACAACTAATTCAAGATTTCCACACATTAAACCATAACCTACTAGGTTCCAAGCTAGTGCAACAAGAAAGCTATATCAGCAATGACATTCCTTCTTTATCTTCACATTTTTTATGGCTAAATTATCTAATAAACGACAAGTATAGAGAGTAATTAATAAGTTACTCTTCAAGTCAAAACTTTGAAAATTTAAAACCACCATTCTACCCTGATTTATATTGTAAACAATACTCTATGGTCAATTAACCATTGACTAGTTCTATCATGCTCAACCCATCTTCATTAATAGACCCCACATTTATTGAACTCAATATCCCCAACCACCAAAGTTCGTGCTTTTGAACTACAATTTCATACTAGAAAGAGTTAATTTACAATCTAATTCAATTCTACGTGAAAAAAAATATATTAATAGGTGTTTCCCATGATTTCATGAACCTAGGGATCTAAATTACAAGAATTTAACCATACTTCCCAATTATAATGATTCTAAAAAATGAACAGATTAATAAATGTTAAAAAGGAGTAAAAATCTTACCTCAACGAAGAATTTCCACCCCAAATATGAGAAAATCACCTCTATAAGGCTTAGAATGAAATGTTTGATTCTGGGGCCGAAACTCGTTAAAACCAGCTTTAAATACTGTCCTATTACCACAAGGAGGTTAATTTCTCATCTTGAATAGTGTTTAGTAAAATGGTCATAACTTTTTATTTCAAATGCAAATTAATAAACTATTAGATACTATTGGAAAAAGACTCAAACATCTTTTATTTGATGGGTATTTGTCCCCATAAATATTTATATTATAGAGTATATAATCATTTGAAGTCGATCCTTGTTTAAACATAGCTCAAAACTCAATCGATAAGAACACTTTCAACTTAACTTTGTCAGAGTTATTGGATGACCTTAGTACTTGTCCAATGTAGTACTATACTAAAGAATTAGTCTAATAACTTATGATGACAGAGGTTGTTATGATTTTTCACATATATTTTAGCAATAATTTAATAAATCATTATAAATTAAATAATTATTCTTCAACAAATGACAATGAGAAAGAAGGAGAAAAAAATAATAATGAAGTCACCTAAATCGACAAACAGCTATGGCTATCTACTACATATGACCACTTTGGTCACCCAAGTGGATTCTTGGATAGATCTTCCACTATAACTTTAAAGATTCAATTTCCCTAGTCCTTAATGTTTGTACATCTTCATCAAGAATGGTAATAGGTTCCTTTAATAAGAGAGGTTCTCATCTAGCAAGAGATAATCCTAATGAATAATGTAGTCACCAAATCTATGATATTTCTTGAGCATCGAAACATGAAACATGGGATAAACTTCCAACAAACATAAATGTAAGACCAACCTACAAATTAACAACCCTACATCTTTCCAGAACTTAAATGGTCCAATATACCTCAGAGTATGTTTACCCCACTTCCTGAGCAACACTTGATCAATTTGGGTGTAGCCCAACTTAAAACTCACAACTTGATATAAAGCAGTCATTGACTCAAATATAGAACTTAATTAAGGTTGGGGTCTATCCCACAAAAATACTATTAGGCCATAGGCCGATGTGGTTATTTGGACTTTTAGATAGTTATTTCCAGTAGAGGGGTTTCTAAATAAAGTAATATGTATGTTTATAAGGCCTTAAAGAGGGTACCAGTGAATAAAAATCTAAAAAAGAACCTATGATAGGTATTTACAGGCAAAAACAAAACCTATTTAAATAAAATTGAATTGAAAATTTGGCAGTGGCAATGAATCACTGTTAGTCTTAATGACTCATAATGTGTGTCATGACTCATTTATTATATCTATTTAATTATGTTGATGCCTCATATGGGTGGCTCATTAGCTTATCCGATGAGTCTTTCAGTGACTCATAACTCGTGGACTTAATTTACACCTTTTTAGTACTTTTTTCTACAGCTGCTTAGAATAAGCTAATTTCATTTTTTGCGGTAACTCATCGCACTCTTTCGATTACAAGACTAAATTTTCACCTTTCAACTTTTTTACTATATGACTTCTTAGAATGATTCACAAGGATTCATTAATTGAATTGATGGATTGTTATTGACACTCTTTGGTTGCTTGTTGGATTTAAACCTTCATAACTTTGTCTTATAATTTAGAATGAGTCAGAGCATGACTCATTGGTTGTACCAATGAGCCATCCCTTTATTACAATTATCACATTTATATTCTATCTTTCTTTTTATGTTTCTAATTATGAAACCTATTTTTTGTATAGACTAACAAACATACATCAAATCTGTCAAGAAGCACTTAAAAACGTACAATAATTCCATGCTTTAGGTATAGAAAATGCCGTGAAGCCACGATACAAAAACTTTCCATGAAATGCATGTATCTTACTAAGTCATCCAATAAGATATTTACACCTCCTCTCATGCAAAGCCTTAAAAAGGTCCATGTCAATGCTTGAATGATAATTAATGTAATATGGAAGCTTATCCAAAGGAAAGAACTAATCCCAATGACCTCAAAAATATATCACATACCCCTATATCATGTTATCCAATACTTGGATTGTCCTCTTAGACCACCCATCAATATGAGGGTGAAAGAGGTACTCATATTCAATCTAGTAGCTAAATCTTCATACTGTATCTACCAAAAGTTATGGGTAAACTGTGTACCCCAACCCATTAATAAATTATAGAAATGGGAACTCCATGAATCCTAAAAATTATCTTGGTATAAATTTTAGCCCATTTAGCTGCATTATAAGTAACCTGTACTAGAATGAAGTAGGTAGACATAGTCAGACTATCCATAATAACTCATATCAAATCATACTTCCCTAAAGTGTTGGAAATTCTAACAACAAAGTTTATAGCGATTCTCACTCTATAGGGATAATATAGTTTTAAGATTTGAGAAACAGGTTTCACGCGTATTTCTCAATTCCAAACTCAAAAAATCCTATCCCATTTCTGATTAACATGCTCTAAATTTTGGAAATAAGGTAAATTTCATTCTAGAATAGCCTCCCTGCTCTTTTATTCATAATATAGTCATTTTTGGCACTTCAAATTGTAGGCTGTTTTTGAATTAAATTTTTTGGTGAATTTGGATAATTTCTGAAGCATAGTAGCATCTCTTACATCTACAATGCCCCATGGCATTCTAGGTAAAATATTTATGGAGTTCATGATTGATTTGGGGCTTGAACAACAGTAGAATGTGAAAGGCTATTTTTCAAAATTTTCTTGACACTTTGGCCTTGTATATGGGTTTAAGCACTCAAATTTTTGTATATAGTAGTCCAATAATACTTTCCTAACCCTGATTTGTGTTTAAAAATTTGATAGAACACACTTTTTATAAAAGGCACCATTGATACATCTGTACGAATTGGGGTAAGATAAAGGATGCTTTGGGAAGTGTGGTAGAAAATTCACAACTCGACATAGGAGGCCTCGAAACACAACCTACCTTTTTTTCCTTGGAAAATAGTACACTAAGAAATACTATATATGTAAAAATCAAGTAAAAATTTTATGGATTTATATAGATATGTTGTCAAAATCAGCTCAGTTTGAAATCTGATTGTCTATTTAACAACTTTGAGCACTGGTGGAAACAAATTCATAACTCGATGTAAGAGCCTTTGAATTGTGATATGTATTGTTTTTGTGAAGAGGAATATAACAAATACAACATATATAAGGATCACGATTAAAATCTTTACATATTTGTACAAATATGTCATTAAAATCAGCTCTATCTTTCTTGGCTCTTCACCTTTGCGTGTCTATGGGAAAGTCTGTGAAGGAATATCTAATTCATATACTAACTATGCTATTAAAAAGTGCATTATGGTACTTAAGTGATGATACACCCCATCTTTTTTTCTATTAGCTCATATGACTGAACATAGAGTAACAATACTCTAAGCTGCCTACATACCTCAGGGAAGAGAATCAAGACATAATGTAGTTAAGGAGGATGAGTTAATTTTTTTTTCTTTTTCAATCTTTTTTGTTCTTTGTTTTTGTTTTTATGACTTATTGTGTCTTAATATTTTCCTTGGCTGCTTCTTTTGAGGTTTTCATCCTACGATATCCCTTTTTAAAGTAGTACATAGTTTGAACTTATGCGTGCCAGGAGTGACATGCATTTTATGCTTGTGACTTAAGAAGCATAGGTGACCTTAATGAAAATATTGGTTTAGGAACTTTCCATTGATGGGACCAACTCTTACGCCATATTTATCAATGATTTTGTATGCACCATTTGGATTTGCTTTCTTTATGAGATATGGCCTATCCTATTTTGATGCAAACTTGTCTCCCATGCATTAGTTGAGGCTTATGGGCCTTCAAATAGATAATACCAAGTCTATGAATGCAAAGGACCGTAGTCGTACATTTTTGTTAAAAGCTCTAACTAGTCGGCTTGATAGTATTCAAACTTTTGTTATGCTTCCAATTTTTTCTAGTATAATGCCTCTAACTCTTCTAGGTAAACATGAGTGATGCTTTCTGTCAAAAATCCTTAGACTACAATTCAAAGTGATGAAATTTCTTACTCCAATGGAAGGACTACTTCTACGCCATACACCAAATAGTATGGGTCACCTATGTAGCAGTTCTAAAGTTCGTTCAATATGCTTATAAAGATTCACCAATATTCTCATGCAAATATCTTTTAATCCTTGCAATAAATTCTTTTAGCAAGTTACCAAGTGTCTTGTTAAAAGCTTGAACCAAGCAATTCATAGGTGCATTGTACATTGAGATTTATGCTACTTAAAATTGAACTTCTCACACAAACTTCTCATAAGTTTATTTTTGAAAGGCATTGTATTGTCAGTAATTATATATCTCAGTATTCCATAACTAAATGTTACGTTTTACTTGATAAAGACAATAATAGTTTCCATCTTTAATTCTTTTAATGGCACAACTTCAGCCAGTTTTAGAGATAGTCTGTGGCTACCAAGATGTACATCAACCTTTTTGATGACTTTAGAAGAGATCCAATAACACCAAGTCCCCTGTTTTGAAAGAAAAGAAATCCACCATTAGATGAAGAGGTTTTGGAAGTTAGTGTATACAATTAGCATTAAGTTGACACACTTCACACTTTTTCGCATACTCTAGACAATTGTTACGCCCCAAATCTGGTACACAGAATGCTACACGGTGCCTATGACCCCAAAGGACCATAAGCTAACCCATGATTGATATTTGTAACAAAGCATTGAATAATATACTAAAATTATGTGGGATACGTAAAATCTGTAAGACCATAAGGTTCAAAACAGAATAAATATATGAAAAAATAATGTCTGAAAATGGTATAACAAATACCAAAACAAATCTAAAGTAACTATCTGGCATGCTATAGTCTGAAAGCCTCTAAACCGTATGAATAAGGAGTTGATAGGTCATGTCCCCAACTAACTCCAACAACTAAATTAAATTGAAAAATGAAATAGTAATGTAAACATCATGTCCTCAAAGGATGAGGACTCACAACTGACTCTGACTACTGAACTAGGATGCTACTGATGCTCTAGAACCCGTACTTCTAAACATACGGTATAAGACACCATAGCACAAATGTGTCATTACTTTGAATTTACTGATATGCAAGTGAGGTAGGATGAATGAAAATGGTTCATATGTATGAACAATACTAATTGACGGACTAACATGAACGTAAGAATACATGCATGACTACGTAACTATAACTGAGATTGTGATAGGACTAAATACTCAGTCTACTGATATTGACCTCTCAGTTGCTGATAAATGAGAAATAATGATACCATATTACTGAATACTGAGGGACTGATACTATGTTAATGATACATGAATAACTGCTTCTGACAGTTTTGATGATGAAGATCTGGTCTGGTTGACTGTATCTGACAATTCTCAAGCTAAATACTGATAACATGAGTTTCGAGAAATGATATAACTAATAACATGAGTGATTGTATCTAATAGTACTAAATCTAATGGAACTAGCTGTATTCCGTATTATATCTAAATTTGACTGTATCTGACAGTCCTGAAATCTGAAGAACTATCTGAGTTCTTTTACTGAGACTGAGACTATGGGAGGTATTTGTCTAATAGACATGCCCTAAAACTGAACTGGTGAGGTCCAACCTGTAACCCAGATGGAAGGGTATCAATACCGTACCACGGGTAAAGACCTGTTGTGAGTATACCCTCCCTGATAGGGAGCTTTTCCATCATCCCCTCCTAGTAGTAACCCAAATGAAATGTATATATATATATATATATATATATATATCCCTAAATGAATAGGGTGCATCTCAACCTACGATGGCTACATAGTTCTAGAACATAAGGATTTCTTCTAAGGATCAAATACTCCACTGAATAATAGGTGAGTCCCCATCCTTGGGATCACTCGGTGCTAATCCTACTCCTAACTGAGTAGACACTAAAATCATTAACTAAACTAAACTAATTTAACTTAACTAAACTGATTAACTGATGGTATCATTTAGCGGGGATAAAATTAAATTTACTAAGTTCTGCTGACCGACAGAATGCTACTGAGATCTGAGGACTGACAGAGATTATTGAAGTTACTGAGAATTACTGGGAATATTGAGATCATGAAGATTACTGAACTACTGAGATTACTTAGATTTCTGAGATTTCCTGAGCGACATGACGGACTGAGTTCTATGGATCGTGACTTGTCTGAGAGTATTGTGAAAACATGAAATGGCTCTAGGAACAAAGCTAAGTTGTTGGGTACAAGTATCCCTAAGACTCGATAGAAAGAAACTAACATAACATGACTTACTCGAACACATAACCAACAACACAATTCATAATTCATATATTAAAGCACTTCATCAAACATGTGATATGCATAAACTTAGGAATAAATAGGGATTTCGTAATATTATGCTAGTTGGGCACTTTTCCTTCATAGAGGCATTCAATCAAACACATGGTAGGAATAGTATATGTAAACAACATTGTCCAACAATTAGACATCGTGGTTCAATTCTAATTTCATCATTATAGGCTTTAATTATAAGTTCACATGAATATACATCTATAGTAATTAATTCCACATAAAATTGATCAGCCAACATGTATTAGAATTCAATTAATCATTCTCAACATGAACAAAACAAAACCAACATGAAACTTATAATGAAATCCATAAACTTGAAGTTGGAAAAGAGATTCTTGGGCTTCATGGATAGAAAGAGTCCATGAATGAACACTACACATACCTTTGATCGTAAATACATGAAGATTGATAGAGAAAATTCTTGAAATTTGACAGTGAATTTCCTTGGAATTGAACCTTCTATGAAAACCTTAGGGCTCGATTTTTATCTTTGGCACGATGCGCCACTATCGCGCTAAGTCACTGGAACTGGACAATTGGGAATCTTCATGGTGGTGCGACACAGAGCTATCGCGTTGCCACCTTATTTGAGACCTGGAAGTTTGCGCGATGTGCTACTATAATGGAGAAACATTGGAAATTGACAATTTCCATTTAAGCTGGCTCTGCGATATACTGATGGTTCAGGTGATACATTGTGTCACTAAAAAGGGTCTAAATCTACGACTGGGTGTTAGATTTGGGCGAATTTGGTATTGATGTAAAACTTATTTCAAAGAAAGCTTCTAATAATCTTGGGGAAAAATTTCAAGCTAGGAAAAGTATGGGTATTATAATATCTTCCCCTTAAGAACATACGTTGCTTACAACTGAGATTCAAACTTGAGGGTCAACTTATGAGTATACCTTACTTCAAAATGGATTCATTTCGTGAGAAGAGAATGGAACACTTATGTTATAAAGGTTTAGGGGAACATAGCATATCTCCCCCTTTGGACACTAGATCCCTCTAGGAATACTGTCTTGGCTGAGCTACTGAGGGGAAACTAAGGCGATGCCCAAGGCACCTAGTATCTGAACCTTGATTGATTATCTGAGATCTGAAACTTCAGGCCTAATACATCATCTAAGATAAAGCAAATAAGCTTCGTGCACTGCAACTGAGACTACTAAAAGATTTATGAGATGCTAAGCACGAATACATAAACATACTGACTCATCTGATTAACTGGATAACTGATAGCTGAATACTGGGTATGAGAGATTGGTCTATACTTATTCCAAATAACTGGACTAAGGTTGGAAAACATTATGTATCGGAAATAATGATTGATAGGATAACGTGAGGTAACTGAAAATGAATGAGCAAAACTGTATCACCTCAAGAATGCAAGGCTAGACATATATTATGGTATGGAACAATTCTGTAGTCTGAGGTACTAAAACACTACTAACTGAGTGACTAATAGCTGTAGCATTGATCAAGAAAGTCTGGAACTGAACTGAGTTTCTGATCTGATTACTGAACTGAAGTTGGTATTATAAGTAAAATTGTAACTGAGATTCTTATTGGAACTGAATGTTGGGTTCTGATAATTGAGGTTTACATTGATATTGAAGTACTGATACTTGATACTGATTACTAATTAGGGAAAGATTGGCATAGGTAAGGATTCGATGCTCAAATAAATACTATATCAACCTCAATAATCGACTAAGGCCTGAGGAACAAACTACCAACATTATGGATTTGTCAAGATATTGAAACTGGAGGTACACATGATGAAATTTGAGCTTGACTGATAACTAGGAGTAGAGCATAAGTCATGTGGACTAAACATATGGTAAAACCTGACATGAGTGTCTGAGTTATGAGCTATATGACTTAAGTCTGAAATTTCTGTGTTCATGGAATATGGCTCGTACTACTGAGGCTATTGGAACCTGTCCTGCTAGGAATTCAACACACACACTATCCTATAAGAAGTGTGTGAAACAAGCGTAGGTAAGGTGATGAATGGGATACAAAACAATTGCACTAAGATACAAGTAGGTCAGAAATGATCTTCCCTTAGTGATTACCTACAGATACTGGAACTACACCCTTATGATGCTTACCACACTCTGCGCAAAATGGATGAGTAAGAATCCCGCTCTCACTATTCTAAGCCTTGGAGCTTGATGCCCTATTTCCAAGGTCATTTTTGAACTTTGGTACTGAGCCACTAGCTGAAGAGTGAACAGGGGATGAATATTTCTGACATAACTAAGAACGGTTACTACCTTGTCACCCATGTTGTGCAAAACTATAGCTATTTGTTATGGCTCTCTTATTTTCTTTCTCCTCTTCTTAAGCTTTTGCTCCACCATCTGTTGGGCATATATCATAAGCCTAGATATGTCCATGTCACCAATCAACATCGCAGTCCTGCATTCCTTAACCACTCTACTTGATACCCCTGACACAAACTTACTCATTCTGGATCTGCTATCTACTACTACATGGGGAGCGTACCTGGCTAGCTGACTGAACTTGAGGAAGTAATATTTTATGCTCATTGTACCTTGTTTGAGATTGATTAACTCTAACATTTTATCCTCCTTCTGATCTATGGGAAAGAACCTATCTAAGAAAGATGCAGTGAACTCTTCCCACTCTATGGGCTCTATATCTGTACCCCTATCTACCTTCCACTATTAATACCACATAGGGGCTATACCTTGTAACTGATAGATAGATAACTCTACGCTCTCACTGGAAGTCACTCCCATGATGTCTATAACTTTCTGAACCTGATTGAGGAACTCTTATAGATCCTCTTCAAAATTAGAATCGGTGAATAGAGGAGGATTCATTAGGGTAAAGTTCTGAATCCTGACTACAGTAGAATTTTCCACTGGGTTGGCTGGAATAGCAGCTGGCCGTTCATTCTAAGGTGTAAATGAACTGGCTAGAGTAGAGAATGTAGTCCTGAATTCTTCATGAGAGACATGCTCATCCAGAGGATTTAGTTGGACAGGCTAAGGTGCTGACTAATTTCCATTTCCCCCTTCGCTAGCCCATATGGGAGGCATGATCTGTAAATGAAGGGAAGAAGTAGATAAGACTGAGATTTTAACTTTGAACCTATGCTCACTGGCACGACGTAAATACTGAAAGAAGGAAAACTGTTCCTAAAACATCTCATAGCCTTCTACACATAAGTGTGGTGTACAACACACACATGTATAAAACTTTACTAGATATGGCTTTTCAAACTTCCTAGAACACTATTGAACCTTAGGCTCTGATACCAAGTTTGTAACGCCCCAAATCTGGTACCAGGAATACTACATAGTGCCTATGACTCTGAAGGACCACAAGCTAACCCATGACTAATATCTATAACTAAGCACTGAAATTATGTGGAATACGTAAAAGTTGTAAGGACATAAGGTTCTAAACGGAATAAACATCTGATAAAATAATGTCTGAAAATGGTATAACAAATAACAAATATGAAGTAACTGTCTGGCATGCTATAGTCTAAAAGCCTCTAAACTATCTGAATAAGGAGTTGATAGGACATGTCCCCAACTAACTCCGACAACTGAATTAAAATAAAAGATGAAATAGTATTGTTATCATCATGTCCTTGAAGAACGAGGAATCACAACTGGCTCTGACTGCTGAACTGGGATGTTACTGATGCTCTGGAGCTCGTACTTCTAAACCTATAGTATAAGACACCATAGCACAAATATGTCAGTACTTTGAATATATTGGTATGCAAGTGAGGTAGGCTGAATTCAAATGGTTCATATGCATGAACAATACTAACTGACTGACTAACATGAACATGAGAATACATGCATGACTACATAACTATAATTGAGATCGTGACAAGACTGAATACTAAGTCTACTAATATTGACCCCTGAGTTGCTGATAAGTGAGAAATATTGATACATTAGTACTAAATACTGAGGTACTGATACTATGTTAATTATACATAAATAGTTGCTTCTGATAGTTTTGATGATGAAGATCTGGTTTGGTTGATTGTATCTCACAATCCTAAAGCTGAATATTGATAACACGAGTTCTGAGAACTGATATAACTGAGAACATGAGTGACTATATCTCACAGTAATAAATCTAATAGAACTAGCAGAGTTCCATACTTTATCTAAATTTGACTGTATCTGACAGTCCTGAAATCTGAAGAACTATCTGAGTTCTTTTACTGAGAATGAGACTGAGACTGAGACTGTGGGAGGTAATCATCTAACCGACATGCCCTGAAACTAAATTGGTGGGGTCTAACTTATAACCCCAGCTTGAAGGGTGTCAATACCATGCCACGAGTAAAGACCTATTGTGAGTATACCCTTATTGATAGGGTGCTCTTCAGTTAACCCCTGCTAGTAGTAACCCAAATGAGATGTGTGTATATATATCCCTAAACTCATAGGGTATATCTCAACCTACGCTGGATACATAGTTTTAAAACACAAGGATTGCTTCTAAGGATCACACCCTCTACTGAATAATAGGTGAGTCCCCATCCTTGGGTTCACTCGATGCTGAATCCTACTCCCAACTGAATAGGCACTGAAATGATTAACTAAATTGAACTGATTTAACTGAACTAAATTAATTAACTGATGGTATTGTTTAGCGGAGTTAAAATTGAATTTACTGAGTTCTGTTGACCGACAGAATGCTACTAAGATCTGAGGACTGACTGAGAGTACTGAAGTTACTGAGACTTACTGGGAATACTGAGATCATGGAGGTTACTGAAATACTGAGATTACTATGATTTCTGAGATTTCCTGAGCCATATGACTGACTAAGTTTTATGGATCGTGACTTGTCTGAGAGTATCGTGAAAACATGACATTGCTCTAGGCACAAAGCTATGTTTTGGGTACAAGTACCCCCAAGACTCGATGGAGCGAAACTGACATAACAGGACTTACTCGAACACATGACAAACAACACAATTCATAATTTATATATTAAAGCACTTCATCAAACATGTGATATGCATAAACTTGTGCATAAATGGGGATTTCATAATATCATGCTAGTTGGGCACTTTTTCTTCATACACGCATTCAATCAAACACATGGTAGGCATAATATATATATAAATAACATTGTAAAACAATTAGACATCATGGTTCAATTCTAATTTCAGTATTATAGGGTTTAATTGTTAGTTCACATGAATATACATCTATAGTAATCAATTCCACATAAAATTGATCACCCAACATGGATTAGAATTCAATTAATCATTCTCAACATGAACAAAACAAACCCAACATGAAACTCATAAAAAAATCCATAAACTAGAAGTTGGAAAAGATATTCTTGGGCTTCATGGACAGAAAGAGTTCATGAATGAACACTACGCATACCTTGGCTCATAAATACATGAAAATTGATGGAGGAAATTCTTGAAATTTGATGGTGAATTCCCTTGGAATTAAACCTTCTATGAAAAATCCTTGGGCTTGTTCTTGAGAGTTTTTGAGAGTAATTGAGTATAAGTTGCTGAATTATGACCAAATCTCATGTTATAAGGATTATATAGGGTGGGAAATTGACCCTTTTAACCCTAGGACACGTATTTAATTTTTGAGAAAATTTCTCGATTTTCGTCCTTGGCGCGACGTGCCACTATCGTGCCAAGTCACTGGAACTGGACAATTGGGAATCTGCATAGTGGCACGATGCGGAGCTATCGCGTTACCACCTTGTTTGAGATCTGGAAGTTTAGCGTGATGCACCACTATCACGGATCAATACTGGAAATTGACAATTTCCATTTAAGCTGGCTCTGTGATGCACTGATGGCTCAGGTGATACACTATCTCACTAAGAAGGCTCTAACTCTTCGACCAAGTGTCGGATTTGGGCGAATTCAGTATCGATGGAAATCTTATGGAATTTCCCACATAAAAAAGTAAAAATCTTGAGAATACCAAATATATAAAAGTGGATTCATATTTCAAAGAAAGCTTCTAACATTCTTAGGGAAAAATTTCAAGCTAGATAAAGTACGGGTATTACAACAATCAATCACTATTGTCAGCCAGCACTACCCCATCCTATTAATACAAAAATGAAGTTTGGGCTCTCATTGGCATGCCTTTCAAGTGTAAAAATGCACTACTTGGATGGTTGTGGTGCCACAGTAGGTGGTGTAGTAGGTGTTTAGGAGGTACCTACTGCATTAGAGGTTTGGGGTTTGTATTGGTAGATCTCGGGGCATCATCATTGTAGGTGAACCTTACGATGTCATCTCTATTCCCTCCAGCCTCATAAAATTCTCTAATCACCATGGCTGCTAATTTGGCCTTCTTAGAGATCAGGTTGATTGAATCTCTAATTAATCCCAGATCTATCATGGTTTTCATCCTCAAAAACTGATCAATACCTAGGAGTTCTTACACTCCTAAATTCTGAAAGGATTTTCTTCAACATAAAATGGAAAGCCACGAATGTATCAGTACTCATCTCCCAATCTCTAATCTCTCTTATAATCTATTTTGCTATATATATCGCGTAGCCTACCATGATATTTGCTATAAGATTCACTTTGTCAAACCAACAATATTGTCCAAATGTGTCTTATCAAAGTCCCCCAATCCTTGGACTAAAAGTTCAGACTACCCTTCTTGGTTGATGATGAATTTCCTACACCACCAATTTCCCATGGAGCTTCCTCCCAATCTATAATAATGATTCCAACCATTCACCAGAACTTAATAAGATTATCCTCTGATCCAATTTGCTTTAACTTTACCTTATACATCTTTTCCAGTAAATGTTAAAACCAAGCAATGTCAGATAGAGGTATGAATCATTCATATTCAAAACTCTACAAATTGTCAATGCTAAGATGTTCACCTAAACACCTTGAATTACAACATATAGTAATGGGTCTACACCTTTCCAAAGTCTCCCTTGAGATTTTAGACTTTTAAGTTCCATCTGGTATACAGTATAAAACTCATGAACCAATGCTGCACTATACTGGCCTAGGGTTCTAGTCATCCATTTAAAGTTTTATTATCTAAATCAGACATCAAATGTAGGAACCTTATACATGCCTGTGGTGGTCAGCTTTCTCTCCATATAAATGCCTCATTCGTATTTTCCATTTGTAGAGTTATGGCAATATCTTTATCATATAAGTCATGTATTCTAGGGTACCCCTACCATTATATAATAGGCACCGAAGTTCTTTATTAAAAAGTGGGGTGGGGGTGCTCATGGTGATTAAAACTCAAATGGTGTATCGATCTGCTCACTCTAACTGTCTTTATTAAAAAGTGGGGTAGGGGTGCTCATGGTGATTAAAACTCAACTGGTGTATCGATCTTCTCACTCCAACTGTAATCTCTAGATTCAAAATCATATTTATTATCATCCCTATTCATATTATTTTATTTCTTAGAGCTTGATACAATCTCACTCGCATCCTTACCATTTTCTTCCTTATCATCATCATCATCATTATCGTCCTTCTTATAGAAGGATAGTGAATGGGGTGGTGAGGTGCTAGGGCTCTTCATTATTGGTGTAGAGCTGCGTGGAGTGACCTTCCCTGAGTTTTTTTTTCACCATGAGGTCTCTTCTTTATTGGATCTACTTACCCCTCCAATAGGTATTCCTTGACTGAGCCGCTTGAATCATCGATATGCTTATTCTTGAGTTGGCAACTAGTTTTTGGGGTAGGTTTTTTTGGGTTTTGCTTCTTTGTTGATTGCTTCTTAGTTGAATCAATTTTCGAAGCCATTGGTACTTATTGAAACATACCTATTAGTTGGTTCTAAGAAAAAGAGAGAAAATAAAAAAATTTAGTGTTAGTGTAGTAGGATCTGGGCACCCCCACGACATCAGGTACGAGTGATATCCTCAAGTTATGAGTCATTAGGAGACTTGTAAGGTGAAAGGATTCCTAATTAGTATTAACAGGAGAGGAAACAAGTCCTTCTAATGAGTCATAGTGTCAGACTACAACTAGTAGCCTACGCTTATTATCGACCCAGAAATACTTTCCTGATGCAATACTCTTTGCAGTCATTACAACTTCGGACTATAATTGATATAGTGTGACTAAACTCTTTGAGATGATTCATAATGTTACTAGAATCTATACTCTTCTAGAAAACCATGTTACTAGTGGTTATGAATCACGTAATGACTCGTTAGGTGACCCTACGAGTCGTTAGGAGTTCTACAACTACTATAACATGAGTGATTAGAGAATTTGGTGTCTACTCTCAATCCCAACACAATAATATACACATAAAGACAATCATTCAATCATTCCTAATTCATCCCCATCAACAAAGATTCTTAAACATTAGATGATTCACTCCTAATATTAGTTTACTTAACAAATTTCTTGGGAACAGGGCTCGTTTATTTTTATGCATACTTGTTTTGCTCAAGAAATTGAATCAACTATTTTCACATTGAAGCATCAGTTTAACATTTATGAATTTAAAGACAAAATATTTACTTGTTGCTTGTCTTGGATTCTCTTTGAGCTAAACTTTAATGAATTTCGAGCCCTACACTTTGAGATTGTTTGATTTTTTTTGGAGCTTGTATGTAGCTGATGTTGGGATGAATTTAGTATTTGTTGAGCTAAGTTGATCTCTTAGGAGAATGGAGGGAGTCACATTTTTGAATTATTGGAATACCAATCATTTGGTCCCTTCGTTTTATTTTAATAAATCATGCGACTTGGAACGGGTAGACCCGCTAGGCCCGTGATGTTAGGCCTGGTAACGAGTCTAATGAACATCTCATAACATGTGATTGCGGGTCATAGACTCCCTCTTTAAGGATTATAACCTTACCTAGTTCTCCACTTATTACAACTTAGGGTGACGAGTCGTTGTCACTGACTACGACTCAACTTGAGAGTCGTAATGACTCCAAAAACAAAATACCTCAAAGTTGTTCGAGTTTTAGCATCCTACAACTTTGGTGATGGGCCATAGAGTATGACTCCTAAAAGTGCATCTTGATTCCTACTACCAAAAGTTTTTCTGCAATCTCCAGCCCTTCACATTGAACACACAAGTTACCCAATAATAAAAAAGTACAAAACATGGGTTGTCTCTCATGAAATGGTTGATTTAATGCCACAGAATGACTTTTCTAGGTTGGATACTCAGACTTCCCCAACCAAACCCATGGGTTTCCTCCCATGCAGTGCCTAATTTAATGCCGCGGCTTGACTCAGGTTCCTTGGTTACTCAGATTTCACCAAGGCTCAAATCATTAACCATTTTTACTTTCTCACTGTTACATTTAGTGCTTGAACCTTTGTCCATTCACTTTGAATGGGGCTTTACCATCACACTTCCATTTAATAGCACCATATAGGACACACTTACCATATTAATGGCCCATACCACCTAGACTTCAACTTGCCTGGAAATAAGTAAGGTCTCAAATTAGACAACAAAACTTGATCACCATGCTTAAATATTCTTTTTTTGATTTTTAGAGAAGAACCCTTATAATCCTGGAGTCAAAATTTATCCAAGTCATTCACTTTGCTCATCCCTAGTTTTGATGCATCATGCTACTTAAAATTTAGCTTTTTCAGTGCCTATAGTGCCTTTTGCTCAAGTTCAATAGGCAAGTGGCATACCTTGCCATACACAAGCTGGTATTGAGAGGCATCTAATTGTGTCTTATAATATATCCAGTCGGCCCACAAACATCATTGAACTTTCTCGAACAATCAGTCTTGTTGGCATTCATAGTTTTCACTAATAAGGACTTGATTTATCTATTGGAGGCCTCAACCTATCTTCTTGTCTAAGGGTGATAAGGTGTTGCAATCTTATGATTTACTCCATATTTCTCAAGTAGATTCTTGAATAGACGATTATAGAAGTTTGACCCACTGTCACTAATTATTGCACATGGAGTGCCAAATAGAGAAAAAATGTATTTAATCAAAAATTTGGTGACACTTCTACCTTTATTATTAGAGAGCGCTACCACTTCCACCCATTTGGACACATAGTAAATCTCAACCAGAATATATTTCATATTGTAGTAGCTCAAAAATAGACCCACAAAGTCAACACCCCACACATCATATAGCTCTAACTCTAGAATAGGGGTCATAGGGAGTTCATGACATCATAAAATCTTTCCTTGATGTTGGCATT
Organism: Capsicum annuum; assembly: GCF_002878395.1. Classification (NCBI taxonomy): domain Eukaryota; kingdom Viridiplantae; phylum Streptophyta; class Magnoliopsida; order Solanales; family Solanaceae; genus Capsicum; species Capsicum annuum. The sequence continues at coordinate 95,110,192 of NC_061122.1, read as the reverse complement.
AGTAATAGGCTCGTGCAAAGTCATGGGCATCCTTATATATTGTAGTCCAGTAATACCCATATTGCAAGATTTGGTAAGCTCTATGAGTTCCTCTATGGTAACCCCCAATAAGTGAAGCATCACAAGAATCAAGAATACTTTTTATTTCCACCTCCAAGAAATATGTATGAATCATACCATCCACACAAATCCTGAAAAAATAAGGATCATCCCAGAAAAACTTCCTTACCTCATGCATAAATATCTTTCTCTACAGGAAGGACAAGTCTCTTGGGATAAGAGCACTTGCAAAGTAATTGGAAAAATTAGCATACCAAGGAATTAGGTCTTGTGATGCTGCTAAAATCTATTTGCCTGTAAAATTATCATTGGTTTCAAGAACATCCCTAAGTTTCTGCATTGATTATTCCTCAAGTCTAGACAAGTGATCTGCAACTGATTTTCCATGACTTTCCAACCCTTTACCTCCAAATCAAACTCTTGTATAAAGAGAACACAATGAATCTATCCCAGCTTTGCATCTTTTATCGCCATTAGGTATCTCAAGGATGCATGATCTGTTTGAATTATGACCTTAGTACAAATCAAGTAGGATCAGAATTTTTTGAAGGAAAAAACCACTGCTAGAAATTCTTGTTCGGTATCAGTATAGTTTTTGTGAGAAGGGCTTAATGCCTTGCTGGCATAATAAATTGGATGGAGTATCTTTTCTCGCCTTTGTCCTAGGGAAAAACCTTAATCTATACCACTTTCATCACACATGATATCGAATGGTAAGGATAAATCGGGGGTATGTGACCAAGTTCTCCTCAAGATACTCAAAAGCCTTCAGACATGTCTCATCAAAACCAAACTCTACCTCTTTCTCAAGAAGCTTGCATAGAGGGTTTGCAATCTTTGAGAAATGCTTGATGAAATACCTGTAAAAATGAGAATGACCTAACAAACTCCAAATGCCCTTCACCGAGACTAGTGGTGGAAACTTCTCAATTACTTTAATTTTTGACTTATCCACCTCTATTCCACTTTTTGAGATCTTGTGACCAAGCATAATTCCTTCTTTCACCCTAAAATGACATTTTTTCTAATATAGCACCAAATTTAATTCCTTACATCTATAAATAGTATTGTACAAACGGACCAAAAAGTCATTTCAGAGAATCATCCACAAATACTTCAATGGTATCTTCAACCATATCAGAGAATATTGACATCATACATCGCAGAAAGATGGCGAGAATGTTGCACAATGAAAATTGAATTTTATTGAACTCAAAATTCCCATAAGGATAGGTAAAGGTCATCTTTTCTTGTTCTTTGGGTGTGCAACTGATGTTGGGTGTATTTGTACATTCTAGTATTACTATTCTAGCCTTTTTAGCCCTTTTTAAAGGATAATTCTTATTCTATATGTGTTGATAGTAATATAAATGAGAATTCATGTGTCGAAGTATGTTCTTACAATGTTTAATGGTGTTTTCACATGAGTTTTGTTTCAATTTAAGCATTTAGTGTTTAACCAACAAAACTAGTGTGACTAGCTTGAGCTAGGTAATTGTCTAGTCTATTGTGTTGGGTTCTAATGTGTTTTAATGAGTTACTAAGGTTGTTATTATATATTTATATGTGAAAAAAATTATTTATAATGTTCAATAGTCAATTGGATCAAGAAAATATTGAAAACAAAGAGCTGAAATCAAAGTGAAATTAGCCTATGCTTAGCTCATGTTTTGAGTTCACCATCTTGGATGTTCTATTGTTTTAAGCTCTAATTTGTGGTTTTTAATAATTTAGGATGATTTTATAATGGATAATTATGTTATATTAAGGATATAGAAGCTTCAAATCAAGTATAAACAACTCAATAAGGCTCGAAATGGCTCAATGAAACAGAAATGCAGAAATTGACTTCATTTGGAGTCCTGAAATATATTAGACCATGGAGGGTGCATGATAAGTCCAACGGACTCATGTAAAACATTAATTGATTCAAAAAAGTATGTATTTTAATATCCGTAGGTGCTTGTATCATTTATTGAGTGTAAGGAGGTGCCACGATGTAGTAAAATCGCTGTAAAATTCTTGAAAGTGACTCACTGGTGGTTAAAATAGTGGCTACCAGTCTCGCAACTGATCACCAGTTTGACCACCAAGTTAAAATAGAATTCAGGATTTCAGGACACTTAGTGATGGTCAAAATGGTGGACCACCAGCTTTGCTACTGACCACCAAACTGACCACCAGACCCAAAAAGAATCCAAGATTGCGGAGGAGCCAGGGACGGTCAAAATGGTGGATCGTCAGTCTTATGATGGACCACCAGTTGGATCGTCAGACCTTATCCAGAAATAAATTTTCATGAAGAGTCAATGACGAACCAGATGGTGGACCGTCAGACTTTTGACGGACCACCACTTTGGCCATCAACTTTGACACGACTTTTTTGATCTTTAAATTTTAAATTCTTTTTTATCTGGGAACATATAAATTCTAAATTTTAGGGTTAGAATTATCATATTTTTATTATATTTGCATTTTTTATCATAGCCTCTATACTTGAAACTCTCAGTAAGGTAGTATTTTTTGAATTAAGCAAATCTTGTAGACCTAATCATTCCATCTCTATTGAAGATTCAAGAACAAATTCTTGTAACCTTTTTAAGTAAATCTTGCATTTATTTATGAATAATACAAAGATTCTTTCTATTTCTTCTATGGAAATGTGTGGCTAAGCTCCCATAACTAGGGTTACGGGAGCCTTGATGTCAAAAATGGATTTTGGGTTGTGAATCCAATTGAGTTCTATGAGTAATGGACATTCTATAAATGTTTCTTCACTGTAATGAATTTTGTTGGTTGCAACCTTGAAGAGTGAGCCCTTAAATATCACTTGTTCGAAAAGGAAAGTATGTGTTGAGAAAAAAAAGGGTTTACACAAATTCTCAAGGCTTTAAACCTTAGATTAATGATGAATGCCTTAGCAGGATTGATCTACATGAGAAAATAGTTGAATAAATAATATATCCTTTTAGTTTGAGAGAATTGAGGGATAAATTACCCAATTAAGGTGAGAAACTAATTGGTAAATAATAAGAATTAACTACTTTTACAATGAAAATTGTTAATTGGAACTCATAAGTCATTCACATCCCTAATTTTCAAGCATCTTGGTAACCATAACTCTAGTTTCTTTAATATCATTGAATTACAACTTACAAAATGAATCATTAGATGGAATAACTCTGTTACAATAAATTAGGACATAATTCACTAATTAAAACCCCACTTTATCTTTTCATATCATTTATTTGAATTCAACTTATGGCTATAGTTTCAAAATAGTTTAATCGCCCCTCACATTGTTCCCTATGGATTCGAACCCTACTCCAAAGTTGGGTAAATATATTGACGACGACTGCCTTTCACTAAATTAACGTTTACGTTGAGCGTTATCAAAAATCGTCCGTTGCCGAGTAACAATTAGGCGTATTGAGTTAGTTTGGAATTTTAGTTTTCTTGCTTGAATGCAAACTTGTAAATATATATTTAGTTTGTTTTTTTTTTATTTTCTTTTATTTTTATTATTCTCACACCTTTTTGAGAGGTCAACCTGGATAAATGTTTTTGGAGTGATGATGATTCTTGTGATTATTGTGGGGGACCACATTATGAGGCTTGCTGTCCATATTTAGATAGAACTGTAACTTGGTATTTGAGTTGTGGTTAATGTGATCATTCTAAAGATATGTTTGCTTCCATGATTAAAGCGGACAAATTGATAAAACAAATTTTAGAGAATTAAACACAGTTGTGGGAAGAGCTAAATGAGTTACCTCTCCCACCATGTTTACAGTGGATAAATAAAGAAGAATATGAGGAGGATATCAACCAATTTAAGGAGAAAACTTAAGAATCACAGTCACTCGATTGTCATCTTCATCTTGAGACTGACATTAAGAAGTTGAATAATAGTGAGTATATAGTAGATAGTCTAAATTTTGAAGTAGAATTAGTTGGCCTTCACTCGAAGCATTTTTCCATATTATGTATAGATGATATCTTCTCTGTGGAATCATCTAAAATAGTGGAAGAATGTGAAGATGAGGAACAAAAATCCTATATTATTTATTCTACACTTGATAAGCAATATAAAAATGCACCTCAATTTAATACCGAGTTGTTTACCATGCATCATCCATTACTCGGCTTCTTAATCTTTGTACCACCCCCTTATGAGAGAGAAAAAAAGATGGATGATAAGTTGGGGGTGAAATTTATATCCTTACGGTAGAGGAAAAAGTAAATTTGGGTCGAGCTGCGACACTAAAGTAGGCGATTCTTGGGAGGCAACCCAAGCTAAGGAGAAAAGTTTTGTTTTAGTTTTTATTTCACGTAGTTTTTGTTTTTGGTTGAGTCAAAGGTTAATGGGAAGTCTGAGTACCATAAACTTGAGCTAAGGAGCATGGCATCAAATAAGAGTGGAGTCACAAGGATCTCCTCAATGTGAAAATGCATCTAGCTAGGCCTAGAGGCTTTAGGGAGTCTTCCTAACGCTTTATTTAACAATTCACTTTTGGGACAAAGTAGGTTTTTAAGTGTGGGGTGGGGAAATTCCCAAATTTTGGCTAAACTTATAAATTTTAGATTGAGAATAAGTGAGATATTCTTGTTGGTGCTATTTTTGATTACATGATTCAAGTGAGTTTGTTTGTAAAAATATGTTGAATTATGTGAATTGCTATTTTTGAGACTCTTAGGCTCATGTTTGTGACTCTTGTAATTGTTGGCTTAATTTTGAATTTGTGCTATTTTTTGGTTGAGAGTCTATGATGATCCTCTATGAATTGAGCACGTGCTATGTGCGTGTGAAATTTTTGTATATTCCTTATTGTATGTGATGTCTAGAACTTGCCTGGTGTGTATGTGAAGCAAAATAAAGAATGTGAGTTTAGGAGATGATTTAGGCATTTCTTTGATAGCCTAGTTTTATACCTTCTTTTACCTACCCTTTTGCATTATCTTAGTTAACCCCATTGAGCCTTTAGCCTTCCGTTTTGCAACCTCATATGAAGCCTAATCCCCTTCCTTGATTGACCTAAATTTGATCCAAATCTTCTAAGTGCTTTAATATACAGGACTAAGTAGGAAGGTGAAAGTGAAACTCTAAGAATATGTTCATTGTGTGCCTAAATTGTGATGGTTACGAACTATAGAAAGTATGAAAGAAATTTCAGTTTTTTTTTTGTTGCCCTGTTTTTGTTACAATGAACCTGTTTTGGCCCTGGCCTATTTAGGACAATGTACACCTCAACCAATGAGAATAACTTTAGTTGAAGGTGGCTACTATAGGGGTGCGTAACAATAACTGGTGATCAAGAAGAGTTAAAAATTGACTTGTGATGTAAAAAGGGAAGTACTCTTACCATAATTATTGTTAATGTCTTGAACAAAGTTAGGGCAAAAACAAAAAGAAATGGGGCGAAGAAAAAAAAATAATTTCTGGTGTAATTTGGTTGTTGAATATTTGTTTTAAATGTATAAGGTAGTGTATTGAAGAGCTTAGAGAGCATAGTCACTATTCTTGGCCCAAATAGTTCCTACCCTTCCGCTAGCCTACATTACAATCCAGAAAAGACCTACTTGATCTAAAGCTTTACATTTGACTATTAGTGTAGCATTACACTAAGGGCAATCCTATGGTTCGTTATGGGTAACTTGTGAATTCTTTGTGAGAGAGAGAAAAATTTGATTCTTTTACCCATTGTTATAAATTGCATTATTGAGAGTGTTTATGGGTACCTCTCTTGTTTTGAAGGTCACATTTTTGATGAATATGAGTTGTTTGTAAGATGTATTTGACTGAAAAATGAGCATGAGTTTGCCAACAACGAGATTAAATTCTTGAGGATAGGATGTTTTGGAAATAGGATTCATGAGTTTTCCATTATGTTTGTGACTTGCTTAGTGTAGACACATGCATTTTGTTTAGTTATTGTAGTACTAGCTGAATTTATTGAATATAGTGTAAGATCAGATTTTCCATCTCGTGATACTTAGAGTGAAGAGTTGTTCGAGGACGAACAAGGTTTTAAGTGTGGGGTGTTGATGCTGGGTGTATTTATGCATTCTATCATTACTATTCTAGCCTTTTTAGCCTTGTTTTAAGGATAATTCTTATGCTATATGTGTTTATAATAATAGAAATGAGCATTCATGTTTTCAAGTATGTTCTTACAATGTTTAATGGTGTTTTCACATGAGTTTTTATTCAATTTGAGCATTTAGAGTTTAACCAACAAAACTAGTGCGACTAGCTTGAGCTAGGTGTTTGTCTAGTCTATTGTGTTGGGTTCTAATCTGTTTTAATGAGTTACTAAGGTTTTTATGATATATTTATATGTGAAAAAACTTATTTATAATGTTAAAAGGTCAATTGGATCAATAAAATATTCAAAACAAAGAGCTGAAAATCTAAGTGAAATTAGCCTATGCTTAGCTCGTGTTTTGAGTTCACCGTCTTGGATGTTGTGTTGTTTTCAGCTCTAATTTGTGGTGTTAAATAATTTAGGATGATTTTTTACATGAATAATTATTATATATTAAGGATATACAAGCTTCAAATCAAGTATAAACAACTCAATAAGGCTCAGAATGGCTCAATGAAACCGAAATACAGAAGTTGACTCCAATTGGAGTCCTGAAATATATTGTACCATGGACGGCATGTGAAAGGTCCAATGGACTCATGTAAAACAAAAATGTATTCATAAAAGTATGTCGTTTAATATGAATAGGTGCGTGTATCAATTTATGCAGTTTAAGGAGTCCCCACGATGCAGTGAAATCACAGTGAAATTCTAGAAAGTAACTCACTGGTGGTCAAAATGGTGGACCACCAATCTTGCGATGGACCACCAGTTCGACCACCAAGTTAAAACAAAATTCAGGATTTTAGGACACTCAGTGAAGGTCAAAATGGTGGACTACCATCTTGGCAACTGATCACCAAACTGACCACCAGACCAAAACAGAATCCAGGATTGCAGAGGAACCAGGGACGGTTAAAATGGTGGACCATCAATCTTATGACGGACCACCAGTTGGATCGTCTGACCTTATCCAGAAATAAATTTTCATGAAGATTCAGTGACGAACCAGATGGTGGACCATCAGACTTTTGACGGACCACCACTTTGGCCTTCAACTTGGACACGACTTTTCTGATTTTTAAATTTGAAATTCCTTTTTATCTGGGAACATATAAATACCAAATTTTAGGGTTAGCATTATCATATTTTTATTATATTTGCATCTTTTATCATATCCTTTATACTTAAAACTCTCTGTATGGTAGTATTTTTTGGAATCAAGCAAATCTTGTGGATCTAATCATTCCATCTCTATTGAAGATTCAAGAACAAATTCTTGTAATCTTTGTAAGTAAATCTTGAATTTATTTATGAATAATACAAAGATGATTTCTATTTCTTCTACAGAAATGTGTGGCTAGGCTCCTATAGCTTCCATAACTAGGGTTATGGGAGCCTTGATGTGAAAAATGTATTTTTTGTTGTGAATCCAATTGAGTTCTATGAGTAATTGACATTGTATTAAACTTTCTTCACATTAATGACTTTTCTTGGTTGCAAGCTTGAAGAGTGAGCCCTTAAACATCACTTGTCCGAAAAGGAAAGTGTTTGTTGGGAAAATAAAGGGTTTACATGAATTCTCAAGGATCTAAACCTTACATTAATGATGAATGCCTTAGCAGGTCAATCTACATGAGAAAATAGTTGAATAAATAAAATATCCTTTGAGTTTGAGAGAATTGAGGGATAAATGACCCAATCAAGTTGAGAAACTAATGGGTAAATAATAGGAATCAACTACTCTTACAATGGAAATTGTTAATTTGAACTCATAAGTCATTCACAACCCTAATTGTTCAAGCATCTTGGTAACCATAACTCTGGTTTCTTTAGTATCATTGAATTACAACTTACAAAAATAATAATTAGATGGAATAACTCTGTTAAAATTAATTAGGACATAATTCACTAATTAAAAACCCCCATTTTATCTTTTGGTATCATTTATTTGAATTCAATTTATAGCTATAGTTTCAAACTAGTTTAATCGCCACTCACATTGTTCCCTATGGATTCGACCCCGACTCCAAAATTGGGTAAATATATTGACAATGACTGCCTTGCACTAAATTGATGTGTAAGTTGAGCGTTATGAGCAATAGTGATCTGATTATAACTTAAATACCCTTCAAGTAAACAATACCTAGCCCTACTTGCTAACCTATCCATCATTTTATCCATAAATGGCATAGGAAAATGGTCGTTCTAAGTCCATGTATTTAGCTTTCAGTAGTACATGCATACTCTCCAACTTGTGACTGTTCTCATTGTCATCACCTCATTTTTCTCATTAGGAACTATAGTAATTCCTCCTTTCTTTAAGATTTATTGAATCGGACTGACCCCCTTACTGCCCGCAATGAGGTATACTACACCACCATCTAACCACTTGTTAATTTCTTACTTTACCATCTCCTACATACTAGGAATGCAATCCAGTTTAAGATGGATTTTTTAGTACAAATGCCATGCGGGATACCCACAGTATATGCAATGGTCCACTCTATGACTCTTTTGAACCTCTGCAATATTGATAACAAATCCTGTACCTTAGTATCAATCAGTACAGCTGCAATAATCACTGGCAAGGTGTTGTCGGCCCCAGAAATTCATAACATAAGTAAGATGGTAGGTCCTTCAACTCTAAGACTGGTGGCTCCTATATAGACATTCGAGTGATAGAATTGGTTCTATTTTTTAGATCTAGATCAAGCTTCATTAGAGCATAAGTATAAGAACCTCATCTGTATAGAGCGGTTACCATCTTGTCATATTCCTCAATTCAATCACTATCAAAAGTCATAATCACTGCTGCTAATGTTAGAACACCCAGCCTCTCATCAATTGGAACAACTACAGTATCAACCTCATCATCAATGGTGTGTATCATTGACATTACCCGTATATCATTAGGATACTTCATTGAATGGTCCATATTAAAGATCATTAGCTCAACATTGAGTCTAAACCTCATCTATCCCAATACCATATCAACCAATGCCCTACCCATAGAAAGAAAGGATCTTCCTAAGATAATAACAACTTAGAAGTCCACCTCAAAATCAAGAATCATGAAATCAACTAGAAAGATGAAGGACGCCACCTTTACCAACACATCACAAAAAATATCCACTGACTGCTTCACCATTTAGTCAGCCTTCAACAATCTCATTAAAATAGGCTTGGGTTCTCCCAACCCCAACTGATTATGATGGTACGTGGTACCCAAAACGAGAGAAGATAATTTTTTTAAGGAATGCAACCCATCTCTTTCCTTCATTATCAAACAAAGCAACAAAATCAACCCATTTAGATACATAATCAATGGCAACCAAGATGTATTTCAACCCATAAGATCTCACAAAGGGCCTCATGAAATAAATACCCCAGATGTCGAACGACTCCACTTCCATCATTTTTGTCTTGGGCATCTTATGGTGCTTTTAAATTGACCCTTGTCTCTGGCATTGGTCACACCTCCATATGAACTCATATTCATCTTTGAATAAGGTCAGCCAATAATAACTGCTTTGCATCACTTTCTTTACAGTACGGTCACCTGTATGGTGACCCTTGACGGGGGAAGCATAACAAGCTTGCAGGATACTTAGCATGTCCACCTCTAGGATACACTGCTTAATAATGTCATCCCAAAAGTAGTGTGTAACATCATGGAGAAACTTCTTTCTTTAGTGAAAAGAAAGATTCTCTAGGATAATCTCACTTACTACATAATTTGCAAAGTCCACGTACCAAGGTACTCTTTAAAGCACAACAACCAGGATTTTCTCATTCAAAAATGTATCATCAATTTTGGGCTCATCCTTGACTGCTTAATCTCCCTTAAGTCTGGACAGGTGATTCGCAACTTGATTCTTGCATACTTTTAGATTTTTGACTTCAAAGTCAAACTCTTGAAGAAGCAACACCTATTTGATTAGCCTTAGCTTAACATCCTTCTTTGCCATCAAATAACTCAAACTGGTATGGTTTATGTGCACTACCACCATGGTCCCTAATAAATAAGCATGGAACTTCTCAAATATATAGACCACCATGAGAAGTTCCTACTCAATCACAGTGTATTTCTTTTAAGCCCCATTTAATACCTTGCTTGCATATTAGATAGGATGAAAAAACTTTTTTTTCTATTGGCCAAGCACAACCCCAAGCGCCACTCCTCTTGCTTCACACATGATTTCGAACGACATCGACTAATCTGGTGCGGCAATGATTGGGGCAGAAACTAATTTTTCCTTAAGGCATTCAAATGCCTTCTTACAATCATCATCAAATGTGAACTTGACCTTCTTCTCCAAAAGTTTGTAAAATGGCTTTGCAATTTTAGAGAAAGCCGTAAAAAATCAATGACAGAACCCCGCATGGCTAAGGAAACTATGACCTCCCTTCACTGAAATAGGAGGAGCTAGTTTCTCAATAACCTCAACTTTTGCCCGGTCAACTTCGATTCCCATAACTAAAATTTTGTGACCAAGAACAATGCCTTCCTTTACCATGAAGTGGCATTTATCCCAATTCAGCACTAAGTTGCATTCCTCACATAATTGTAATTCTTTACTCCGATTTACCGGACATATCTCAAAAGAATCACCTACCATTGAAAAATTATCCATAAACACCTCCAAGGTGTCTTCCACCATATCAGAAAAGATAGATATCATGCACCGTTGAAAGGTGGCGGGTGCATTACACAAACCACACGTCATTTGCTTGAAAGCAAAAGTACTATACAGGCAAGTGAATGTAGTCTTCACCTAATCCTTTAGAATAATAAAAATCTGGTTATAGCCTAAATATCCATCAAAGAGACAATACCAACCTCTTTTCATTAACTGATCAAGCATTTGATCCATAAAAGGCATCGGGAAGTGGTCCTTACAAGTCTATGAGTTGAGCTTACGATAGTCCATGAAAACTCTCCATCCAGTCACAGGCCTGTATGGAATCAATTTATTTTTCTTGTTCTCCACTACAGGCATGCCCCTTTTCTTGGGTATGCATTAGACAAGGCTTACCCTCTTACTATTAGTGAAAGGGTATACAACTCTTGCATCAAGATATTTAATGATCTCCTTCTTGACCACTTATAGCATTGGTTGGTGTGATATCTTCCTCAAGCTGAATCTTATGAGTGTAAATACCTGGAGGAATACAAATAATATCAATAATAGTCCAACCAAGAGCCATTTTATATCTCCTAAGCACGGAAATAAGTGCCTCAACCTGATACTCACACAAATCTACTACAATAATAATAAGTATAGTGTTTCCAATACCTAGAAATATATATTGTAGATGGCCTGGGAACTCCTTCAACTCCATAACCGATGGCACTTCGATAGATGGCTTAGCCGGTGGTGTTGGGAAATTTTTTATATCTAAATCCAGCTTCTTGGGAGCATATAAATATTATCCTATTCCTTTCAGGGCACACATTGGCTCCCTATATTCCTCAATACCTTCGCTATCAAAGTTTATCAAGACTGCAACAATATTTTCAACACCAAATTACTCCTCAATCAGAACCACTTCCTCATTTTTATAATAAACATCAACGATAGAAAATACACTCACCTACTTGTGTTTCTTCATAGACTGGCAAACATCAAACTAAACTGCCTCATCATTAAGTCTGAACGGTAGCTCATTATCCCACAAATTAATAAATATGCTCCCAGTTGTGAGGAAAGGTCTACCCAAGATTATGGGTGCCTCAAAATCCAGCTCGTAATCTAGAATGATGAAAGCAGTAGGAAATATAAAGCTATCCACCTTTACTAGCACATTATGCAATATACCTAGTGGCCGCTTCACTGACCTGTCTGCCATCACTAGTCACATATTTGTAAGTGTAGGATCCTCCAAACCCAACTTCTTGTAAATATCAAGTGGCATTAAGTTAATACTTGCTCCCAGTTTATATAACACTTTAGCAAATTAAGAGACCCAATAGTACAAGGGATGGTGAATGCTTTTATGTTTGCTATCTTTTGCACCAACGATCTTGTCGAAATGGCGCCACAATGGTGAAGATTATTCATCCATTCGTAGTTCACTGTTCTCTTCTTCGTCACTAGGTCCTTCATAAATATAACATATCTAGGCGTCGGCTCTAGTACCTCGACTTAAGACATATTTATCGTTAGCTGCTTCAGCATCGCCATGAATTTACTAAATTTTGTGTCATTATCCTTTTTTTTCTATCGATGAGGGAAAAAAGACGATGGTTTGGGATAGTAGTAACTACTTTTACCTTTTTATTTTCTTTTTATTTTTCTAAATCATCAACCTACTAATGGTTAGATGAAATCTCATTACCATAGAGGTTCTCAGACTCTACTGGATGGTTTTTTCACCTTCAGCATCTTCTTCAATCATATCATTAATTATAGTTTTGCCCACAGAAGAGCCCGATAATGCTTTACCACTCCAAGTAGTAACTACTATGCAAGAGATATTGTTCTGAGGATTTTGCACTGTATCACTTGGTAATATACCACTCTTCCTCTGATTTAATGCCGCTGAGAGTTGGCTTATTTATTAATCCAACTATTTGATAGAATTTGAATGCGAATTAACTAGATGACTCATGTAGGATAAGTAATTCATCATCGTTATCACACCAGCATTGGCTGCTTTAAACCCTTTCAAAAGATTCTCCATCATGTCCTCTATGAACATCTTACCTGAACTGGTAGTAGCATTATCCCAACTTCTAGGAGGTACATAGAGTCTACTCTAGTTATTCTTATTCTTCTAGCTTCCTTGATCCCTATCTTTGTAACCAACTTTGTCGTAATAGTTCCAACTTTGATTCCCTTAGTTATTGCCTTAGATACCCTCTAATTTTTTAGATAGTTGGCCTCGTTCTCAGAATTATATTCAGCTTTACTTTTTGAATAAATAGTGTAACGCCCCAAATCTGGTACCCAAAATGCTACATGGTGCTCAAGACCCTAAAGGATCATAAGCTTATCAATGACTAATATCTGTACCTGTATACTACATAAAATACTAAATAATGTAGAAACATGAACCTAAAGGCCATAAGGTTCAAAACTGAACATAATCTGTATAATACAACATTTGTGTGGGGTAATAGAATACCCAAAACAAGAGTGAAAATACTAAAGTCTGAAACATGATAGTCTAGAAAGCCTCTAACTAACTTAACTGTCTGAGTAAAGAGCTAATGGGACATGTTCCCAACTAACTCAAACTAATAAACTAATTAATGAGATAATAGGGAATAATCAAGTCCTTAAATAATGATGACTCATTTCTAAATCTTACTGCAGAAACTGGAATCCACTGCTGATCTGGAGATCGTGTCTCTGAACCTATGGTACAAGACACCATAGCGCAAAGGCATCAGTACTTTGAATGTACTGGTATGCATGTGAGTTATGCTGAATGCATGGGGTTTATATACATGAACAATAATAATAACTGACAAACTATCATGAGCGTTAGAATACATGAATAAGACATATCAACTGACACTAATATTGTGATAACATGATTACTAAATCTGAATATAACTAATAACATGAGTGACTGTATGTAACTGTCCTGAATCTGATGGAACTATCTGAGTTTCTTACTATGTCTGAGTTGACTATATCTAATAGTCTTGAATTCTGAAGAACTATCTGAGTTCTTTTACTGAGACTAATACTGAGACTGTGGGAGGTAGTCATCTAACTGACTTGCCCCAAATGATGCATTATAGCTAAATTGGGGTACAATATATGCCCTAATTCAAAGGGTGTCAATACCATGCCACTGGTAAGGACAATACTTGAGTAACCCTCATATAATAGGTAACTCTAGTGAGAATGGTGGGAACCATCCTATAACAGGTTAAACTACCTCATCTACCCTCATATAGTAGGCTATGATGTCTCAAACTATGCTAGCTATATAGTTCGGGAATACAAGGATTTCTTCTAAGAATCACACCCTTTTATAACAGGTGAGTTCCCATCCTTGGGTTCACTCGATGCTAATTTCTACTACCATCTGAATAGACACTGAACATAACTTACTAAACTGAACATAATTGAGTTACTGAATTCTATTGGCTGACGAAATATAACTGATATCTGACAACTGACTGAGTTCATGAGATCATGGAGATTTCCCGAGTCATAAGACTGTCTGAAGTCTAAGGATTCATAGCTTGATTGAGAGTATCGTGGAAACATGACATGGCTCTAGGCATACAACTAATATTTTGGGTACAAGCACCCCCAGGACTCGATGCAAGGAAAACTAACCAAGCATAACTTACTTGAACATATAACTAACATCATAATCCATAATATATTTATAGAAGCATTCCATCAAAATATATGATAGTCATAAGTTGCACATACATAGGGATTTCATGATATCATACTAGTTGGGCATTGTTCCTTCATCTAGGCATTTAATCAAAAACATGGTAGTCATAGTACGAGTAGACAACATTATACAATTAATCATCATAATTCTTCTCTAATTTCATCATCTAGGGTTTATTCATAGGTTCACATGAGTATACATCTACATAAATCAATTCCACATAAAATTGATCACCCAACATGGATTTGAATTCAATTGATCATTCTCAACATAAAAAAACAAATCCAACATGAAATTCATAAGGAGTCCATGAATGAACACTATGCATACCTTGGTTCGTGATTTTGTGAAGATTGACGGAGGAAATTCTTCATTCTGAATCTTCTATGAAAAGCCCTAGGTTGTTCTTGAGAGAAACTAGTATGTTTTGGATGAAGAATAACTAAATTATGTGTTATTGGGTTTAAATAGGGGTAGAAAATTAACCCTTTTAAACCTAGATGCGTCTTGTAATTTTAGTAAAATTTTCCTAAACTGGACCCCCAACGCGACGTGGCGCTATCGTGCCGTATTACTAGAATTTGAAAATTGGAAAACTTAGGGAAGGTGCGATGCAGAGCCTTCATTTCCCCTTCCTTTTTGACCTAGAACTTTGATACAACGCAGGAGAGATCGCGCTGAGACACTTGAAAAGGATAATTCTGAATTTTGGCCCTAGCGTGACGTGCTATAATCGTGGAGCCTACTGGAATTTACCAAATGCCATTTCATCTTGTGGCACGGTGAACCATAGACTAATATGGCAGTGTTTTATGATGGGAACTTGAAATAGTCGTAACTTCTGACCCAGTTATCAGATTTGGGAGAATCTTATATCGATGGAAAGCTTATTAAATTTTGGAAATTCCTTATGGAATAACCATCATTTAATTTAGAAGTTAATTCTATACATTCCTGAGATAAAATTAGCTAGAAAAAAGTATGGGGTATTACAATATCTTCTCCTTGCAGACATTCATCCTCGAATGAGACTAACTGAGAGGGGAGAAAAGACACTGACGTACATACTGAACATGAATACTGAAACATCATCTCATGAAATACATGACTGACAAGCTAAATATATAATACTGAACATGCATATCTGATGCATGTGTAACTGATTCATGAATGCATGATTGAGTGTTCTGAAGAACTAAGTTTCTCACAATGAGAATGCATGTATAATACAAAATTACATAACTGAACTGTTACATGAGTGCATGACTGAATATGCAATGATTCTTGATACCAAGTTCCTAATGGGAACATGACCATGAAAATGCATGCCATGTTTTTGTTGAACGCTGCATATGAAATTGAGTATGCTTAAGGAGAACTGTTACCTTGAGCTTAATCTGATTTGGCGAAAAAGAGGTAAGGATACTTGGTATGCATTTCTTCCTCTGCTTCTCAAGTAGCTTCCTCAACGGACTGATTTTTACAAAGAACCTTAACTAGAGGGACTTCTTTGTTCCTCAATCTACAAGTCTGATAGTGTAAGATTTCGACTGGAATCTCTTTATAAGAGAGTGTTCTAAACACCAGTGTTCTGAATAGGGACTACAACTGATGGGTCACCTATGCACTTCTTAATCAAAGAGACATGAAAGACTAGATGGACTGAGGCTAGATCTAAAGGCAATTCAAGCTCATAGGCTACCTTGCCGAATCAACTAAGAATCTTAAAGGGACCGGCATATCAGGAACTAAGCTTCTCTCTCTTGCCAAACTGCTTCACTCTCTTCATGGGAGAGAACTTTAGATAGACATAGTCTCCAATATCTAATTCGAGATCTTTTCTACGAACATCTGCATAAGACTTCTATCAGCTCTGAGCAACCCAGAGCCTTTCTCTAATCAACTGGACTTTTTCATAGGCATCGAATACCAATTCAGGCCTTATAACTGAGGCCTCAGTAACTTCAAACCAACCAATTGGAGATCTACATCTCCTACTATGGAGAGATTCAAATGAAGCCATCCGAATAATAGAATGATAGCTGCTGTTGTATGGAAAATCAATCAAAGGTAAGTGGTCATCCTCACTTCCCTTGAAATTGATTGCACACACCCTTAGCATATCTCTTAATATCTGAATGATCCTTTCTACTTGACCATCTGTCTGAGGATGAAAGGCTGTACTGAGATAAAATTAGGTAACAAGACCCTTTTGGAATATTTTCCAGAAATAAGAGGTGAACTGGGTACCTCTGTCTGAAATAATAGATAGCGGAACACCGTGCAATCTGACCTACTCCCTGATGTAGAGTTTGGCGTAATTCATGGCTGAATAAGAGGTATAAACTGGAGGGAAATGAGTTGATTTAGTTATTCTATCTACAATGACCCAGACTGAATTATGCTGATGATGTGTTTGAGGAAAACCTTTCATGAAGTCCATGTTCCTAATATCCCTCTTCCAAGTAGGAATATTGAACTCTTGCATGAACCCACTAGGCTTCTGATGCTCTATCTTAACCTGGTGATATACAGAGCACTTAGCCACAAACTCTGCAATATCTCTCTTTATTCCACTCCACCAATAGATTTCCCACAAGTCGTGGTACATCTTACTGGCCCCTGGATGAATAGAGTTGCGCGCACTATGCACTTCTACAAGAATTCGTTGCCTTAAGTCATTTACACTTGGAACACAGAGATGACCCTAACAACGAAGAACTCTATCTCCCCTTTGGAATAAAACCTCTATTTTCTGATCCTGAATTGACTCTTTCAACTTGACAAGGCTGGGATTTCTATCTTGCTTTTTTTTCACCTCGAAAACTAGAGATGATTCGAAACTACTCTGAACCCTTATATCACCCTCATCTGTATCAACTAAGAGAATACCTAGTCTGGCATATGGATGTACTTCCTGAGCTAACTTCTTCTTACTGTCATCCACATAAGCAACACTACCCATAGATAGTCTACTGAGAGCGTCGTCCACTATATTAGCCTTGCTCGGATGATATAGGACACTCATATCATAATTTTTCAAGAGCTCTAACCACCTTCTCTGACAAAGATTGAGATCTTTCTGAGAAAAGACATACTGAAGACTCTTATGGTCTGTGAACACATCTACATGAACACCGTATAGATAATGCCTCCAAATCTTTAAGGTAAAGACTACGATTGCTAACTCAAGATCATGAGTAGGATAATTCTTCTAATAGGGCTTATGCTGTCTAGAGGCATAGGCTATGACCTAACCATGCTGCATGAGGACACAACCCAAACCTACTCTGGATACATCACAATATACTACTAACCCATCTTGACCATCTGGAAGAGCTAAAACTGGAGCTGAGGTGAGTTGAGTCTCCAACTCTTGAAAACTCTTATCACAAGGATCTGACCACTAAAACTTGACTTTTTTCTGAGTCAATTTGGACATAGGGGATACAATAGAAGAAAATCCCTTAACAAACCATCTGTAATAGCCAGCGAAACCAAAGAAACACCTAATATCTGATGGAGAAATAGAGTCAGGCTAGTTTCTTACTACTTCGATCTTTTGAGGGTCAACTTTAATGCCATTACCAAAAATGATGTGACCAAGGAATGCTACTGACCTTAGCCAAAACTCGCACTTACTAAATTTTTGTGAATAGTTGATAATCTCAAAGAGTCTAAAGTACTATCCCGAGATGGTTTGCATGATCACGCTCACTACGAGAATAGACTAGAATATCAATAATTAAGACTATGACAAACATGTCCAAGTACTGCTTGAATACACGGTTCATCAAATCCATGAAAGCGGCTGGGGCATTGGTATGACCAAATGACATGACTAGAAATTCAAAGTAACCATATCAAGTTCTGAAAGTTGTTTTTAGAATTTCACATTCCCTAACTCTGAGATGATGATAGTCAAATCTGAGGTCTATCTTAGAGAAATAACTAGCACCCTGAATTTGGTCAAACAAGTCATCTATTCTGGGAAGAGGATACTTGTTCTTGACCATAACCTTATTGAGTTGATGGTAGTATACACACATCTTAAGAGAACTATCTTTCTTGCGTACGAATAATACTGGAGCACCTCACAGGGAAATACTGAGCCTGATGCATCCCTTATCTAAGAGATCCTTCAATTGTTCTTTCATTTCTCTGAGTTCTGCTGGTGCTATTCTATATGGCAGAATAGAGATAGGCTAAGTATTTAGAAGAAGATCAATAATGAAGTCTATTTCCCTTTCGGGAGGAATTCCTGGAAGATCTTAGGGAAAGACATCTGAATATTCATTCATTACTGGGACTGATTCAACACTGGGAGTTTTAGAACGAGTGTCCTTAACTTGAACAAGATGATAGACAAATCCTTTAGATATAATTTTCTATGCCTAAAGGTAGGAAACAAGCTGACCTCTGAAAGCGGATACACTACCCTTCTACGCTAGGATGGATTCATTCAAAAACTAAAACTGGACTATTCTATTTCTACAATAGACTGTGGCATAGTAGAAATAAAGCCAATCCATACTAAGAATGATATCAAAATTAGTCATCTCTAATTCGACTAAGTCTGCTGAAGTGACTTTATAAAATATCATAACTGGGCAGTTCCTATATACCTATTGGGCTATGATGCTTTTACCCACTGGGGTAGAGACTTAAAAGGGCTTTACTAGAATTTCAGGACTGAATCTAAAATCGACTACTATATAAGGAGTGAGAAAAAGTAAAGAAGCTCTTGGATCTAGCAAAGCGTAAACATACACTTGAAAGATTTGTAATGTACCAGTAACTACATCAGGAGAATTTTCCTAATCCTATCGAGACTGAAGAGCGTAGAGATGATTTGGACGTTGCCCCACTAGTAGCATTAGTGGTGGCACACTGCTAATTTGGGATACCGGACTAAGCTAAGGATAGTATCTGACTCTATAGCCTGGCTTGCCACATCCGAAACAAATACCACTGCCTGCTCTACAAATACCCTGATGGTGCTTGCCACAAGTCTGGCAAAGAGGATAGGTGCGGGCACTACTAACACTGCCCTGGGGCTTAGAGCTTGGCGCTCTATCTTTGTTACCCTCTCTGAACTTAGGAACTGGAGCACTAGATAAAAAAGAAGCTGGAACTGATGACTTAGGATGAAACTGCAAACGGTTTCCTCTTTCTGACTTAGGTTGAGCAAAGTTAAAACTACCTATCTTCACTCTTATTTTTTGGTTCTCCATCATCTTAATCTTCTGCTCCTCTATCTGCTGAGCATGAGTCATGAGCCTGGCTAAAGTCATGTCACTATTCAGCATGACAGATCTATACTCATTAACCATGCTATCATTCACCCCTGAAATGAACTTACTCATCCTTGCCCTACTATCTAAAAGCACATGAGGGGCATACATTGATAATTGAGTAAACTTAAGAGAATACTGTTTCACCGTCATATTGCCCTGCGTAAGGTTGATGAATTCCAACACCTTAGCTTCTCTAAGATCTAGGGGAAATAATCTATCATGGAATGATGAAGCAAACTCCTCGCACTTAACTGACCATATATCGTCTATCTTCTTTGACTTCCACTGCTTGAACCAAGTATGAGTAACATCCTGCAATTGATATGCAGCTATCTCATCACTCTCAATAGAAGTAATACCTTTGTATATGTACCATTCTGCACCTAATCTAGGAATTCCTAAGGGTCCTCATCTGACTTAGACCTGAGAAAGAATAGAGGATTCATTCGGGTGAAATCCTGAATCCTGGTTGTATTTGAATTAGCCACTGGCTTGGCCGGAACGATAGCTGGTCGTTCATTCTGAGCAAAAACTGAGTTAGCAAGAGTAGTGAATACAGCTCATAACTCTACATGAGAAATATGTTCACCCAAAGGTTCTTTGGGCTGAGGGGTTGGGTGATTCCTGTTTTTTCTTTTAGGAGGCATGTTCTGTAGAAGAAAGGGAGAAATGGATTAGGTTGAGAGATTGAATTGAGATTATGATCACTAGCATGACATGAATACTGAAAGAGGGGAAACTGTTCCTAAAACATCGTATAGCCTCTTGCACATAAATATGGTGCGCAACACACCCATGCACAAGACTCTACTAGATGCGGCTTTCAAATTTCCAAGGACTCTATTGAACCTTAGGCTCTGATACCAAGTTTGTAACGCCCAAAATCTGGTACCCGAAAAGCTACATAGTGCTCATGATACTGAAGGACCACAAGCTAACCCATGAGTGATATTTGTACCTGTATACTTCATAAAATACTGAATAATGTGAAAACATGAACAGAAAGGCCGTAAGGTTCAAAACTAAACGTAATCTTAATAATATAACATCTGTGTGGGGTAATACAATACCCAAAACAAAACTAAAAATGCTGAAGTCTAAAACATGATAGTCTAGAAAGCCTCTAACTAACTGAACTATCTGAGTAAGGAAATGATGGGACATATCCCTAACTAACTCCAACTAATAAACTAATTAAAGAGATAATAGGAAATAATCATGTCCTCAAATAATGAGGACTCACTTCTTACTCTGAAAACTAAAAATTAAATCTACTGTTGATCTAGAGCTCGTGTCTCTGAACCTATGGTATAAGATACCATAGCGCAAATACGTTAGTACTTTGAATGTACTGGCATGCATGTGAGGTAGGCTAAATGCATGGGGTTCATATGCATGAACAATAATAATAACAGACTAACTATCATGAGCATGAGAATACATGCATGATACATAACAACTTATACTAATACTGTGAGAACATGATTACTGAATCTGAATATAACTGATAACATGAGTGATTATATCTAACAGTCCTGAATCTAATCAAACTATCTATGTTCCATACTGTGTCTGAGTTGACTATATCTGATAATCCTCAATTTTAAAGAACTATATGAGTTCTTTTACTGAGACTATACTAAGATTGTTGGAGGTAGTCATCTAACCGACATACCCCAAATGATGCATTATAGCCGAATTGGGGTCAAATCTATGCTCTGATTAGAAGGGTTTCAATACCGCGCCACTGGTAAGGAAATTTGTGAGTAACCCTGATATAATAGGTAACTCTAGTGAGAATGGTGGGAACCCTCCTATAACAGGTTAAACCACCACATCTACCCTCATATAGCAGGCTATGATGTCTCAACCTATGCTGGCTACATAGTCAAGAACACAAGGATTTCTTTAAAGAATCACACCCTCATATAACAGGTGAGTTCCCATACTTGGGTTCACTCAGTTCTAATTTCTACTCCTATCTAAATAGACACTGAACATAATTTACTGAACTGAACATGGACTGAGTTACTGAATTTCGTTGGCTGACGAAAAATTACTGATATCTATCAATTGACTGAGTTCATGATATCCTGGAGATTTCTTGAGTGATAAAACTCTCTGAGGTCTAAGGATTCATAGCTTGACTGAGAGTATTATGGAAACATGACATGGCTTTAGGCACATAACTAATATTTCAGGTACAAGTACCCCCAGGACTCGATGGAAGGAAAACTGACCAAGAATATCTTACTTGAACATATAACTAACACCATAATCCATAATACATTTATAAAAGCATTCCATCAAAACATGTTTTAGTCATAACTTGCACATACATGGGGATTTCATGATATCATACTAGTTGGGCATTATTCCTTCATCTACGCATTTAATCAACCATATGGTAGGCATAGTACATGTAGACAACATTATACAATAATGAATCATCATGATTTATCTCTAATTTCATCATATAGATTTTATTCATAGGTTCACATGAATATACATCTATACAAATCAATTACACATAAAATTGATCACCCAACATGGATTTGAATTCAATTGATCATTCTCAATTTAACAAAGCAAATCCAACATGAAATTTATAAAGAAATCCATAAACTTAAACTTAGAAAAGTGATTCTTAGGCTTCATGGACAAAAAGATTCCATGAATGAACACTATGCATACTTGGTTCGTGATTCTGTGAAGATTGACGGAGGAAATTCTTGATTCTGAATCTTCTATGAAAAGCCCTAGGTTGTTCTTGAGAGAAATTGAGAGAAACTAGTATATTTTAGGTAAAAAATTGCTAAATCTCATGTTATTGGATTTAAATAGGGGTAGGAAATTGACCCTTTTAATTCTGGATGCGTCTTGTAATTTTTGTAAAATTTTTCCGAACTGGGCCCCTAGCGCGATGTGGCGCTATCACGCCGTGTCACTGGAATTTGACAATTGGGAAACTAAGGGATGGTTCGATGCGGAGCCATTGCGTTGCCCCTTTCTTTGTGACTTGTAACTTTGACACAACGCAGGGGAAATCATGATAAGACACTAGAAAAGGACAATTTTGAATTTGGGCCCTGGCGCGACGCGCTATAATCGCGAACACCTACTAGAATTTTCCAAATTCCATTTCCTTTTGTGGCGAGGCACGCCACTGACTAATATGGCACTGTTTTATGATGGAAACTTGAAATGGTCATAATTTCTGACTCAGTTATCGAATTTGGGTGAATCTTATATGGATAGGAAGCTTATTGAATTTCCCACATGACAAAAAGTGAATATGATGGAGATTACTCATGGAATAACCATCATTCAATTTAGAATCTAATTCTAGACATTTTTGAGACAAAATTAGCTAGGAAAAAGTATGTGGTATTACAGATAGCCTTCACCTTTTCCATCTTTCCAGATAGCAATACTTAGTGAGCAGATCCATTTAGGTTTTCATGTGAGCCATATATTAATGTCTTTTCTTATCTCTCCTATGTTGCTCCATAGTTATACTACTAGATACAACAGGGATTGCTACCATAGAATCCCTAGTAAGCCAAGATCAACTTGTCTTAGTCAATCGTTCTAACATATCTACAACTTCGATAAAAGTAAGCTCCATGAATGCTCCCTTTGCAGCATTGTATACAGTTGGTCTGGTGATGGAGTTTAAAGCTCTGTAGATTCTCTCCATCAAATGTTCATCGGTCATATTGTGGTTGAGTTTAAAGCTCTTATATTGCCTCATTCGATAATTGTCTAAAGTTGCTAAACTCGTCCCTCAAATATAACATCCTAGAAGGCAGAAAGAACCTTTCTAGGAAAGCTCCTTTTAATTGCCTCCAATTTGTTATAGAATCGGGAGACAATTCATTCAATCACATTGTTACCTCCCCAGACAGAGACATTGGGAGTGACCAAAGATGAATTGTATTCTATACAACCCCAAGGTTGTCAAAGAATTTGCAAATGTTGATGAAGTTCACAAAGTGCATATTGTTATCCCCTAGAAGTCCTCCAAACAATCCCTTGATATTAAGAAGTTGTATAATGGTACTTGTTATGTTAAACTTCACCCCAGGTGCCAAGGGTGGTGGAATAATTGCTCCAGTTGCACCTGGCTCATCAAAGTCCATGTCATCTTTTTCATCAGGCACAAACTGTACAACAAGTTGGCGGTTTGCTCTTGCTCTAGCTGCCCAATTTCTATTCACTGGCACAACCACATTTTCAGCACGACTTTGATTTTTTGGGTTTATCAAATAATCATCCCCCAAATCTTCCTCATAAGTATACGGGACGTGAGATGGTTAACCATCATTCTGTTGATTAACTTGTGCTCTAGCCAAGGCGGCCAGTCTCTCATCTTCTTGCTGTTCTTCCATTTTTCCAATTAGTTGAGGTTCTGGATAAAATGTTAATAGTGGGTCTACTGACCATCTCATACTTGAAATGCAAAATAAATCCCCTATAATAAACCAAAAATAACAAATAAAAGTAAAATTTAGGAAACTTAACCAAAGGTCAATTAACAATCACAAACTTAATTGACAATCGTATTCCCCGATAACGGTGTCAAAATTTGATACACCCAAATTACAACTTTCATTGGAAAGTGTAAGCAGTTGCTATCAAATATAGAACCCAACTAGGTTTGGGTCGAATCTCACAGGGAATAATGTGCAAATTAAGTGTTATGGTTGTTAACAGATTGTTGATCGAAGGTTTCAGATTAAGGGTTTTTTTAACTAAGTAGCGGTGTTCAGATATTTACAGTAAATAGTGTTTCAACTGGTGATTTTTATTGCAAGTGATAAATCAATGAGAGTAGACAAACTAGAGTTATGTTTACAAAGACGTTCAAGCAGTCGGGGTTGTTAATTATCTTAATTTTCCATTTTATAGCATCAACTATAAAAGTTGTTGAATTCTATAATTTACCCTTTGTTTCTCAACCTAAATGGATAGTTTACCCTTCAATTCTTTCAAACTTAAAGAATACGTTGGTTTATTCAAATAGAATTTCATGTGGTTTGATCCCGTTAAGACATCAACCAATATCTCAAGGTTAAAGCCTTTGAATTTTGTGTAAACCTCTTCTTTTCCCAACATACACTTTTCTCTCAAACAAGTGATGTTCTTGGGCTCACCCTTCAAGTTTGCAACTTAGAAAGCTCGTTAGTATGAAGAAGGGTTTATATAATCTCAATTAAGTAAGGAAATTAAGTATTTTCACAATGAAAATCAGCTATTCACATCAAGGCTCCCATAACCCAAGTTATGGGAGCTTAGCCACACATCTCAAGAGAAGAAGAAGAAGTCATTGTGGTGTGCATAAATAAATTCGGAGAATTACTTATAAAAGTTCCTATAATTGTTCCTGAATCATTAGTGAAAGATGAATAAATAGCTAGATCCACAATAGTATCTTGAATAATAGAGAATACTACATTACAATGAGTTTAAACCATGGAAATATAATAAAGATATCTATGATAAAACCTAAACTAAGTATGTATATGCTTCCAGGGACTAGGGTTTTAAAATTTAAAACTCGGATTTCCATTTAAGGGTTAACGGATGACTTAACGGACTCACAAAACCCCTGATGTTCCATCACTGGGTTTTTTACAACTTGTCCAGTGATGTTGTGTTCTATTTCAGCTCGACGACCAGGTTGACGACCCATCAAAAAACTGACGCTCCGTTGCCTAGACCATTGCTTTATTCCTTAGTATGATGCTTTCTATTTCTGATATGATGGCTATGTTGACGACCCATTGAGGGACGGTCCATCACCTAGATGAACGCAAGGGTATGCAACTCTAAATCTTTTGCTTATCGCTGACAGGTACCCTGATGATTCATCATATGGTTGACGGTCTGTTAGTTTGACTGTCAACACCCTTTTTCTATTGCTTTTCCAAGTTCTTTGTCCAGCTAAGTCCTTTCCCTAAAAACACTAAAATCCAATATCAAATACAATAATATTTTCTTAAAAACGCACAATTATCCCGTGTAAAAGATATAAAATGTTCTGTTAAAAGCCGGAACATCAACAACCAATTAATGAAGTACCCATTTGAAGAGTTCAGATTCTACTAAGATTGATATCTAAATTATAAATCATCATCCTATTTATTCATCAATCTAAATATCTTTTATTCATATTAAATTAGGTAAATTAAGTTACAAACTAGTAACCTTACACTCAACTAATCACTAAGTTCAAGGCACTATCCAATTTTATTCGATCATTCAACCAATAGATTTTTTTCAACTCATAATTCTAGCTAGAGTCATACACCTTTATAGATCTTACTTCCTAACACTTAATCAAACTTGAATCAAGGTTTTTAAGTCGTATTATCACCTCCTTTTATCACAGTCAATCCTCCTAAGTATCTTCTTACCCTTTTTAAGGTGTTAAGGACTTATTCTCCAGATTAGTTTGTCAGTTAATTCTTTTATTATTACTCACATTAACATATTAAACTCTATAAATAATCAAGTAAGCCATACAAATAAAAAAACCCACCAAGGGATCACACAAGGATAATATCTACATAATTATATCACTATTATATTAATTTCGTATTTTATCTATTCAAACTCTATGTACATAGGCCTAGACATGAAATATCCTATCAAGTACAATTATTACATACAACTAATCCAAGTTTACCACACATTAAACCATAACCTACTAGGTGCAAAGCTATTTCAATAAGAAAGCCATATCACCTATGATCTTCCATCTTCTTCTTCTTCACATTTTTGATGGCTAAATTATCTAATAAACGATAAGTATAGACTAATTAATAAGTTACTCTTCAAGTTTAAACATTGGAAATTCAAAATCACTATTCTACCCTCATTTATATTGCATAACAATACCCAATGGTCAACTAACCATTGACTAGCTCTATCATACTCAACCCATCTTCATTAATAAACCCCACCTTTATTGAACTCAAGATCCCCAACCATCAAAGTTCGTGCTTTTGAACTACAATTTCATACTACGAAGAGTTAATTTACAATCTAAATCAATTCTAGGTGAAAAGAAATATATTAATAGGTTTTTCCCATGATTTCATGAAGCTAGGGTTCTAAATTACAAAAATTTAACCTTCATTCCCTATTATAATGATTGTAAAAGATGGACAAATAAATCAATGTTAAAAAGGAGTAAAAATCTTACCTTAACGAAGAATTTCCACCCCAAATATGAGAAAATCACCTTTATAAGGCTTAGAATGAAATATTTGATTCTGGGGCCGAAACTTATTAAAACCAGCTTTAAATACTGTCCCATTACCACAAGGAGGTTAATTTCTCAGCTCGAATAGTGTTTAGTAAAATGGTCATAACTATTTATTTCAAATGTAGATTAATAAACTATTAGATGTGATGGGAAGAAGACTCAAACATATTTTATTTAAAGGGTATTTGTCTCCATAAATATTTATATTATATAATATATACTCATTTGAAGTCAATCCTTATTTAAACATAGCTCAAAACTCAATCGATAAGAACACTTTCAACTTAACTTTGTAATAGAGTTATTAGATGACCTTAGTATTTGTCCAATGTAGTACTATACTAAAGAATTAGTCTAATAACTTATGATGACAGAAGTTGTTATGATTTTTCCACATATATTTTAGTAACAATGGAATAAATCATTAAAAATTAAATAATTATTCTTCAACAAACGACAATGAGAAAAAAGGAGAGAAAAATAATAATGAAGCTACCTAAATCGACAAAAAACTGTGGAAATATACTACATATGACCACTTTGGTCACCCAAGTGGACTCTTGGATATATCTTCCACTATACCTTT
This sequence comes from Capsicum annuum, assembly GCF_002878395.1. NCBI lineage: Eukaryota > Viridiplantae > Streptophyta > Magnoliopsida > Solanales > Solanaceae > Capsicum > Capsicum annuum. The sequence continues at coordinate 95,082,520 of NC_061122.1, read as the reverse complement.
ACAGATTCAATCTCCCTAGTCCTTAATGTTTGTACATCTTCATCAATAATGGCAATAGGTTCCTTTTATATGAGAGGTTCTCATCTAGCAAGATAGAATCCTAATGAATAATGTAGTCACCATCTCCATGATACTTCTTGAGCATCAAAATATGAAACATGGGATGAACTTCCAACAAACATGAATGTAAGACCAACCTACAAATTAATACAACTTTCCCAAACTTAAATGGTCCAATATATCTCATACTAAGTTTACCCCACTTCCTGAAATGAATAACACCCTTCATGAGTGAAACCTTGAGCAACACTTGATCAATTTTGATGTAGCCTAACATAAACCTCACAACATGATATAAACTAGTCATTGGCTCAAATATAGAACTCAACTAAGGTTAGGGTCTATCCCACAAAAATACTATCAAGACCTAGGCTGGTGTGGTTATTTGGACTTTTAGATAGTTGTTTCCGCTAGAGGGATTTCTAAATAAAGTAATATGTATGTTTCTAAGGCCTTAAAGAGAGTACTAGTGCATAAAAAGCTGAAAAAGAACCTATGATAGGTATTTACAAGCAAAAATAAAACCTATTTAAATAAAATTGAATTGAAAATTTGGTAGTGGCAACGAACCGCTGTGAGTCTTAATGACTCATTATGTGTGTCACGACTCATTTAGTATATCTATTTAATTATGTTGATGTCACATATGGGTAGCTCATTAGCTTATCCGATGAGTCTTTTAATGACTCATAACTCGTGGGACTTAGTTTACACCTTTTTAGTAATTTTGTCACAGTTGCTCAGAATAAGTTAATATCATATATTGCGGTCATTCATCGAACTCTTTCGATTACAGGACTAACTTTTCACTTTTCAACTTTTTTACTATACGATCTTTTAGAATGATTCACAAGGATTAATTAATTGACTTGATGGATTGTTAATGGCACTCTTTGTTTACTCATTAGATTTAAACCTTCAGAACTTTGTCTTATAATTCAGAATGAGTCAGAGCATGAATCATTTCTTGTACCAATGAGCCATACCTTTATTCTGACTATCACATTGATATTCTTTCTTTCTTTTTATGTTTCAAATTATGAAACCTATTTTTTCTATAGACTCAGAAACATACATCAAATCTATCAAGAAGTACTTAAAAACATACAATAATTCCATGCTTTAGGTGTAGAAAATGTCGTGAAACCACAATACAACAAATTTCCATGAAATGCATGTATCTTACTAAATCATTCAATAAGAGATTTACACCTCCTCTCATGCAAAGCCTAAAAAAGGTCCATGTCAATGCTTGAATGATAATTAATGTTATATGCAAACTTAACCAAAGGAAGGAACTGATCCCAATAACCTCAAAAATATATCACATACCCCCATATCATGTTATCAAATAATTGGATTGTCCTCTTAGACTACCCATCAATATGAGGGTGAAAGAGGTACTCATATTTAATCTAGTACCTAACTCTTCATGTTGTATCTCTCAAAATTTATAGGTAAACTACGTACCCCATCCTATTAATAAATAATAGAAATGGGAACTCCATGAATCCTAAAAATATCCTTGATATAAATTTTAGCCCATTTAGCTGCATTATAAGTAACCTGTACTAGAATGAAGTAGGTAGACTTAGTCAGACTATCCATAATAACTCATATCAATTCAAACTTCTCTAAAGTCTTGGAAAGTCTAACAACAAAGTCTATAGCAATTCTCACTCTATAGGGATAATATAGTTTAAACATTTGAGAAATGGGTTACACGCATATTTCTCAATTCCAAACTCAAAAATCCTATCCCGTCTCTGATTAACTTGCTCTAAATATTGGAAATAAGGTAAATTTAATTATAGCATAGCCTCCCTGCTCTTTTACTCATAATATAGTTATTTTTGGCACTTGAAACTGTAGGTTGTTTTTTAACTAAAATTTTTTGTGAATTTGGATAATTTCTAAAGCATTGTTGCATCTCTTACATTTTCAACGCCCCATGGCATTCTAGGTAAAAGATTTATGGAGTTCATGGCTGATTTGGGGCTTGAACAATAGTAGAATGTGAAAGGCTATTTTCAAAATTTTCTTGACTCTTTGGCCTTGTATATAGGTTTAAGCACTCAAATTTTTGTATATAGTAGTCCAATAACACTTCCCTAACCCTGATTTGTGTTTAAAAAGTTGATAACATACACTTTTCATAAAAGACGCCATTGATACATCTGTACGAATTGGGGGAAGATAAAGGATGCTATAGTAACCTGCTCATGCTTTAGATGGTACCAGGATACTTCTCGTAAACCAAGAAGTAGGCAATAGCCTCCTTAAAATTTTTATACTTATTTTTTTTCCAGAAATTTGCAATTACTTGCATATCCTTATGGATTCTAAATTACTTTTTGTATGATATTTTTCCAGTTATAATAACCTTATGGATGTAATCAAGATAATACCTCATATATTTTCTAAGGATGTCCTAACAAAAACTATTAAGGCTGAATTCAAGACTACTGGAGGATGGAATTTTTCTAAGAAAGGGGATTCCTCATAAGGGATATGAAAGAGCAGGCACCAGAGTTCTACAATCAGCTCTAGGACAAGGTCTTGGTCTAAAAGTATGAGAAAGAAGTTTCAAGCAAGTTTTTATATCTTTAAAATCAAAATCTAAGGTATGTGGGGTTTGAACAAGAACACTCCTTTCATTCTTGTGCCTAAAGATTTAATTTCTACTATTGATCTATATGATTTTTGCAAGTGGGGTTACACCCAAATTTCTTTATTTATGATTTATAAGATTTGAGTCGATCATTTTTCTTAAATTGAGAATTTATTCCATGAGTTGTATATTGTCACTATGTATTGATCATTTTTAAGTGATTTAAGTCAAGTGCCATGAGTTATGCCTTTCCATAAGAAATTTGACTATTGAATTTATATAGATATTGAGATTGAAAGTCAATAATGAGTCCTATGATGTTTCCTTGAAGTTTTTGATATTTGAAATGAATTGATAAGAAAATGAACTTGATATTGAGAATGATTATGTTGAGTTAAGGCGAGTTAGGAATCCACAAGATGTTTATGATTTACAAATGAGATATATATTTATGTTTGGTATTTTATGATATACCCATGAGTTAATATTGATTAAAGTGGATTTTATAACGCGTTCTGGGTTGAGTATGAGAGGAGTATTTATCACGGAGTCGAAAATTTGGTATTTCCTTGGAACTATGTGCCACCGTAGGATTGATGTTGATGATTGTGGGCCAAAGGCTGAGTATGATATTACGATATTGAGATTGAGGTTGTACTCCCTGGAAAGAGTACAACACCTCTGCCAATGTCGGGATCCTTTCTTAGGAAGGCAAAACGTTGGACTCCATGAGGCTCACTTGGTGTAGTTATGTCGGTTATAAGAAACTCCCATGTCCATAATGATATAATTCTCTTGAGTTATTGAGTCACTCTGAGTCACGAGTTAAAGAGTTTGAGTTGAGTTAAATGATTTATGAGATTTATGAAACATGTGTCATTACTGATGATTTATGGAAATAATATTTTAGATAATTCAAGTGAAGAAAGTTATTATTGTCAGTATGCATGATTTCTCATACATTTATGATATTATTTAAAATGCTACATCCACCCTCACATACTCAGTACATTCCCAAGTATTAACCCCCATACTCTTTTGTATTCTATATTTCTTAATGATATAGGTTCAGGTGCTCAGTCTCAGCAGCGTCAGTGATCTTTGAGTACCTTCCTCTACACTTTTGCAGTTGGTGAGTCCTCATGGTTTGAGGACCTGTATTTTTGGTTTTGTCTTGTCAATAGATGGTTATCTATTATTAATTTAGTATGAGTCAGTTAGGGATCTATCCCAATAGCTCATCAGACTTGTATAGTAGAGGCTTTGTCAGGCTAGAGTACCAGTATGTACAGAACTTTAGTATTTTGATTGTACAGAGCACTATTACTTCGTATCGCAGTATGTTCATGACATGGTTATTCCTCTTTATCTTAGCACGATTTGTATTATAGTGAGTTCTGAAAGTGATGACAGGCTTAGAGGGTTAGCTTGGGGCCACGTGTGACCTTAATCATCGTGTGATGTCTTGAGATGGGTTCTTAGGGAATTACAGAGTACCAAAATATTGGGTTGGGTACTCTGTAGGCATCATAGGTCGACTAAGCTAAATCATGATATAAGTATGATAAAATGTAAGATAACAGAACTAAGTCAAAGTATAGACAAACCTGATGTAGCTTCAACATCGCCGTGCATAGATAAGTAAATGAATTGGAATAATAACTTATCATAAAGCATCAACACGTACAGTCATAATTGCAAAATTGGCTTCCATACGCCAATTGATGTAGAGGTAAATAACTCATCACAGACTCCCATATGCCTGGAGAGTACACTCAGAGATATAATAAAAAACCATTCATCACTTACAAATACCCAACTCATTATTTAACCATCACTTCACAATTTACGAACATATAGAAACCTTATCATCATTTATACACTAGTCACCGTTAATCAACTATCCATCTCTTATCACTTATTCAATTATCAGCTAGTCATTACATATCCACTAGTCATCATTTATCAACTAACCACCATCTGAGAACTAGTAATTTTATCACTGGAGTTCATTTATGTCATGTCATGTTATAACCATTTTATCATTTTTCAACTTAGCCAAAATTGCTACTTTTAATCTGTAATACCCTGTATTTTCGTGCTAGAATTCTAACCGTTGTTCCTGTGCGTCTAAGCTTTAATTCAAGTGATTCTTACATGAATACAAGTTTCATGATCATTATCCTAGTCTATGGAGTAGTTATAGGTGAAAAATGTTCATAGCAATAGCCTAGAACAAATTTGAGCTAAGAGCTATTGATTCATCCAAAGTGTGATATTTGATTCTACAAGGGTCAACTTCAAATGTATATATCTGTTAATATACATGGAATTTTTCATCCAAAGACCTATCAAATTATATAATTGAATTTCCTTTTCAACGATACCAATTTCACCAAAATCCGACACCCGAGCTAGGAGTAATGACTTTGTGAAGTATAGTGCGTCTCCTAATCAATCGCATATGGCCACTGGAAAGCATATACGATTGCATATGTGGCATCTATGTAAATATAGGCGATATCATATGTGGAGCCTATGTAAATATAGGCGATATCATATGTGGCGCCTATTAAAATATAGGCGATATCATATGCAACGCCTATGTAATGGTTTCAAGTGACTTAAACACTCCATTTTTGGGTTATTTTTAGGGCAATTAAGTATTTTGGCACTCCTTACACACCCCTAAACTTAACCTTACAAATTTAATAGATTCTAAATACATCATAACCCTATTATCAGTCTAAGTTCATCATCCAAGAGCACAAAAGGAGAAAAACAACAACTAGGGTTACACAATCAACATTAAGGGTCCAATCTTTCAATGAATCTATTACCATAAAGGTATGTGGGGTTATGAACAATAACACCCTTTCGTTCTTGTGGCCAAAGTTTGCATTATTTTACAAAGATACATGATTTTTACATGTTTTATCATAAATTTGAAGTGATAAATCTTATCCTATGTTGTTCTTCAAGATACTATGCTTATTTTGAATGTTTAGAAAATAAACTCCATGATTTTGAGATTATTGTTATGATTCAAGGCTGAAAATTTTCAGATTTTCGTATAAATTATGCATGCTTGTGATATAAAGCATAAATGTTGAAATGTTTTAATTAAGTATCGCTATAAGGGTCATTAACCCACATTGATATTGTTGTTTTCAGAATTTATGTGCTACATGCACCCATGTTTAGACTATTTTTGATGAAGTATAGAAAGATTTAATCTTTTGGTCATAACAGAGGTAAAATCCACTTTATGAATCGAGTTACGGATTTTATCATTTATTTAACTTAAGACATATGAGATTACCCTTAAAGTGGATTTTTCTAGAGATTTTTGAGTGTAGTATTGGGAGTAGTATTTAGCACCGAGTTGGGTATGTTACTATGGTTTCATACCATAGAACTACGTGCCACCATAGGTTGAGACATTGACTTCCACTATATATGGAAAATTGAGATAGTGATCATAGAGATAAGACTGTTCTACACTGATGACAAGGTTAGGATAGCCCTAACCTTATGGGGAAAAGTCATGGGACATCATGGGTGCTCACATGGTATACATGTCGATTAGAAGAACTCCCAAAGAGTCGTCCCTCATTCTTAGATTGATTTTACTAATTTAAAAAAGATTTGAAATGCAGATTTATGATGTATTCAATATTCCAGATTTTACTAAGATTGCTTGATGAGAGAATAAGAAAATAATCTTGATATTTGGATTAAGTGTAATGGCTTATGATATCCAGATTGGCATGTTTTACCATTCATTGTGTATGATTTCAGATTTTAGATTTCTTTCAAGCTTTATGAGCCATTTAAAAATGCCATGCATAATTTTATAAATTGTGATGATATTACGATATTATTTTATATATGCATTGCATCCCCATATGCTCAGTACGTTTCCATGGTACTGACCTACATATTCATATGTGGGCTATATTTTATCAGAATGTAGGTACAAGGTATAGTGTACATCTTCAGATCCAGTCAGTTCATAGCATTCAGTCGGCACGTGATGGGTCCTTTTGATTCAAGGGCTTGAGTTAGTTATACAGTTTGAGAAGGGTTGTAATTTTTTTATTTAGTCGTATTGAGTTGGGTTTGTCGGGAGTCATGACCTGGCTACCTACAGTCAGTACTAGTAGAGGCTTCATAGACAGTCAGTAGAAGTTGATGTATTCTATTTCAGTTTTGGTTGTAAAAGCAAAGTTGTAATCCTATAAATTTCCATTTTTGTATCTATCATATTCAAAATAGAGTTATTTTTTGCAGATTTGGATAGATTTATACTTTTTGTTCAGTTGCTTATGAGTTATGCCAATAGAAGGGCTAGCTTGGGGTCACTTGTGATCCTAAGCACCGTGTGACGTCTCGGGACCTGATTTTGGGGCATTACAAACTTGGTATCAGAGCACAGAGTTCAAGTGTTCTAGGGTGTCTATGAAGTCGTGTCTAGTAGAGTCTTGTAGAACGGTACGGAGACATTTCTATTTTTCTTTGAGAGGCTATAGGGCATTTAGAAAATGTCTCCATTCTTTTAAGTCTTAAATCGTGCTATAGAAAAGTTCTCCAAGAAACTTATACAGATTCTCTTCTTACTCTAGTCAGGCCATTTCTGCCTTATTTCCAAGGTATCAAAAATAGTTTAGCTTAATTCTCCATAGATAGTTATGGAATTTTAACAGAGCTACAAAAGTATCCTATCAGTACTTTTGAGTTTCGAAAACTGAAGTGCTTTATCAGGCCTATAGAAATCATGCACTAAGCCCGAGTCAGATATGATTTTAAATTTCTCCTCAGAATCCATAATGATAATCTATACTTTTCTATATATGTACTATTCTTGAGGTAACATGTTCGGCAAGTTCCAATTTCCTCCCCAGATAATGCTCTTATATCTGCTGGCTGAAGTTTTAGAAGTTTCATAAGGTGGCTTGAGAGGAGCCTTCTAGTGTGTGATAAGTCCCTCAAATTTAAGTTATGCCCTCGTTCTTATAAGTTATTAAATTAAGACAGAGTAGTGTGTTCTTAGATCATTGAATCTTGTGTCAAGTTTCTATCTCTTGTATTACGTAATTTTGTTATCAATGTGTTTGTGAAAAATCAAAGTCTAGTGAAGCCTTGTAGGGCATATTTTGATTCACTATCATAGTTGCTTTGTTATTCATCTAACTTTTTTGTTCAAAATACAAAACCAAAGTCTAGTGAAGCCATATGGGGCCTATTTCGATTCTCCAACAACTTATTATTTATCTTGTTGTTTTGGTGTTAGTTAAAAGTATGGATTTCTGTGTACTGACAGAAGTAGTAATGTTTAGTTGAAAGTCTTGTGTCAGTTGAACTTGTGGGTTTAGAAGTGTAGTGGCAAGAATGGTGGTAAGGGTGATTTATTGAATATGTATAGCTGGATTTTTCCTTATGATTGAATTAGTAATGAAGTGATATACCTTTGTTTGTTAGTTTTGTGAAGTTAGAGAAGGATATTATTAGTTAAGGTGGATTGTTGTTTGCTAGAAGTATGAAAAGAGTTATTGATGGTATTTGTTGTGCTAGGAAAGTATAGATTTTGACGGAAGTACTTGGTGGTTGATATTGTTAATTTAGGCTTTCCTGAGATTGCAAGAGGAAGTTTAGTTGAATTTTATAGAGCTATAAAAGTAATTTAGGTATGAAGATGGGTAAATAGTAATTATGTGAAGAAGGAGGATGTGTTAACAGATTATGAATATGATAATCCATATGATTATGATCGATTGTCATTGTGTACTAGTTTTTCTTAATGCTATGTTCTATAGTTTTGAAGTGAAATTATGTGTGAGATTGGGTTGTAAATCATATTTAGCTCTAGCCATTAAGTTTGAACAGTTGATGGTTCCGTTGTTGATGCTAGTTATATGAAGGTGATCTAGTAAGCCTGAACAGTGTATGCAAGAGTGTAAGATCATGTGTTTGTAATTAAGTATGGTGTAGAGGTGTGCCCAAGGTGCTATGGGGATACATTATTTTTTGAGGATTATTGCATATTGTGTTGTTAGTAGTAACGTTGAGTTGCAAGGTGGAGAAAGTCTAGTTAGATAATTTATGTTATTCTTGATAGCGAAGTTAAGGAGTTATGACTGAAGATGTTGAGTCTTTTTAGTATGATTTTATTCTCATGGTTTGGGAAAAATATAAGTATAGAAGTGTGATCTTGGTAGGCTATGATTATGTGATTAGAGATATAGGTATGGTAGCAAATTAGAGTGTAAGTCTTTGATGATGATTATTGAAGCTGGAAAGTTAAGGATGACATATAGATGGGTTGTTCAAGAATGAAAAAGGTAAGTTTAAAATTAGTATATTCTTGTGAGTTTAGCATTTATGTGTAGATACTAGAATGATGAAATTATGACTTAATCTCGAGGATATAAAGTAGACCATCATGCTTAGAATACCAGCTTTGACCTAAGGGGGAGATGGTTAGTGAAGAATCAAACAAAGTTTTGAGAATCAGATTATGATACATGTCAATAATGAGTTATGATGAGATAGTGATCCCTTCTTAATGTAGAGTATTCCTTCGATTTCAGTCATTACAACACCAAATCCATCACTTTCTTGAAAAATCCATGCCACAGCCCTATGCGTATACCTATCATGTGTGCTTAAGCCCATTCTCAGCTTCTAGCAAGCATGTAACAACTTTACTCTATTATTCGAGTTATCTCTTATGAATCTATGAACTCTAGTCTTATGTTGAATAGCTCATGAAAAGTATAAAATCATGTTTCAGAGTATGACCAGTTTTTAAACTCATGATACTAGTGAAGTTCACATATATATCATGCATGTCCTCAGCTTAGATTTCTTTAATGAATCAATGCCTTTGATATTTTATTCCTCAGGACAAAGATAAGTGTTAATGTTATGTATTGTAGTTTTTATGCTTCTGGTTCATATGTGTTAGCTTTTCAGTAACCTCTTCCTATATTAAGATAGTGGTGATGATAGTGGATAAGCAATGGTTAATATGTGAGAGAGTTGATGACCCTCATTAAGAAAGATTATTTATGCTTTTCTATCTAAGGCTAAAGTGTGAAGTAAGATTGAGGCCAAGTCTTTGATACATGTCATGGTTAGTTAGAAATTTTGTGTATGTTTTTAAGAATAATGCAAGAAAATTGTTGTTGATAATGGTTTATAGAATATGCAAAGTATGCCTTTAGGGGTATTTTCCTTAAAGTTATATATGATTGTTAATGAAAGTCTTGAATGTCATATTGGGTGAAAGATGATGAATGCAATATGCACTAGTGAATCCATATCAAGAGTTTTAAATTAGTCATTGAAGTAGTAAGGCATGTTATGCTTAGGGTGTGAGCTCTAAGAAGATATAGAATATTGAACCTTGTGGTTTAGACTAGTATTGTGGTTTGACATGTTTTATCTTGTGATTTAGTATTAGGCTTGATCATGGTGAGAGAACTTAGTTTAGTTTAGACCTTAGTAGAAAGATTTTGCAGTGCCAATATGAGAACTATAATTTGAATCAAATGAGTATGGTATTTAAGGGGAATCGTATAGTTGAGAGAGCATTTGAGAAGTGATGCTAAGCTTGAAAGTAAGAAGTTGAGTTGCCTCCGGCCTAGCAATCCTATCCTAGTTTACGAGTTATATAATTATATTCCATGCTATAGAGTTATATCAATGCTATAATTCGTTAGTCAAATGTCTTGTTTAGAGCATGCACAAAATTCATTGCTCCATAATGTCAATAGAAGTTCGTAGAAAAGTGCTAAAGAAATACTCCATTTGAGTATGGGTAGTCAGTATGATCCAGTCCATATAGCCTGTAGTCTAATTTAGCAAGCAAGGAGATAAGCTCCTATAGATTCTTAATTTTCTAGCTAGTCTTACTATCCGCAGTCTTATACGTATGTACATTCCAAGAGGCAATGTGTTTGTGTCCAATTAAATTATGAATTCAGCTCAGTTCATGCATCAGTTTCAGTTTCAGATATTAAGTCATGATTCAGTTCGTAAGAATCCTGTGTAGTATCACAGTCTATTCCTAGTATTCTCACCAAATTACTATCATTCGGGGATGAACGATCCCAAGAAGGGGGTGTTGTAATACCCCGAGTTTTCATGTCATAAAACTCTCACCCTTTCTCATGAGATCAGATCCAGTGCAAAGTAATGGTTACTCATAAGTTGACACTTTCGTTTCTATCTTAGCCATATAGTTATTTTTCTTGAGGATTCATGCACTTGTAGACCAGTTCAGTAGCTCATTATTCTTGAGATCCAGTGATTCAGTTCTAGCAGTTACACATGATGGCTTGAAGACTAAGATTCCTCTGTGTTTCAGGTTAATTATCCACATTCGAGGATGAATGTTCCCAAGGGGGAGATAATGTAATACCCCATATTTTCGTGCTAGAATTCTAACCGTCAATCCTGCGCGTCTAAGATCTAATCCAAGTGATTCTCACATGAATACAAGTTTCATGATCATTATCCTAGTCTATATAGTAGTTTAGAGGTGAAAAATGTTCATAGCAATGACCTAGAACAAAGTTGAGCTAAGACTAGTTGATTCATCCAAAGTTTGACATTCAATTCTACAAGGGTCAACTTCAAACGTGTAAATCTCTTGATATACATGAAATTTTTCATCCCAATACCTATCAAATTATAGAGAATCGGATTATCTTTCCAACGATACCAATTTTACCAAAATCCAACGCCCGATCTAGGAGTTATGGCTTAGCGAAGTAGAGTGCATCGCCTAACCAATCGGACATGACCACTGGAAAGCATATGCAATAGAATATGTGGCGCCTATGTAAATATAGGTGATATCAATGCAAGAGGTCCAATAAGAGTTCAGCAATAGTGTAAAAACATTCTTTGAGGCATTTTATCGAACACGTTTAGGGCATACCTTTACCAAGACCAAAACTAACGTGTAAATCAACATAATTAGGGTTAATCAAAAACACTATAGTTAAACCATAACCAGCAACCAACCACATATACAAACCATTACTAAAAAATATAAAAACATAGTTTAAACCAATGCGAAACCATATGCATAAAGACCCTCAACAATATTTCGAACTCCACCATTATAGATTCAGAAACCAATGTTTAAAAAACAATACATATGCCTTTATTTTGAATAAAAATAAGGTAAGGGGTACATGCATTACATGAAGATTCACGGAAGAAATCTTGGCCTTTGAGCTAAGAATATATGAAGAAACCCTAGCCTCCAGTCTTCTAAGAGAGTGTTTGAGAGAGTTTTTGATATGTGATGATCCTTTAATAAGTGTTATGAAAGGAGATATAGTCTTATATAATGTGAGGAAAATAGGATTTAGGAGTAGGAAATATTTAAACTACCCTTGACTTAAAAATTAAAACAAGCACGTCCAGGGGTATGACTCTCCCTTACTATTCGTATCGAAGGGTATGAGCGACACCCCAACTCGTATCCAACCTTGCCAAGAACTTACCTACTTGTTTCTATACAAGTTACCCTGTCTAACTCATACCTAAGGGTACGAGTGGTAACCCCAATCATATCCACTAACTGTATAGTGGACACATTACACTAGACAACTCAAACATGCACCATATGAGTTGTCCTATACCATTCGTAAGCTCCCATGCAGATCATACCCATATGATTCATACCTTGGGAAGTAGCTAAGATATCCTTACTGGCTAGGGTATGATTGGACCGTATAGTCACCGTACGACTTCTAATAAAGGGTACAAGTGCTCCTTTAAGTCATACCAAGTCAAAAAGGGTCCAAACTTTGGAAAAAGGGTGCAAATCCTAGGATGTAACATTCTTCCCCAATAGGAACATTCATTCTCGTATGATGGGTAAGGGTAAGAACAAGCACAAGTTACTTAACTAACACACATCAAAATTTTATCCAACCAAAATGGATGACTAGAAGACAAACCAAGATGAGAAGATTTCCACATACTCTAAGCATAATTCACACCCTAACACTTTCATTCCGACCCCTTACAACTTACAAAACAAAGATGCAAGAGGAACCAATCCCCACCTTTAATAAAGTTTGAAAAAAAAAGAAGTATTGAATAACACAGACCCTACGCATGATTTTTTGGAATAAAGAACTAACACGAATCCTTGGACTCCATGTCCACTTCCGCATCCGAAATGGGTTCCTCAGGCTTTTAGACTCATCGTGGAACCTTTACTGAACCCATATCTTTCATTCGCAACCGGTGAAATTACCTAATCAAGATTCCCTCTAGAGAATAAGGAATTTGAGATACCAACACCTCTTGAATGAACATACCACATCGGTTACCGGATGAATGGACTTGTGATAGAGAGAACGTCTAATCAAACTTAGAATTTTATCGAGACCACCACCTCTATGTTCAAGCCTACCCAAAGCTATAAGAAGTTAACTTAAGCCACCGATCTCTACTCTTTACATCTATCGCAAAACACTACTCCACTTTGACCACCTCAATAATATGGAAACTTTGAGAAAAGGACATGGACAACAATATTCAACTACTATAATGGGAAACCAAACCAATACCACTACAAATCCATGAAAGAATTCATAAAACCAAGCCTTACCAAACTTAAGCGACTATAGACACCTCTTTCAACCATAACATTCAATCATCCTGCTTACATACTCGAGGTATGATCTATCCATAGAAAGACCTAACACCTTTTTTAATTTCCAGAAAGATTTTCACCAACTATACCTTTCCTAACCTTTTCTCATGACAAAAACATTACCTCTTATTTCAAAACCTTAACTCCAATAGTCACTAGAGACTCTCCCCAACTTAGGGACTTCTACATTCCCCATTACAAAATATCACCATTCTCTCCAAGCCACTACCATCCTAACATAACGAGAGCCATTAAGGAATCAAATTACCAGAATTATTCATGCCTCCCAAGGCAAGACATCAAAAAAGAAATGACACCAAAGGCACAAAGTACTTCATAACAACTTCCTAGACCATAATGAAGAACCATCCCGACAAAGCCATACCATAAAAGGAGTCCTTGGCAATGAACATCGAAATAAAGACAACTACAGATACCATGAGTAACTTAATGCAAGGACAAGAATCATATCCATGGAATAAGGCGAATGCGAGATGAGATTTTTAAGTATAGGCGCTATGAAAATGTCTACAACACTAGTAGAATACTCTCTAATCGAGATAGAAGAGTATCACTAGAATATACAACCCGACCTTCCCTTGAAGTCCACAACTAAAGAAAGGTTTAGACTAACCATCAACATTTACCCCATTTCATCTACAAGCACAACACTCCACCCTAATGGGTATTACCAAGGAAGTACACTAGTGACATTTATTTTTCCCCATACCAAAATCTCATCCACCCAAAGGCTACCTAGATCCTAGCAATGACATGCTAAAACCATTAGACCAAATTGATTATAATTTTTCCAATTAAAACAAAACTATTTAAATAAAACTATGGCCACCAAGGCCTTTCAAAAATTAGTTGAATCCAACCAAAATCAATTCATGTTCCCTTGACCATTTACGTAGTGCAAAGATTTCAAGAATAGTAAAATCCTATGACAAAATTATATTCAAAGGTAATTTTGCAAACTATTTGAGAACATAAATTTTTACAACTTCAAAACACAGTAATTGGGGATTCCATAATACCCTGAAATGTATTTGCTATTCCCATGCATCCCAAAAATGTCCATAAACATTAGTAAAGCATAGCATGAGTGTGTTTATGGACTAATGTTTATCCCAAAAATGTCCATTCCCAAATAACATTGATATCCACCATATCTGAGTCAAATAAATCCACCAAGACCTCTTTTACACCATCAGATATCGCACTCCCCCATAGACTTTTTTAACAACCACAAAGTCACCTACTAGGTCTAAATAGCCAGAGAAAAGAGTTCAAAATAACCTTAGGACCTAAACTAGAACACAAAATCAGAGAATAGAAGTTAGGACCCCATCCAACTCTCCATTTTAGACCACTTACCCACCATACTATTGGACTTCATATTATTCAAAAAATTGAAGCCCCATTAGTTGGACTAGATTCCTCCATGTTATGCTCGAGTGGGATAATTAAGTTTCCATGGACTTTAGATCATTGAGAGGACATGATCAAAAAGATGAACCAAAGAAGATTAAGAGAAGAGTTCAAGACATTAGACTCCATAGCCCAAAAGTAAAATAACCAAGAAAGTGAAACATTCCTAAATGCCTCATAGCTTCTTGATTATAACTATGGTACACGACACACCCATAGGCAAGACTCTACTTGACATAGCTTTGTGGACACCCTATGACACCAAAAACTAAAGCTTTGATACCAACTTTTCACAGCCCAAACTAGGGCATATACGTAATGAGCAATCCTAAGTCCAACTAGGACCAGGAACCACCCTCATTAGCTAACTCAACCCCTAAATGCATTCCTTGAGTCGGATGAAGTCTAAACATATAAAAAAGATAGCATGTACAACCATGTGGAGTCTATGGGATAAGTCTATAACATAGACTAACTCAATTACGTTTAGCTACCCAATAACCAACCAAACCAATGCAAAAACCATAAACCAAAACCATTTATAATTAAGCAACATATGTAAATAAAAATGACATAAGCAATCCATATCACACACAAGTCCACAGTTGTCCATCCAAATACACTAGAACAACCATAGAGTAAATAGTCGAGACATGCTCCGACCATAGCCAAACCCAAAATTTATGTAAGATAAGAACTATGTAAAGTAGACCATGATATGAAATGGATACCTTCCAAACTATGAAAGCTAATCAAATCAATCCAACACCGATTGTACTTGAATCTGATCACTAAGAAATAGAAGTAGAATGGTCGATTCTTACATAGCATGGGTATACAACCACCAGTAGAAGGCCTAGTGGGTAAAAACTAGCATGCACTTAGGATAGGAATAAAATGATGCCATTTACAAAACCAAGTAAAACCATCCAATGCACACAACCCTACATATATATATATAAGTGCCGGGAAAGGGAATCTAGTTTTACCATTTATTTAAAACCTTTATCTGGGCTTTGTAACCTTGTCGTTTAACCATACCTATGGGGTGTATGAATTCATGTACCCTTGCTGAAAGAGTCCCAGTACGTGTAGCCATATGACCAAGAAATATCCCTTGGGTTGACTAGTACATCCCTTAAATATAAAACGTGACTCGCATGTGGCCATCAAAGACCCCTCATATCAGCAAATATAAGTTTCTAGTTTTGGTTCCCCATAGAACCTCCACCTTCCATTGCTCAGTTAGACATCCTGCCATTAATGCCCAAATTAAAACCATATCTAAAAAAAATCCAATTACCATTTATTAACCCATGCTATTTATTTGTGGTATCATCATACTAACCATACTTACAAGATTTATCCATATCCAAACCGTTTAAGTTTAGGGGACTCTGAAAATATACAAAAACATAGTTTAAACTAATAAAAAACCATATGCATAAAGACCCTCAACAATATTTTGAAATCCACCATTATAGATTCATAAACCAATATTTAAAACATAATACACATGCCTTTATTTTTAAATAACAATGATGGAATGAGTATATGCCTTATACATGAAGATTCACGAAAGAAATCTTGGCGTTTGAGCTCTTTGAAGAGCATATAAAGAAACCCTAGCCTCTAATCTTCTAAAAGAGTGTTTAAGAGAGTATTTGATGTGTTATAATCATTTAATAAATGTTATGGAAGGCGATATAGTGTTATATAATGTGAGGAAAATAGGGGTTAGGAATAGGAAATGTCTAAACTACCCTTGACTTACAAATTAAAACAAGTCACATCCAGGGCTACGAATCTCCTTACCATTAGTATCCAAGGGTACTAGTGACACCCCAACTTATATCCAGCCTTTCAAACACCTTACCTACCAGTTTCTATACTACTTACCCTTACTAACTCTTATGTAAGGGTACTAGTGGTAATGTCAATCATAACCACTTACTGTATGGTTGATATATTACACTAGATAACTCAAACATGCACTATAAAGCTTGTTCTATACACTCTTAAGCTCCCATATGACTCTTAACCATATGATTTGTACATTTTGTAGTAGCTAAGCCATCCGTACAGCTTAGGGTATGATTTAACCACCTAGGCACCCTATGACTCATGACCAAGGGTATGAGTGACTTACTTGAGTCGTACCTAGTCAAAAAGGGTCAAAACTTTGGAAGTATTCAAGGGTAAAAATTCTAGGATGTAAAATTAACTCAGGAAATAGCACTAAGTTGAGTGTAGCAATCATAGAGGTACATAGTATAAAGTGGGTATGAAGTAGGGTAAAATAATAGAAAAATTTAGTAGGTATAGGTATGGTAAAAAAAGAAAGAGAAAAAGAAAAAGAAAAATTGGTGCAAAAGTGAAAAAGAAAGAATAAAAGACCACACCTAACATGAATGTTCAATAAATAATAAAAAGGGAAAACTAGGGTGGAATAAAAAAAATCGCTGGTAAGTGAGACCCCAAAGCTAGTGTAGTGTGAAGGAGGCTTAGTCACTTGACATGTCCATATGTACTATACAATCCCCCAATCCTACATTACAAGACGATAAAATTCCTATAGTGATCCTAAATTGACTATCTGAATACTAAGGTAATGAAAAAAGGCAAGCCTACGGTATTTGATACATATTGATTGGAACTTCTCTTCTGAGTGTGAGTGTCTCTTGGACATCCCTGCATTGACATGAATTATTTCATATGAGTGAGTTGGACTTCTTTGTTATAAGGTAACATGAGTTGTATTTCTATCTATTTTCTTGTTTTGGGTAGTGTAAGTTGTATATATGAGTGGTTGTCTATTGTCATTTTAATTTCCATACCTTGATCCCATTGTTTCATATTGTGGTTATTCATGTTCATACACTATTGGTTTAGAAAATTGAGATAGGAAGGGGATGGTGTGATTTGAGCTTAAAAGTATTTTACTAACTTCCTTAAATAGCTTAGATTCTTCTAGTTAGGCGTCATGTTTATTTTATTTTTTGTTTTGTTGCCTCAGGATATGTAAAAGTTCTAAGATAAGGGTGTTTATGTAATATAGAAATATAATACTTTCAATGCTTAAAATAAGGAAAATATGCAAATTTCTAAGGTTATTTTGTTAGATATGTTGCATTTTTGATATGTTTTTTTAGGACATCATGTTTTGGATACCAAAATCATGAAAAAGATGAAAAAGGTGTTTTGGATACTTTTTGAAGCAGTTGTGGATGTTTGGGACACTTTTTGACTTTTTCATGATCTAAGCTTTTTCAAGAATTGAAGAAGAGCTGACAAAATGACTCCCGATACTTACTAAGTCAACATATGGACCGGAAGTAGGACCTTCGGACTGTAAGTAGGCAAAGTAAGTGCCAGAAGTCCAAAATCCCGAGAGATGACTTGCAAGATTTTTTCATCCAGTACCTGCACACTATACCTAAGTTTATCCTGTTGATCACATGTACTACCTACTCCTTGGATCAAGGTGCAAGTATGGGCCACATGTGGCCATCAACCTTGTTTTCTCCTATTTCATTCAGACTTTGGTATTAGGGTTTCCTCATGTACTATAAATACATATTATATGTTTTTGTTGGAGTTACACACTTTTAATACTTACAAACATATTTAGATTCCAACATTCAATTTTGATGTTGGGATTGTCTTATATTGACTTTACATGATTAATTCAGTCATGATTGTGGGTTTATAAACTTATTATCATTGTTATTTCATCTATGCTTTTTATTATGAATAATATTGATTTCTTCCAAAGCATGAGCAGCCAAAAAACCATATCTAGGGTTGTGGAAACCCTGACGAATTAATGAAGTACGGGAAGTGTTGTCATTATTTTGAACCGATACCCATGCATGTATTGATTTATATTCATTATAATAGTTATCTTAGTGAATGAAAATGTTAGAATCCTGCCTAGATTATTGCTACTTACTCCAAAAGATGACTAGGAAAAGATAATGAAATAGTAATTTGAAGTTTAACTGTCGATCCATGCTACTAGGTAATATCTAAGTAAAATGGTTAGCTTTCATCTAATAACTAGAGACTCAAAAGGTAATAGTTAACTAGCATAAATATAAAGGTTAGTAAGGTGACATCTTGAGAGTCTAAAGGTAAAGGGTAAAATCCTTCTGCTCATCCAGAAAGACTATAGAAGGTATATAACTTATCAATTCTGCATGAAGAGTATCAGGTGGTTCAAGAAAGAACAGTTATCCTATGGAGTTGAGAATCTAGGGTTAACACAATCCTAGTGTTCATCTATGACTGATTACAACTAAAGTTAATATTGTTACTTGATTGAGATTACTACACAACCCCCCCCCCCCATTATTTACTTTTCTTATTCTACCTGCTGATGATAACTGCTGAGATCCATGATTCTATGTGTTCCTTTAGGATTTGACCCCAACTTTCATTGGGTTACTATATTTTGACAGCGATCATATCATTTTCTCAAAGGATATGTAATTTGGAAGTCATCAAATATTCATTAGTACAAAATACCAATTGTTGTTAATCATCCTAATAATCATATCTATAATTCTTTATAAAAAAAAAACCTTCTAATCACCTTTATTATGAACTTCTATGAGACTTTATCATATGCCTTTACCAAGTCCAGTTTAACCACTACATTATGCAACTTGTTTCTTCTATTTATATCTCTGATAATTTCATATGCTGATAAGATATGTTCTATGATGCTTCTCTCCTTCAAAAAAACCTATTTGATTCTTGGATATTATTGTAGGTAAAACAATGACTATCCTTTCAAAAATCAACTTGAAAATTATTCAATTAGAAAAAGCATTTAGGCTAATAGGCATTAGATCCCCAAAACTACTCGCACCTCTTTTTATGTATTACAACCATATTAGCATGAGTAATGTATCTTGGTAGTTCATATATATATATATAAATCTTTGACCATGTTTGTTATATCCTCCTTAATTATGTCCCAAGTGCTCCGAAAAAAACTATCTTGAGAAACCATTAGCGTATTGTAATTTCTCCATTTAAGAAGAAAACTACTTGCTTCACTTCCTCTTTTGTAGGAATTCCCTCCATCTCCTTCATTTTCTCAAATAACCTTATTTTTAATATAGTACGAAATATATTTCCTATTTCTCCTTAACTTGCTTCTTGATTACATTCACAAACTCTTCTCTAATGTTTTGGGTTAAGGTTATACTATCCCACTACATAATTTGTATCTTTGTAATATGTAATTTCCTTCTTCTTCCCTTGATATATAAATGGAGAAACTTTGTTTTTCTATCTCTATTTGTTAACCATTTTATTCTATTATTCTATCTCTAAAATTCTTCCTCTATTTTAAAATGTCTCGTCAAGTCTGCCTCTGTCTTATAAAGATTTGCCTTATTTTAAATAAGAATGTTATACTACTTTTTCCTGTATAATTACTTACTCAAAATTCTATTTAATAATATGTTTACTATTCTATAAAATCATATTTAACTTGAATGAATGTAAAGGTGTAGTGCATGTGCTGAGAAACTAGTCTAATACTAATTAAAAAATAGTTAATTATTTTTGAACTTATAGACTTTATTTTAACTATTATATTTCTAAAACAAAGTGGGTGACGATTTACTTGCTTTTTTTTTGTATTTCATAATAGTGTTACTTGTTTATTCAACTTGCTTGATTACTGTTACCTGGTTTACTTGCATATCTACTTATTGTGGTAGTATAGCTCTTGTTATTGATTGTTGGTTATCAAAACTTGCATTGTATTATTGGTTTTGTTGGTTCCCATATCTTATTGCTTTTCTTTATCCCTTATGTTGTCTTTCACCCTTCTTTTCTTTTTTGTGTTGTGGTTGTGATTGGAGATGGTATACTAGATTCATGTCATAGGTCAGGGTCGAGATTAGGTGGTTTTGGGTCTAGGTCGTGGCTAGGATTGAGTTTGGGGTTAGGGGAAACGGGTAGTAAGGTTAAGTAGGATAAGAGAGCGTCTAGGTTGTGAGTTGGGTCTTGGAACATAGGAACTTTGCAGGGTAAGTCTATATAGATGGTGAATATTTTTAGAAAAAAGAGGGTAAGTATAATGTGTGTCCAAG
Organism: Capsicum annuum; assembly: GCF_002878395.1. Classification (NCBI taxonomy): domain Eukaryota; kingdom Viridiplantae; phylum Streptophyta; class Magnoliopsida; order Solanales; family Solanaceae; genus Capsicum; species Capsicum annuum. The sequence continues at coordinate 95,061,621 of NC_061122.1, read as the reverse complement.
AAACTAAATGGGTAGGCACTAACGCGAGAGATGCAGATGGATGTAAGTTTTGGTATTTTAGTAATGTGCGACATAGAAATTGGGTAGGTACCATAGTAGATGAAAAACTTAGAAAGAAAGTAGTAGAGGTTAAGAGAGTTAGTGATAGGCTGATAATTATTAAGTTTGTCATTGAAGGGTCTATGGTGAATGTTATTAGTGCCTACGTCCCGCAAGTAGGTTTGGACGAGAAAGAAAAGGACTTTTCAGAGGTTTTAGATGAGTTGGTGAGTAGCATCTCGAGCAATAAGATGCTTGTCGTGGGATGCGATTTCAATAGGTATATTATGTCTTTGTCGAGAGGTTATTATAATATGCATGGTGGTTTTGGTTTTGGAAACGAAATGAATGAGAGATTTTATTTGGGATTTTTCTAGGGCTTTTGGGGTGTGGATAGCTAATTCGACCTTTCTGAAGGAGGATCACGTTATCACGTTTTGTAGTTTAGTGGCCAAGACTTAGATAGACTTTTTGCTCCTTAGGAAGAGTGACAGAGGACTATGTAAAGACTATAAAGTATCACCTAGCAAAAATCTTTTGACTCAACAAAGGTTGTTGGTAATGGACTGGGTTATCAATAAGTGCAAAAAGAAGAGGAGTATGGAGGCTCAGCCCAGGATTAAGTTAGGTAGCTTGACTTTTGCTAGTGCTTTGGAAATGAGGGAGAGGTTGAAGAGTAGGAGGGATTTGAAGAGTACAGGGTATGTGGATAATATGTGGGAGATGACTGCTAGTTTGTATTAGAGAGACCACTAAGAGGTACTGAGTATCTTGAAAGGTCGATCTGGTAAGCATCAAAGAGACTGGTGGTGGAACAAAGAGATTAAGAGCAAGGTAGAGTCTAAGAAGGTGACTTATTAAAATTTGGCGGATATTAAGGACGATGAGGAAAGGTAAGAGAATAAGGAGGAGTATAAGGTTGCTAGAAGAGAGGCCAAAGTAGCGGTTACGGTGACTAAGACAGTAGATTTTGAGAGCTTGTATACGGCTTTATAGGAGAACACAAGGGATACAAAGTTGTATAGGATTGCCAAGAACAGCAATCGGAGGGCTTGTAACCTCGACCAAGTAAATGCATCAAGGGAGAGGATGATATAGTGTTGGTTGAGGATGCTCTTATTAAGAAGTGGTGGCAGTCTTACTTTTATTAACTTTTGAAAGATGAGGGGGATGAAGGTTTCATGTTCAGGGACTTGGAGAAATCGGATGAGTGTCACTATTATAGTTATTGTAGGTGTATCAAGGTTCATAAGGTTAAGGGAGCTATTCGCAGGATGCGGCGGGGTAGGGCGATGGGGCCAGATGAGATTCTAGTGGATTTTTGGAAAAGCACTAGTGAGGCAGGTTTGTGTAATAATATGCATTTCCTTAGTGTAATCTAAGTTGCAATACATGATTATTCAAATATAAATTTTTGAAACACTCATTATTTGTCAATTTAGAGCCTTCCATTTCGTAGAAAATTAAATTAACTTTCAAATGATATAAAATTCGCCCAAATCTGATAACCGGGTAAGAAGTTATGGCAATTTTAAATTTCAATCATTAAACACAGTCATTTAAACCCTTAGCGCATTACGGAGCCAGTTTAAATGATGATGGGGAATTTACAGTGAAGGTATGCAATCTTGGCGTGTCGCGCCAAAGGACAAATTGGAATTTGGAAGTTTCCATTTTCTCTACACGATTCCACCACATCGCAGTGAGCCTACGGGTCACAAAAAAGGTAGCAACGCGATTACGCCGCATCGTGCCACCATACATTTTCCCAATTATCCCTTCTCCAGTGGCTTGGAGCAATGGTGGCGCGTCGCGTCGAGGGTAAAAAATTTGGAATTTTTCCAATTTTGCAATTTTAAATTACGGAGGCCATTTGGTCTTTTCCCATGGCCGCAAATCTGCCTAAACAAGGGATTTAACCCTAAGAGAACATTATTTTCTCACTTCTGGATTATTCTCTAAAATTAAAATCAACTCTCTTCAATAACAAAAGCCCTAAATCTCCAATTCATGGCCAAATCTCAAGAACTCTCCATTGATCCTCCTAAATTCATTATCCCAGGTATGTTAGATGTTCATGCATGGATTCCTTTCATCCATGGAGTCCAAGTATTTTATTTAGATTATAAAATTTTGATATTTGCAAGTTAATTGATGTTAAATTGTGATTTCACCCGTAAATCTCCATGTAATATAGATTTTATTCCATGATTCAATGAAATTATTGTTGTTATTCAATCCTCCATATTTTAATATTATTATTTATTGAATTAATCCATAATTTAATACTATTATCTCGAATTCATGCTATTTCTAAAAGTTTCATGACATTCCTATGATTGTTTTAAACCATGAACTACAAGTGTTTGATAAAATCCCTACAAGAGTGACTGATTTATTAAAAGCCTTCATGCTCTGTCCCCAAGCTTTAGTGTCATTTTACCATTGTTGTTTTTGAGTCCTAGGGGTATTGAATACCCAAAAACCATGGTTTTTTTTTTATGTATTCTAGTCTAAGTACATTATAGAATAGTCTTCAGAACATACTATGAGCATTGTAAGAATAGTCAAATATCAGTCAGTTAAACTCAAAACAGTCTAGTATTTCAGTATCTTTCAGTTGGAAGTAGGATTTAGCACCGAGTGAGTGTAAGTATGGCAGCTTCCACATCAAATAGGCAGAGCTGTTAGTAGCACTTCCTATACTCTAGAACTACGTAACCAACATAGGCTATGAGAAGTGACCCGTCAGATTAGGCTTGACTATCTCGCATGGGTCACCCATCAGTTCAGGCTTGAAAACCTTAGACCTTTGGACATTATATCAGTTAGTGGATCTATACAGCCAGTGTTAGTGCCCGTGGAATGGTATTAACACCCTTCCGACTGGGATTATATGTTGGACCCCGATTAGCTCAAATTAAGGAATGCCGGTTACATGATACAACCTATAGTCTCAGATACAGTCTCAGTTACAGTCCCAGTTCAGTTATTTAGTCTTGGTGTTGTTTTACCAAAGCTTACAGATTTCAGCTATTTTAGTATTTCAGGATACAAATTTTACTTAATTCATGTTATATGCTTAGTCATGCATCCTCAGTATCTATAGATTTTCACGTATCTTCAGTATTTATAGATTTTCAGGCATACTCAATATTTACAAATGCCCACAAATTCCCAATATCTACAGATTTCATGTTCTCTATTTAGTACTCCATGCTTTACATGCATATTCAGTTAATTATTAGTTTTGTTCATGAAACCATACATATCAGCCTACCTCATTTAGAATACTAGTATATTTAAAGTACTGATCACATGACTTTTCATTTTTCCTAAGATGTATTATATCATTGATGCTGACACTTAGTTCTCAGTTCGCGATTAGACTTATCAAATCCCCAACAATATCAATGGTGAGTCCTCATACTTCGAGAACAAGCTTACTTTATTTCATGTCTTAGTTTAGTAGTTAGTTCGAGTTAGTTGGGGCCTGTCCCATCAACTCATAGTCATTCAGTTTTAGAGGCTTATCAGACATTAGAGTCAGTTATTTGGTTTTCAGACATTACAGTTAGTTATCCAGTTTATCATTATTTTATTACATTCAGTTAGTTATTTCTATAGACTCATATTTTAGTTTTGAATTAAGTTATTAAAACCTTATGGCATGTCAGTAATCTTCCACATTTATGATTATGTTATCTAGTGCTCACAGCAGGAATCAGCTCATGGATTAGCTTGTGGTCCCCCGGGACTTAAGCATTGTGTGACTCCTAGGGTGTGTTCTCGGGGCATTACAAACTTGGTATCAGAACCTAAGGTTTTAAAGTATCCTAGGAAGTCTGAAATTCACATTAAGTAAAGTCTTGTGCATGGGTGTGTGGTGCGCCACACTTATGGATAAGAGGCTACAAGGAGTTTAGGAATAAAGTTTCCCTTCTTTTAGTATTCATGTCATGTGAGTGAGCATGAGCTCAAATTAAACTCCTTATCTAATCCATTTATTTCTTTTAATTACAGAACAGGCTTCCCAAGAAGAACAATAGAAGAACTTGAAACCAGCTAGCCCCTCAGCTCGTCCAGGCAAATCCTCTAGATGAGCACGTCTCTCACACAGAATTTTAAGTTGTGTTCACTATTCTAATGAACTCCATAGCATCATAGAATAAACGGCCAACTACTATTTCGGCCAACCCAACGGCCAATACTGTTGCAACCATAATTCGATATTTCACCAAGATGAATCCTCCTTCTTTTCTAGGATCCAAGTCTGAAAAGGATCTATAGTAATTCTTAGCTATGGTTCAAAAGGTCACAAATTCTATAATAATGACATCTAGTATGATTACTGAGTTGGATGCATACCAGTTATAGGATGTATCCCATACTTGGTTTAAGCAGGGAAAGGTTGATAGGGATGTAAATGCAGGGCCTGTAGAATGGGAATAGTTTTCTATAATTTTCTAAGACAGATTCTTCTTATTGGAGTTGAGAGAGGCCAAGGTGTTAGAGTTTATTAACTTGAGGTAGGGAAGCATGAGCGCAAAGGAGTATTCCCTCAAGTTTACTTAGTTATTTAGATATGCTCCTCATGTGGTAGCTGATAACAAGTCCAAGATGAGTAAATTTATGTCTAGCATATCTAATAGTATGGTTAAGGAGCTAAAATGTTGATTAGTGAGATGAACTTGTCTAGACTGATGGTCCATGCTCAACAGATAGAGGAGCAGAAGATTAAATAGAGGAAGAAATAGGGATAGGACATTTATTTTTAACTTCAATCAGCTAAAGTTAGAGGGTGGTAACCATCCTTAATTTTATCAGAGTTCTTAAGCCCATCACCCTTTTCAGCCAATAATCTCGTACCAAAATTTAGAAATAATAATAGGGATAGAGCACCAGGCTTTAAGTCCCAGATTAGTATTAGCAGTGCTCGTACGAATCCTCTATGTCAAAAATATGACAGGCACCATCAAGGTGAGTGTAGAGTGGGTAGTGATGTGTGCTTCAAGTGTTTCAAGGCAGGCAATCGGATTCTAGAATGTTAGGTAGTTGCTCTGAAAGGTAGGGATGTGCGCCCACAGGGCCATTCCCATCAATTTTCAATTCCATTTGGTCTCCCAACTCAGCTGGATGTCGCTTCCAATGCTACCAGTGGTCAGCGTCCGACCAGATTATATGATCATCAATCCTGCCAAGATCAGGAAAATTCTCCTGACGTAGTTACTGCTACATTGCAGGTCTTTCACTTATGTGTTTATTCCTTATTAGATCGTAGAGCTTTTCTTTGTTTTGTAACTCAATATATAGCCATCAATTTTGGAGGTAGTCCCAAAAGTCTAGTCGAGACCTTTTTAGTATCTAACCTAGTAGGTGTTTCCATTGTAGAGAGACAAGTATACTAGAACTGTCCGATCATAATATCTGAAAAAGTTGCTTCAGTTGATCTTGTAGAGTTAGAGATAAAAGATTTTGACATCTTTCTTGGCATGGATTGGCTCAACATATGGTATGCCTCAGTTGATTGTTGAAATAGAATAGTTTATTTTCAGTTCCCAAATAAACCAGTCCTTGAATGTATGGGTAGTACTACAACTCTTAGGGGTCATTTGATTTCATACCTTAGAGCGAGAGATGATATCGAAGGGGTGTATTTACTATCTTGTGTGATTCAAATACTCTAACTAAGAAACATACACTCTTGAATTAGTTCCAGTAGTAAATGAATTCTCAAATGTATTTCTTGAAGATCTTCTTGTAGTTTCTATCGACAGGGAAATCAACTTCAGAATAGACCTTCTTCTAGATACTCAGCCCATATCTATTCTGTCATATATAGTAAATCCAGTTAAACTCAAGGATTTGAAAGAAATATTAAATGATCTTCTAGATAGTGGATTCATCAGACCCAGCGTCTTCCCGTAGGGCGCACCTATTTTATTCATGTGTAAGAAAGACAATTTTCTCAGAATATACATAGACTATCATCAGTTAAACAAAGTCATAGTGAAGAATAGATATCCACTTCCTATAATGATGACTTGTTTGATGAACTTCAGTGTGCCAGCTATTTTTCAAAGATAGACCTCAAATTAGGCTATCATCAGCTTAGAGTCAGGGAATGTGACATAACAAAAATAGCTTTATGAACTCGGTATGGTCACTTCGAGTTTCTAGTTATGCCCTTTGGTGTCACTAATTCCCCAGACCCTTCATGGACTTGATGAAATGAGTATTCAAGTAGTACTTGTACATAGTTTTCATAGTCTTTATTGATGACATTCTTGTTTACTCCCGTAGTAGAACAAATCATGCAGACCATCTCAGATTAGTGTTACAAACTCTTAGATCTCACCAAGTTATTCACTAAATTTAGTAAGTGTGAATTCTGGCTAAGATCAATATCTTTCCTTGGCCACATTATTTGTGGTGACGACATTAGAGTTGATCCTTACAAGGTTAAAGCGGTGAAAACTAGCCTAGACCTATCTCTCTATAAGACACTAAGAGTTTCTTGGCTCTATCTAGCTATTACCGTCAGTTTATTGAATAATTATATTTTATTGCATCCCATATGTCTATAATTATTCAGAAGAAATTTACGTTTCAGTTGTCAGATTCCTGCGAGAAGAGTTTTCAGAAGTTGAAAACTCAACTCACCTCATCCCCAGTTCTCACCTTTCTAGATTGTTCGGATAGGTTTGTTATGTACTGTGATGCATCTAGAGTTGTTTGGGTAGTGTCCTCATGCAGAGAGGTAAGGTTATAGCCTATGCCTCAAGACAACTTAAAACCCATGAGTAGAATTACCCTACTCATGATCTTGAGTTAGAAGTAGTAGTATTCGCCTTAAATATTTGGAGGCATTACTTGTATGGGGTGCACGTAGATGTGGTCACTGACCATAAGAGCCTGCAGTATGTGTTCTCTTAAAAATATTTGAACTTGCATTAGAGAAGGTGGTTAGATTTTTTGAAGTATTATGACATGAGTGTTATGCATCATCCGAGCAAGGCCAATGTAGTAGTTGATGCTCTCAGTAGGTTGTCTATGGGTAGTGTTGCTCGTGTTGAGTATGGCAATAAGAATTTTGCTTAGGAAGTTCATCAGCTTACCCGACTAGGTGTCCACTCACTCGATTTAGCAGAAGGTAGTGTGTGGGTGCAGAGTTGCACCAAATCATCTTTAGTTTCTGAGGTAAAGAAAAAATAGGATAGAGATCCCAGTGTTGCTATGTTGAAAGAATCAATCAAAGATCAAAAGGAGGAGGTTTTCTCCTAAGGAGGAGATGGTGTGCTGCGTTGTCAGGGTCGGCTATGTGTGCTTGGTATGGATGAGTTGAGGTAATGAATTCTTGCAAAAGTACAAGGTGCGCATTACTCTATTAATCCAGGGGCCACTAAGATATAACGTGATTTGCTATAGATCTATTGGTAAAGTGGGATAAAGAGGGATATTGTAGAGTTTATAACTAAATGATCTACGTGCCAGCAAGTTAAGATTGACAACTAGAAGCCTAGTAGGTCCATGCAGGAGTTCAGTATTCCCTCTTGAAAATGAGAGGAAGTTAACATGGACTTTGTGGAGGATTTTCCTTATAATCATCATCAACTTGATTGTATTTAAGTTATCATAGTTAGAATGACCAAATTAGCATATTTTTTCTAGTCTATACCTCTTATTCAACCGAGGACAATGCCAAACTCTATCTTAGAGAGCTGGTCAGGTTGCACGGTGTTCCCTTATCCATCATCTTAGATAGAGGTACCCAGTTTACCTCTCAGTTTTGGAAAGCATTCCAAAAGGGTCTTGGTACCCAAGTCCATCTTAGTGCAACTTTCCACCCTTAGATAGATGATCAAGCAGAATGAATCATTCAGACTCTAGAAAATATGTTGAGATCATGCGTAGTTGATTTTAAATGTAGTTGGGATGACCACTTACTTTTGATTGAATTTACATATATTAACAACTATCATTCAAGTATCCGTATTGCTCCATTTGAGGCTCTCTATGGTAGGACTTTTAGATCTCTAATTAGTTGGTTTAAAGTAGGTGAGACAGTAGTAGTAGGGCCTGTTAATGCGTTGGAGAAGGGTCAATTGATCAGAGAATTGATTAGGGCTGCCCAAAGCCAATAAAAATCTTATGCTGATGTAAGGAGAAAAGATCTCATGTTTGAGGTCGGTGATTTTGTGTACTTGAAAATCTCTCGCATGAAGGGAGTGAAGAGATTTAGCAAAAAAGGGAAACTCAATCCCCGATATGTCAGTCCCTTCAAAGTTCTTAGTCGTTTCAGAAATGTAGCTTACGAGCTTGAGTTGCCATCAATTTAACCTCAGTACATCCAGTGTTCCATGTCTCATTGTTGAAAAAGTGTATTAGTGATCCAACTGTCGTTGTTCCCTTAGAAAGTGTAGATATTCAGAACAGTCTTTTGATTAAGGAAGTTCTAGATGAAATTCTTGATCATCAAGTTCGTAGACTAAGGAACATAGAAGGCCCATTGGTAAAAGTTCTTTGGAAGAATCAGTCTGTTGAGAAAGCCACTTGGGAAGTAGAGGCAGATATGCGAAACAAGTACCATTATATTTTCTTCGCGAATACAGATTTAGTATAAGGTACAAATCATCTTAATATTTCTCTCTATTATGCTCAGTATCAGTTGCACATCATATTCACATCAGTCATGCATTCATAAGTCAGTTCGGTCATACATTCCATGCATCAGATATGCATATTTAGTGTGTAAGTTCGGTCCATCAGTTTTCCCTCAGCTTGACAAGTCTCACTCAAGGATGAATATCCCAAGGGGGAAATATTGTAATACCCCACATTTCCTTAGCATAATCTAAGTCCCAATACATGAGTATTTATCAATAAAATTTTCAAAACACTCATTATTTATTAGTTTAGAGCCTATCATTGTGTAGAAAACTGAATTAGCTTTTTAGCTATATAAAATTTTCCCAAATCCAATAACCGGGTAAGAAGTTATGGAAATTTTGAGTTTCAGTCGTTAAACATCGTCATTTTCACCCTTAGCGCATCGCGGAGCCAGTTTAAATGACGATTGGCAATTTCTAGTGAAAGTGCACGATATTGGCATGTCACACCAAAGGCTAAATTAGCATTTGGTAGTTTCCAGTGTCTCTTCATGATTCCAACTCATCGCACCACCATGCATTTTCCCGATTGTCCCTTGTCTAGTGTCTTGGCGCGACCATGCATTTTCCCGATTGTCCCTTTTCTAGTGTCTTGGCGTGATAGTGGTATATCGCGCCAAGGGTGAAAATCAAGAATTTTTCCAATTTTACCATTTTAAATTACAAGGGCCATTGGCCTTTTCCCATGGCCCCAAACCCACATAAACATAGGATTTAACCCAAGAGAATACTATTTGCTCACGTTTGCATTATTCTGTCAAATTAAAATCAACTCTCTTCAAGAACAAGAACCCTAACTCTTGAATCAACGGCCAAATCTCAAGAACTCTCCATCAATCCTCCTAAATTCATTATCCCAGGTATGTTAGATATTCATACATTGATTCCTTTCATCTATGCAGTCCAAGTATCCTATTTAAATTATAAAATTTGTATCATTGCAAGTTAAGTGATTTTAAATTGTGATTTCACCCATAAATCTCTATGTACTATTGAATTTATACCATGATTCAATGAAATTATTGTTGTTATTCAATCCTCGATGCTTTAATATTATTATCTATTAACTTAAAACATGATTTAATACTATTATGTAAAATTCATGCTATTTTTATAAGTTTCATGACATTCCTATGATTGTATTAAATCATGAACTACAAGTGTTTGATAAAATGCCTACAAGAGTGATTTATTTAATAAAAGCCTCCATGCTTTTTCCCATAAGCTTGTGTGTCATTTTACCATTATATTTTTGAGTCCTGTGTATTGAATACCCAAAAACCATAGCTGTTTATGTAGTCTAGTCTCAGTACATTACAGAATAGCTTTCAAAACATACTATGAGCATTATCAGAATAGTCAAATATCAGTCAGTTAAACTCAGAACAGTCTAGTATTTCAGTGTCTTTAAGTTGGTAGTAGGATTTAGCACCGAATGAGTGTAGGAATGGCTAATTCCTTGTAAAATAGGTAGAGTTGTTAGTAGAATTCCCTATACTCAAGAATTATGTAGCCAGTGTAGGATATGAGAAGTGACCCATCAAATTAGGCTTGAATATCTAACAAGGGTCACCCATCAGTTAAGGCTTGACACCATTGGTCCTTTGGACATCATATCAATTAGAGGATCCACATAGCTAGTGTTAGTACCAGTGAAATGGTATTAATACCATTCCAACTAGGGTTATAGTTTAGAACCCGATTAGCAAAAATTGGGGAATGTCAATTAGATTATACCTCCCATAGTCTCAGATACTGTCTCAGTTACAATCCTAGTTCAGTTATTCAGTCTTAGTATTGTTTGACCAAAGTATACAGATTTTAGTTATTTTAGTATTTTAGTTTATAGATTTTACTTATTTGAAGTTATATGCTTAGTCATGCATCCTCAGTATCTACAGATTTACATATATCTTCAGTATTTATAGATTTTCATGCATACTCGATATTTACAGATTTCCACATATTCCCAGTAGCTACAGATTTCATGCTCTTTATTGATTACTCTATACTTTATATGCATATTCAGTTAATTATTAGTTCTGTTCGTGAAACCATGCATATCAGCCTACCTCATTTATCCTATCAGTACATTCAAAATGCTAATAGCATAACTTTTCTTTTGTGCTATGATGTATTGTATCATAGGTTCTAATGCTCAGTTCTTGGCTCCCGATTAGACTTATCAAATCCCCAGCAATAACAGTGGTGAGTCCTCATACTTTGAGGACAGGCTTACTTTATTTCATGTCTCAGTTTAGTATTTAGTTGGAGTTAGTTGGTGCCTGTTACATTAACTTATAGTCATTCAATTTTAGAGGCATATAATACATTAGAGTCAGTTATTCATTATTCAGATATTACAGTTAACTATCAAATTTATTAGTATTTTATCAGATTCAATCAGTTAATTTTATAGACTCATATTTTAGTTTTGAATTAAGTTATTAAAACCTAATGGTATGTCAGTATTCTTCTGCATTTATGATCATATTTTCCAGTGCTCACAGCAGGTACCAGCTCATAGGTTATCTTGTGGTCCTTTATGACTTTATGCACTGTGTGATACCCATGGAGCGATCTCAGGGTGTTACAATTTGGAATGGTTAACAAGGTTGTTTAACATTATTTTTTAGATGGCAAAGATGCTTAAAGCATAGAGGTGGAGTACAATAGTTCCTTTATACAAAAACAAGGAGACATTCAGAGGTGCATTACTTATGTTTTTCCTTAAAATGAGACTTATTCCCACTTTTTGCATTTAAAACAGACTCTTTCATAAGGGGATTGTACCACTTTAATGGATGTTTTATAAGCTTTGGAACTAAAATGGTTTTTTTTTAGAAATTTGATCAAGATAGATTCAGATCCATGGTTTGGTCACTACTTTTTATGATGTTCAAAAGAGATTCTGATCGTTTTGACACTTTTATGATGATTTAATCCTAGAGTTTACCCCAAGAAACAATTTTACAAATATACATTCTTTTAGCCATGGTTTGAGTTGAGTTCGTGCATATATATATATTTGATACTGTACAGAGTAGCTTACTGATGATGATGATTATTGGTCATCCTGGATTGGGACCAGGACGGTGTATATAGGTAATCCCAAATCCTTAGGGACCTCTTCATTTATGAGCTATTATTTTAAAGTAGTCCTGCCTTTATGAACCATCGAGATACAGGAGGTGTATACACTAGGTTACGTTATGGTTCTAAGATCGATTCTAAAATTATGGGTTTACTTTGTATTTATTCATGCATGTCTATTTCCTACAACTAGTATATTGTTTGGTTCCTATATCTATCAGCCTTATGGGGGGTTGCATATGTATAAGTTATCAGGGATGCTTGGTGTATGTTGTTTGTTGTTTGGACCTTTATGGTTATGGGGTTTGATTTAGGTAGAGTTAGGATGGACAAGCCAATTTCTTTATTATTAATGTGAGTTCATGATAGATTGATTATGGATTGATACTGAGCTTTGAGGTATGATTTCGATTCCATTCTCTTACAGTTATTTTATTTTGGATAATTATATCATGGTTAGACATTATGGTTATAAACCCTAATTATACTAACACTATTTTTTTTAATTTTTTTTAGGATTCCTTAAAATTCTTGTATAACTACCTTAGGTTGCATCTGTGAGTTAATCTTGTTGGTTTATATATATATATACATATATATATATATATGTAGTTATGGTATTATTATGTATCTTTTTTTTTCCTTCATTTAATCTTGTGTATCCATCCCTTGGCCATGTATACTACTACATGTCATTCTTCTATCATTTGTTGTATATTATACAATGATATATTATATAGTGCTTAGGGTCCTGAGTATGGCTAGGATAGAATACTTTATTCTGATTGCCTCTTTAGTTTATTATGTTTGTTTCTTGGATATTTTGGTGTAGTTTACATTCCTTCTTGCATATGTGTTATATTTTACATTATCTTTGGAGCTTAATCAGTTGTTTCCTACTAAATACTATGTGTTTGTACTCATACTACACTTCAGCAGCATATAGATCAAAGTACGGGTTCTCGCCATTGTTGGGTACATCGTGTGGAACATCTACGGATCAGATATTTAGGGTGAATTACTAAAAGTTGGAGTATTTATATTCTCCCCCTTATGGATTAGCTTAATCATTGCATTGTATTTAGAGATGGGTTGCACTTGTATATTTATTTAGTACTCTTTTTTTCTTCTCATTATAATATAAGCTATTATAGTGATTCCAATAGATTTTGGGACTATATTATATATGTGTGTGAGTGTATGAGTGTGTCTTTTTTTATAATCACCTAGCTATTTTCATTCATTTCTCTTGGTAGTTCGTTACTAGCAGTTTTGAACTTTGGGTTGGTTTACCTACTGGTGGGTTATAGTAGGTTCCATCATGACTTGAGAAAGTGGACTGTGATAGATTGGTTTCAGATCTAGGTTTATCAGTATGTTAGAATTAAAGCTAAGTGTCTGGTAGAGTCCTTCAGATTGGTACAGAGATGTCTATATCCTTTTTTTGGGAGACTATAGGACATTCTTAAGAAATTCTATTCTTGACTTTGTATCATGTGTCCATCTTTCAATATGCCTCAAGTACATTCTTTAACTCTATTCTATCTGAGATGCATAATACGAGGTTACCTATAGATGCAGATAGGACTTTGACTTATTTTTCTAGAGTTTCAATGCAGCATCAGACTAGGGAGTTAGAGGTTAATATCAAAGATCTTTAGCGTCAGTCGAAGAATTTGGGGCCATCCTAGGCTCCAATAGAGTTTATGACCGCTTCAGCCCTTTGAGATTTGGCCTTGGGGATTCTGATCCTTTTTATAGATACTTCACAACTAGAGATAACTTCTAGTTCATTGAGTAGGTCTCAGGCTAGATTTGGGTTTATTGGTGTTCAGTAGGATTTGGAGTATGAGATTGGATTTTTTTATATGGCTAGGCATATTTGTATGTTGCATCTTTCATAGCATGAGATGGTGCACTAATTTATTACAGGATTAGCCCTACTACTCCATTTAGCATTGAAGCATTTGATAGTAGCTGGGTTGTTTTTCCCTCAGGTTATTAATCATGCAAGGGCCATAGAAGGAGCATGTATTGAGACATATGGAGGTGGTGATAAGAGGAAATATAATTAGTACTATTCTTTTGGTATTCCATCTAGGGTAAATAATCCTTTCATGGACATCAATTTTACTTGTAGCCCTATTGATTATACATAGGTAGTATTTCAGACTATGAGTGGCTCGTAAGTCAATCTTACTAGTCGTGGTAAGTAGAGTTCTCATAAGACCTTGCGGGTGATTTGATATGGGTCTTTGGACCATGGTGGTCACTTTAGATCAATAGTTGCAATACCTCAAAGTAGTTTAAGATCTTATTGTAGTTGTGGTGAGATTGGTCATTGGCTTAGTGAGTCCCATAGATGCAACTTGGTTGTTTACATAGAGTTAGCATGTCTTCCTAACTAGTCTAGGGCTCTTGTGGTCTGTCATGATTGTAAGGAGGATGGTCTTCTTAGTAGAGAATTCCCTCGATATTGGTTTATTAGCCAGTTGGAGTTATCCCATGTTTCTCATTGGGTTAGGTCTCAGGGGTTTGTTACAAATGTGGAGAGACTGGTCATTGGTCTAGAGAGTATCCGCGACACTGAATTATTAGTTAGGCAACTCATCTGCATCGCTCTTCATCTGTTGTGGCACCTCTAGTTAGAGGTAGCGAACTTAGTACCTTAGTGATTTAAATTCTTAGTATAAGTTTGGACCCATTCAGATTCGTACTCTCTCAATCACTTAGGCATGTGACTTTAGATTCCACCATGATAAGTATGCCTTTTATCTCTGTCCTTTACTATTTAATTTGAGTATATTGGGGTTTTCAGACCCATCGATGCTTATATGCCTTGGTATTTTTATAGTGATTGTTGTGTGCCTTGGTGTATAGTTGATAAATATATAACTACCCCTATAAATCATTTCTTTTAATATTAAATAGAGTGGATCAGTGTTGATATTTCCCTAAGGGTGTACTCTTTGGGTTCGAGTGTTACGTTGGCCTTCTTATGGCCCTATAGTGGTACATGCTATTGATTTTCAGTTTTGATACCTCCTACTCTTTATATTAATATTTATATTATTGTTATCATTGTCATTGTTTGATGTTGGTTGATCTTTTCTTGATAGATGATTGGACTAGCATTATCTAGTAGAATTTCCTTCCTCCTAGTTATTGTTCATAGCCTATATTGCTAGCTCAATTGGATAGGTTTTCTCTCTTATAGCAAGGTGAGGTTGAACATTCTCCTCTCCTATTAGTAAGGCTAGGTTGGTTGCTGAGTTGATTATGGTAGTGAATGTAAGTTGGCCTTCCATGGTTCAATTATGGTTCTAGAGTGGGTTATTTGGTTAGGTATCCCATTTCTGAGATTGACTAGTTTTAGGGTCTGTTCTTCTAATTTTACTAGTTAAAAGCCCGATAATGGATTTTATGTTGATGTTGAGAGGTCTTAGATTTTTCTTTCAGGTTTGTTGGTTTCGCCTCCTGGTGGTAACTTTGATCTTAGTATTGGTGTGGAGTTGGGTACTCAAATCTTGCTACATTATAGTTTTTGCTCTAATGGAGTTAGGAGTGTTGGAGATAGGTGATATTTCTTGTGAACGCTTCTTAAGTTGGTAAATTAGGCATTTTTTCCCAAGATAGAATATAGGATTGATGAGTTTTTGGCTAAGGTTCTATATTTTGGAGTTGCTAGTGTTTTATCTATTGCTAGTATAACTTCCATCCTTGGTGAGTTCTTGGGTATGCTTTGGTGGTTCATACCCTCCAGCGGATTTGCAGTTGATTGCTTCTATTTTCATCCTGTGGTTTATCTTTCATAGTGATTTTGTTCATTAACTATATTTCAATTTCTATATAATATAGAAGGGATACGCCTGATTTTAGATAGTGTGGATGAGTTGGGTATTTGCCCCCAGTTTAGACATCTTGGCTCTAGTTTGGATTTAATGCCTTGGAATGGCAGCTTGAGGGTTAAAATGGATTTGGAGTGCAGATGCTTGCCTATCTACAAGGGAATTTTTAGTAGTTAAGATCGGGCGGTTCAGCCTTAGTGATAAGATTTTACCTAGAAGTTATAGAGCTTGGGTGTAGCCTTCGTCATCAAATTTTTTTCAATTAGGGTTTTATCTATAGGCTGGCTAAGCTTAGTTCTTATCTACCTATTCGGCCTTCTTAAGTTCAGATAGATTGTGGTTGATAAGTTATCATATGATAGCCTTTAGAATGGTGTTGGTTTCTTCAACCTTGACCTCAATTTTAAATTTTGTCAAAATTTTAGGTGATTTACTCATTGGGAGTAGTATATTCAAGTGGGATTCAGTATGGCTTCATCCTTGATTAATGGGACATCGAGGAGCGGATCATTCTATAGTGAGTGTGTATGCATAGACTTTTGGCTATCAGTTTTAAGGGTTGTCCAGATTGGTTGTAGCATTGGCATGGATTAAAGACATTTGTTAGCTCTATTTTGTTCCCTGGTAGTGTCTTATGGGCTTATGCTCATGCTAGCCATTAGGATTTTTAATAGATCCACGTCAGTTCTTTGAGGTTAATCTGATGGAGTAGTGTGGTCAGGAGTCGGGAGAACTTCTTCTTGGTTTGGAGTGGATAGTATGTTTGGAAAGGCAAAAGAAGGTTGTATTTAGATATTAAAGTTGTTTTATTGATTCATGTCTTGGTTTGCCTTTATCTTGGATGACTCTTTCCTTGGTTGGGTTGGTAACGATATAGTATTAGTGTGTTGTGACTGGGATTTTCCTGCGTCAACTTTCCTTGGTTCAATTGGTGGTTAATTGGTTGTCGAAGTTGATTTTTGGTAGTTTGAGAAGGTATGTAAGGAAGGTGGTTAAAAGTGGGATACGTACGGAAATATACCATTGAAACAATGTATCATCTTGGAGGTTATCTGAGGAGTCTCTCTGGAGCATGCAAGCCCAGTACCTCATCTCCTTAAGGTTTTGTGCTTCTCTTAACCGTTGACTTTTACAGATAAAAGTCCTTTTTATAGTGTATATTGCAATAATCCTCTATATTATTTCCTCATTTTGTGTGCGTCCTTTTAGTAGTGGATATTGCAATAACCCTCTAGGTTATTTCCTCGATTTAAGTCTATTTTTGACATTTGTGCCATCCCACAGCGGTTACATATTGTTTATGACTTGTTGGAATTGTCGGTTTGGTTTTCGAAGGGTTTATTTGGGGTTTAGGTTCATTTTCCTATTTGGAACTTTCACTATTTAGGATTTGTTCTCAGACCAAAATTCCTAGTATATGACCTCGGATGAGAATTTAGACAATGCCAGCTAGTGGGACCCTTGGTTCGGGTTTTGAGGCTTTTGGACTCATTTTGGGCTATTGGGCAGATTATGTGAAGAATAGAAATATAGGTGTGGACCCCTTATTTAGTTGAAACAATCTTGTATTCAAGTTTTGATGGTATTATTAAGACCGAAATATCAAATTTAGTATGGGAGCATAGTTCGTTTGTACGCATGGGGTACTGAATGAATCTAAGGACCCGATCGAAGTTCTTTTTTTGACTTATAAAAATCTAGTACCTGGTACTTGATATTACCATTTTAGCTCTCATGGAGCTTCTTTAACTGTTAACACTCTAGCGCCCATAAGACCACTTAAGTAAACTTACCCAATTGGCTGAGGTCTGCTTTAGCAACATGAGGATCACTTAAGCGGACCCCGCTTTAGCAAAATGGTGGCAACTTTAACAGTACCTATTCCAAGCTGCCAGACCACTTAAGTGGCCGGAGCTTTAGCGGCCAATGCTCTAGTGGCAATTAGGGGCTTTTAAATCCCCTTTGCCCACTTGATTTTGCACTATTTCTTTCACCCATTTCATACCATTTTGACAACTCAAAGAGAGGAAAAAGTAGGGAATCATCCATTGAAACTAAAGTAAGCTAGCCTAACATTCTTTGCTCATTTCTCATTAATTCTTTCGTTAATTTCCATCCTATTTCATGGTAAATTCTTAGAAATTAGGTCCCTAAAACCCTAAGCTTTAGGGGCTGATTCGGGCCCTAATTCATTCACCTTTTGTGCTCAACACACAGTCCTTGTCCTTCAAGAGACCTCGTGATAGATTTAATTTTAGCTATTGTTTGTAGGCTCGATGGGCCCATTCTTGACCCAAATTTGACCTAACCCATAGTATAGCAATATGGGTCTTGTTGTTCTCCTAATAATGTGTATTTTTACTATTTTGAGAACGTGTTGGCATCTTGTGATCATGAAGCAAAGCCAGAAGATTTGTGCGTGATTTAAGGATTTGTGGTTCGACATTGTGGTAAGCTTTTCTCTATTCTTCTTCATGCGATAGTTTATTATATATTTTCCTTGTTAGGTTAGAATATTAGGATATTATTATGGGTAGATTTGCATGACTATTCATTATTATAAGTATTAGGGATAAAAGGTTGAATCAACCCTTAAGGTGAAATGCTTGTCATGCATTTAGGACCCTATTACTCTAGGTTATGAGCATGTAAAACATAGTTGAGGCTAGGCACCCCATAGTTTAACATTTACTTCTTGAATCGGTGGATTAGCATGGTTTCCCAAATTATGGTGTCGTGGTTGTGTTTGTTGTATATTATTGGGCCCAATGTTGTGATGATGATAATAGTTGGACCCGAGTATGTGAAATGTCGTTGTAAAGAACATGGTGATAGTCAAAGGGTATTTAGATGCTTATAATTGTTTTATTTGGATATGGGTGAAGGTGTTGTATATATTCGGTACATTTGTGCTCCCTTAATGGTACAATTCAAACTAAAAATGGTTTTACTACTAGTTTTCCTAATAAAGAAATTTATTCCCACTTTGACAATTAAAACGTATCTTTCATAACGAGAATCATGCCACCTTAATAGATGATTTAGGAGCTTTGGAACTAAAATGATGTTTAAGAAATCTGACCTAGATAGATTCTAATTCATGGTTTTAACACTACTATTTACTTCGGTCGAGTAAAATTCTAACCCTTTCAACACTTTAATAATGATTTATCTTAGAGTTACCCAAGAAAGGGATTTACGGACTTACACTCTTTTATCCACGATTCAACACCGTGAATTATATATCTACATACATATATATATGTATCTTCTACTGGATGGAGTAGATTCATAATGATAATTACTATTGAAAATCATTAATCGGGACCACATCGATGTATATGTGTACTCTCAAACTCTCTAAGGGACTCTTTGCCTTTGATTTGTCGTTCTAGAGAAAGAAGGTAGTCGTAGGTCCTACATTTGAAGCCATCGAGCAGGAGGAGATGTATACATTACTTAGATCGGTTATGTCTAGGGGGTTTAATTTTCATTCATTCTTGCATGTGCATTTACTATCACTTGTATGTTGTTTGATTCCTATATCTATTATCCTTACAGGGGGAGGTTGCATAGGTATATGTTATGAATAATGCATACTATGTGTTGTTTGTTGTTTGGACCTTCAAGATTATGGGGCTTGATTTAGGTATTATTTGACCAGAATAGTCAGTTACTTTATTATTATTATTATTGTGAATTTTGTGATGTATTGATTATGGGCTAATACTGTGATTCGAGGTATAATTCTAATTTCTTTCTATTATGGCTTTGTTAATATGGATAATTATCTCATGGTTAGACTGTAATGACCCATCAGGTCATTTTTCATATTTTTGCATATTTTTGCGGTTAGAGCTTCTCTATAGATGCCCCAATTCATTTATTACTTGTTGGAACTGATAGTTCGGTTACTAGGTAGTTTGTTTGGTGTTTAGGGCCATTTCCCTATTTTAAAGTCTTCATTGGTTCCAAATGGCCATCGGGTGATAACTTCAGTCAAAAGACCTTGAATGCAAATTTTGACTATCCCAGCAACTTCAGAATATAGATTTTAGGTTAGGTGGACTCTTGGTTTTGGTATCGAGGCACATAGGCTCATTTTGACCTATTGTTTAGAAAGTGAAAGAATTATAAATTTGGTTTAGGAAACACATTACATCAAAATGACCTTGAAAGTAAATTTCAACTACCCCATTGTGTCTGGAAGATCGAATTTAGTTTGATTACAGAGTTCATTTGTGCATACGGGATTAGGGATGAATCCCGAGGGTTTGGTAGAGACTTGAAAAGTTTCCAAGTTTCAATTCTATCTGATATTCTTGTATATCATGACCGCAATGAGTTTTGGCCATGATTGCTATGCTTGAGCAGGGTAGCAAATATTGCGATTGTGACACTTTCAATTGCAAAAGCGACTCCTTGACTAGTCCACCAGACCACGATCGCAATGTGATAATATCATGATCACGACATCCTCATTTGATGCCCTAAATTGGGATCAATAACATAGGGTTGCAATAGAAAGACTCGAGGACCTGGTTAGGGTATAAATATGCCTGCTTTAGCCTGATTTTCTTCACCCATCATCTAGAGACTAAAACTCTAAAAAAAGAAGGTATCTTAAAATTTGAACTTATAGGTGGATTGGGAGCTTGTCTAACACTTATTTATGCGATTGTCTACCAATTTAAGGTAAGATTTCACCCTTTTCAAGGTAGAAAGTTCCATTTCCTGTTAAATTATCCCAAAACCTTGGGTGATTAATTTTAGCCTCAAATTTTCTTGTATTCACCCATTTTTTAGGGTAATGATTCCTTGAGCATGTGGGAACATTAGGTAGGTTTCAGAAATGTGATTTCCCATAAATAGTACCCACATGAGACTTTGATGTAATTTTTGGACCTGCAGCACAATAGGGAAATATACGTTTCATTATTCTTGTATTGATGAGTAGGATGTGATTTTGATAGCTTGGAATCTTACAGAAGCTTCTCAAGTGGGAAAAGGTGATTTAGTGGATCTTTTAAGATTTACTCAGCGCCAGTTTGGCTAAGATTTAACCTTTGTTAGATTGATCTAATTCGTAGTATGTTTAAAATATTGTGTTAGATTCGGGAGGGGTTTTAGGTGTTTGTGTGATAAATTGCTATACTTGGGGTTAGTTAGATCATTCAGGCTATATTGGATTAGTTTTGCGCATAACTAGCCTAGGTATTCCTATCTTAGGTGAAATTTACCATGTAGACTCTTGCTAGGGTGGAAATACCATAGTTACTCCATTATTGAGGATATTTCCTTGGTTACTTGAGTTTAGGAAGAAACTTACCCAAATTGCCTTACCTTAGCAGAAATTGACTTAGTTGCTATATATTAGGAGAAATTTCTACCCTAGGGTGTAATGACCCTTCAGGTAATGTTTCATATTTTCTCTTTTTTCACCGTTAGGGCTTTCCCATAGCTTCCCCAAGTCATTTATGACTTATTGGGACTAATATTTCAGTTACTTGGAAGTTCTTTTGGGTTTTAGAGACAATTACTTGTTTTGAAGTCTTCGCTGGTTCCAAGTGGCCATCGGGCAAAACCTTCTGTAAAACAATCTTGATAGAAAATTCCAACTACGCTAGAAGCTCTAGAATATTAATTTTATGCTAGCTATACCTTTGACTTGAGTCCCAATGCACTCGAGCTTATTTTGACCTATTAGTTGGAAAGTTGGAAAGTTAGAAATATGGGTGTGGGACCCATATTTGGTATAAACGACCATGGATGTAAAGTCTAACTTCTCCATCACATCTTGAATGTCAAATTTAGTGTGGTTACATAGTTTATTTACGTAATCAGAGTCGAAATAATCCCGAGCCCTTAGTGGAATCTTGGAAATTTTCAAAGTTTCAGCTGATATCTGGTGCCAGAGAAGATGGTGCGATTTCACCAAGATGTATAGTGATTGCAATACCTGCTCTTATAGCTTGTGTGCAATTGCAATCCTTGGGGGTACGATAGAAACACCTGGGTACCTGATAGGGCTATGAAAGGACCCCTTAGGCTGCATTTTGGCTCATTTTCTTTAACTCTTTAGACCAACAAAAATCTATTAACACGAATGTCTTCGGATTTAAGGTAAGATTTCATCTTTTTCTTTGTGATATTCTTGGTTCTTGATCTAAAACTCCAAATAGCTTGAGAACTAGATTTTAGACCTAAATTAGCTTGGTTTTCACCTATTTATTGAGGGTTATGATTCCTTGATCATGTATGAATGTTCAATTAATCTAAAAAATGTGGCTTTCATAAATGGGAGCCGCTTGAGGTTTTTGGTGTCGATTTTGGACCCAAAGCATAATTGTGCAATATGGGTATAGTTTTTCTCATATTGATGAGTAGATTATGATTTTGTTAGTGTGATAGGATTTTGGGATTGTGAAGTGAAAATGGAAGTATGGTGAATGATATATGGTTTTTCCGTTTGGCTTTGAGGTAGGCTTCTGTCTACTATTCTTCATAAGATGATGCGTGTTATATACAACATGTGAATATGAATGTTAAGTTTGATTATGGGTAGAATGACTTAGTATTGAATATTGAAGTTTGGGTATTAGATGAAGGTTTTGACCCTAAGGTTGAAATATTAATAACCATTTTGGATCATATTGCCTCCTCCCTGGAATAAGTTAATTCATAGAATGGATATGATACAATGCTAGGTTTGGGATGCAGTTTTAGCATTGGAAGTATGGTTAGTATATTTAACCTTATTTTGTCAATTGTGGAAATTTGGAAACCCTATTTATGTGGAGTTGACTTAAATGCCCATGTTTCTAGACAAAGATCCTATATTAGGATTGATTATGGATTACTTCCTGATTATGGCTTACTTGACATCTATAAGTTAAAATAGATACCTTAGCCAAGTTTTGGGGTATAAATGATGTTTCGGTATCTTACAGAACAGTTAGCATCATTTACTTAGGAAAATTGTATGTTTTTGAGCAACCAAAGTGTTATTTAATAATGTTTTTTACTGCTTTCAGTGAAAGGAGATAACCACAAAAGAAAACTGGAAAAAGTAGTAGAAAAGAGTGTTTGAAGGTCAAAATGGTAGACCATCAGTCTTGTGACAGACCACCAAGTGGACCGTCAAGACGAACCAGAACATGGCATCCTAAAGGACTTAGTGACGATCAACATGGTGGACCATCATCCTTAAGACGGGCCACCAGTGTCACCATCAATCCTTATCTAGAAACGACCTCTCAGAAGGACTTAGTGATGATTAACATGGTAGACCATCAGCCTTACCATGGACCACCAGTGTCATCGTCAATCCTTATCCATAAACCACCTCTTAGAAGGACTTAGTGACGATCAACATGGTGGACCATCAATCTTGCGACGGACCACCAGTGTCACCATCAGGTCTTATCTAGAAGCTGCGATTTTGAAGAAATAACTGATGAACCAGATGGTGGACCATCAACACTGACCACCATATGGATAGTCAACTTGGATGTGACTTTTCTGCTTTTAAATTTTAAAATCCTTTTTTATCTGGGACCATATAAATACCAAATTCTAGGGTTAAGTGACTTACCTTTTATCTTTTACAAGTTTTATCTTGTATTGGAACTCTCTGTAACCTAGTACTTTAGGGGATTGATAGAGATCTTAGAGAATTTTTATCATTGAAGATTGTTTATTGAAGATTCCAGAACTGATTCTTGGGATTCTTTGTAACTGAATTCTAAATCTATTTATGAATAATACAATAATTATTTCTCATTCTTAGATGGAGTTTTGTGGCTAAGATCCCATAACTAGGGTTTTGGGATCCTTGACGTTAAAAGCATCTATGGGTTGTAAATCAAATTTAGTTCCATGATTGAATCATAATGTATAAACCTTTCTTTAATTTAATGACTTTTTTTAGTTTCAAACTTGAAAAGTGAGTCCAAGAACATCACTTTTCTGAAAGGAAAGTGTTTGTTGGGAGAAGAAAGTGTTTAGAAGGATTAAAATGAACTAACATGATTATCTTACATGAGAAATTTGGTTGAAAGAACAATGCATCCTTTGAGTTTGAGAGAATATTAGGATAATCTATCCACTTAGGTTGAGAAACTAAGGGATAAAGAATAGGCCTCAACCATTCTTGCAATTGAATTTGCTAAGTGGAACTCATAAGTGATTCATAACCCGAATTGTTCTAGCATTTTGGTGAACATAGCCCTGGTTTGTTTAATCTTATAAAGTTACGAATCACAAAGAGAATAATTTGTTAGAATACTTTTGTTACAATTAATTATTTTATAATTTAATAAAAAAAACCCCTTATTCAGGAACCTTTGATCAACAGTCCAGTAACGATTACACTACTTAATGAGCACAGTATTCCCTGTGGGATTCGACACCAAACCTAGTTGGGTTCTATATTTGACAGTGACCGCTTGTTCTTTCTAACGAGAGTTGTAATTTTGGTGTATCAAATTTTGGCGCCGTTGCCGGGGAATACGGTTGTCAACTAAGTTTGTGATTGTTAATCTCCATTTGGTCAAAGATTCCTAAATTTTACTTTTTGTTTGTTGTTTTTGTTTCGTGCAGGTTGAGTGTCTTGCATGCCAATTACATGAAGATCGGGTCAACCATTATTACCTATTAATCCTAAACCACATCTCATTGGTAAAATGAATGGTAAACGAGACCCAGAAAGGGTAGCTTCTCAGTAGGAGCAAGCTAGATTAGCTGCCTTAGCAGCCGCTCAAGTACACCAGCAGAATGCTGATAATGCTGGTCGGGAGGTTAACCCAGACGATGAAGACCTGGGCGGTGATGAGTTACTAAATCTAAGGCGTGTAGATGATGAAGTTTCACCAGTAAATAGGAATGTTAACAGAAATCGCTAGTCTAGAATGAGACCCAAATGCTGAGCTATTTATTTTACTCTTGATGACGATGAGGACGAGTTGGATGGGGCTGGTACCATAGGGGCTATTATTCCTCTACCCTTAGCACCCAAAGCCAAGTTTTATATTACGAGTACGATGATCCATATGTTGCATCTGAAGGGACTATTTGGTGGACTTGCTAGTGATGATCTGAATATGCATTTGATTAACTTCATCTCAACATGTAAGTCGTTTGACAATCCGGGAGTTGGAAAAAATGCTATTCGGCTTTGATTATTCCCATTGTCTCTTTCTAGAGAAGACAAATTATTGTTGAATGGGCTAACCCCAACTCTATTACAAATTGGAGGCAATTGAAAGATGCTTTCTTAGAAAGGTTCTTTCATCCATCCAAAAGGGCATAGTTAATAGATGAAATCAGTAATTTTAGGCATCTTCCAACTAAAGCTCTACATGAAACTTGGGAAAGGTTCAAAAACAAACTCACACAGTTCCTGCATCATCAGAAAGAGATATTATATAGGGCCTTGAATTTGATGACTAAGCCAGTGGTTAATAATGTTATGGGTGGGTCATTCTTGGACCTCACTTTTCTTGAGGCATCTAAAATGCTGGATCGTATGACAAAGCAGAGTAGAGCTTGGCATACCAGGGATTCTAAGGTAGCAAGCTCTACTATTTCTATTGGCATGACTGCAAAACAGAGACGAAGAGAGGAGGAACGTGACCAAGATATGGCTCACATGAAAACACAAATGGACTTTCTTACTAAGCATTTATTATCAGGAAAGACAGAGGAGGTTAAAGTTGTTGCATCACAGTGAAGAGCTGACTCTGACTCTGAGGAGGAAGCAAATTACTTGAATAATCAGGTGGGTTTCCAAGGTAGTGGCCAAGGAAACCAAGGTCGGAACTACTATGAAAAGTCTGGATACAAGGACCGAGACCAAGGAAATTGGAAGATTAAGAATGACAGGAGTGGTTTGTATATTTCTCCTGGGAATCGTAAGGCTACTATATCTAACTCTGGGAAGATGTCCATGCCGGACATGATGGCTAAGCTGTTGAAGGGAGTAGAGGCAACAAACACGGGAGTAGCTGAGGTAAAAAACGATTTGTGTTCGATAAATCAATTGGTTGATTTGCATTACACTTTAATAAAATAGTTGGAGTAGCAAATGAGTCAACACTTTGTGGTATTTAATCAAAGGAAAGGTTGGCACTCTACCAAGTGACATAATGCAAAATCTAATAAAGGATGGGTTGTGTATTGCAATTACCACCAAGTGTGGTAAGGTGTTGCAAAACCCATTTCTGGGTAAGCCTGTGGTTGATACTATAGCAGAGAGTGTTCATAAAGCAGATTGTGATCATCCTGTAGAAGATAAAAACCCTAACGAGATTATTCATGATGCTACACCCAACAGTCAGCAGTCTGATGAGTTTAAAGAAGAGAAAAATAAGGAAAATAAAGTGGTGGAGAAAACTCTCCCAAAACCACCACCACCCTTTCCTCAAAGACAAAGAAAAAAGGCTGATGACATAAATTTTAGTAAATTCATGGAAATGCTAAAGCAGATGACTATAAATGTGCCTTTGGTATAGGCATTGGAGAAAATAACAGGGTATGCCAAATTCATGAAGGACCTCTTGACAAAGAAAAAGGCAGAAAGCTATGAACCGATGGATAATTTTGATTATTCCAGTGCGATTACCACAAGGTCCTTCATACAGAAGAAGGCAGATCTGGGAGATTGCACTATTCATTTCACGGTTTAGTCTTTGGATTTTACTAAGGTTTTATATGATTTGGGGGCTAGCATTAATATGATGTCGCTAGCCATTTATAAAAAGCTGGGTTTGGGAGATCCTACACCAACCAATATGTTTGTAATGGCAGATAGGTCGGTAAAACAACCTGTTGGTATTCTGTATGATGTATTGGTGAAGGTGGCTACCTTTATTTTACCAACGGATTTTGTCATTTTTGATTGCGAGGTGGACTTCAAGGTGCCCATAATCTTTGCTCGCCCTTTCCTCGCAATTGGAAGTATGCTGATTGATTTGTGGGCTAGTGGGCTCTTCTTTTGGATGAATGATGAAATGTTTCATTTCGATGTATGCAACTCATTGAAGTAGAATAAATAAATGAGTGTGTTCTCCATAGTTGATGTATATTAGGAGGACGAGGAGGAAGTATCTATAGAAGAGCAGCTTGTTGTTGAGCCATTAGCTGTTGTTCTTATGAAGTTTAATCGTGAGGATATTGAGGAGTACAAAGAAACTGTCTGTGCTTTGACAGGAATGGGGTCGTACTCTTATGCCCCTAAGAAGCTTAATCTTGACCTTAAGAATCCACCTTCACCACCGGTGAAGCCATCCATTGAAGATCCACCAGTGTTAGAATTGAAAGAGTTACCCATCCATTTGAGATATGTATTCTTGGGTAGTGGAAATACACTACCAGATATTATTGCTGCCGATCTGGGCAAACAACAGGTGGAAGCTCTCATCTTTGTTATTAAGAGGTATAAGAGAGCTATTGGCTGAACTATTGCAGACATCATTGGTATCCCTCCTGGTATATGTATGCACAAGATTTAGCTAGAGAATAATTGTGTGCCTACTATTAATCATCAGCGTCGCCTGAACCCACCTATGCAAGAGGTAGTAAAGAAAAAAATCATCAAGTGGTTGGATGCATGAGTGGTGTATCCGATATCATACAGTAAGTGGGTGAGTCCTATACAGTACATTCCCAAAAAAGGGGGCATGATAGTAGTTGCCAATAAGAAGAACGAATTGATCCTACTCAGGCTTGTGACTAGGTAGAGAGTGTGTATGGATTACCGAAAGCTGAACTCGTGGACACTAAAGATCACTTTTCGATGTCATTCACGGATTAGATGCTTGATCGATTGGAAGGAAGGGGTTGGTACTGCTTCTTGGATGGTTATTCGGGGTATAACCAAATCTCCATTGTTCCTAAAGATTAGTAGAAGACGACGTTCACGTGCCCATACAACATATTTTCTTTTAAAAGGATGCCTTTTTGTTTATGCAAACCACCAGCCACTTTCCAAAGGTGCATGATGCCGATATTCTCTGATATGGTTGAGAACACCTTAGAGGTGTTCGTGGATGGATTCTCAGTGGTTGGAGATTCCTTTGACTTGTGCTTACTAAATCTAAGTCAAGTATTACAACGGTGTAAAGAGTTTAATCTGGTCCTTAACTGGGAAAAATGCCACTTTATGGTAAAGGAAGGCATTGTTCTCGGTCATAAAATTTCTGCAAAAGGTATTGAGGTGGATAAGGCCAAGGTTGAGTTCATTGAGAAACTACCTCCCCCATCTCAGTAAAAGGGGTGCGTAGCTTTCTTGGCCATGCAGGATTCTATCGTAGATTTATAAAAGATTTTTCGAAGGGTGCCAACCCATTATGCAAACTTCTTGAAAAGGAGTCCAAGTTCTCTTTTGATGATGACTGTAGACAGGCATTCTAATGCATAAAGCTGAAATTAGTAGAGGCTACAATTATTATTACTCTTGACTGGACAAAGCCGTTTGAACTAATGTGTGATGCTAGCGGGGTGGCGCTTGGATCTGTGTTGGGGAAGAAGAAGGATAAGTTGTTTCATCCAATCTATTTGGCCAGCAAGGCCCTGAATGGATCTCAAAAGAACTACACCTTCACCGAACAGGAGCTCCTGGTTGTAGTCTATGCTTTTGAGAAATTCAAAGTGTATTGGCTAGGGACGAAGGTGGTGGTCCATATGAATCATACAGCTCTGAAGTATTTAATGGCGAAGAAAGATACGAAGCCGAGATTGATCCAACAGGTGTTATTGCTTCAAGAATTTGACTTTGAGGTTAAGGATCGTAAGGGATGTGGAAATCAAGTGGCAGATCACTTATCCAGACTTGAAGGTAACCAAGCAATCAAGGATAAGTTAGATATTGATGATTCCTTTCCGGATGAGAAGATACTAGATACGAAGCTCGAGCAGATACCTTAGTATGATGATTTTACAAACTACGTGGTAAGTGAGGTGATGCCGGATAATATTTTCTTTCACCAAAGGAAAAAAGTTCCCTCATGATGTGACCCAATATTTCTAGGATGAGTCCTACCTTTTTTGGCAATGTGCAGATGGTATTATTAAGCATTGTGTCCCAGAAGTAGAAGTGCTGAGTATTTTGGAACCATTCCATGCTTCACCTATTGGTGGTGATCATGCGGGTGACCGGACTGCTCAGAAAGTATTGCAGAGTGGCAACTATTGGCCTACACTATTCAGAGATGCACATGAGTTTTCTCTTAGCTGTGATCAATGTCAGAGGCAACGATCAATCTCCAAACGCCATGAGATGCCGATGTCCAAGATGATGGAAATAGAGTTGTTTGATGTATGGGGTATCGACTTCATGGGCCCATTTGTAAGCTCATACGGGTTAAAATACATCCTAATGGCTATGGACTATGTCTCAAAATGGGTGGAAGCTATTGCTTTGGATGCCAATGAAGGAAAACGAGTTGTGGTATTTCTAAAGAAGAACATGTTCTCCCGTTTTGGAGTACCAAGAACAATCATAAGTGATGGGGGATCCCATTTCTGCAATAAAGTTTTTAGGGCTGTTTTGGCGAAGTATGGAATAAAACAACACCGAGTAGCAACTCCAATCACCCATAAACTAGTGGGAAAATGGAGGTGTCGAACCGTGAGATTAAGGCTATTCTCACCAAAACTGTGAAGGCTAATAGGGAAGATTGGTCTCGAAAGCTTGATGACACCTTATGGGCATATTGAACTACTTTTAAGACACTAATTGGCATGTCACCGTATCATCTAGTCTATGGGAAGGCATGTTATTTACCAATCGAGCTTGAGCATAAGGCCTTGTGGGCTCTCAAAAGGCTTAATATGAATTGGAAGGTAGCAGCAAATCTAAGATTGGAGCAGCAGAATGAAATGGATGAATTTTGTCTCAGAGCCTATGAAAGAGCAGACTTGTATAAAGAAAATATGAAGAAATACCATGATCGAAGGATTGCACAGAGGTAATTCAGGAAAGGTGATTTGGTACTTCTTTTCAACTCCAGACTGAAGCTATTTCCAGGTAAGTTGAAATCTAAGTGGTCTGGTCCATTGAAAATCAACCAAGTCCACTCATCTAGAGTAGTCGAGCTTGAAAACAAAGATGGTAATGTCTTCATAGTGAACGGGAAAAGAATCAAACTTTATATTGGTCCAAAAAACATGATAAGAAGTGTTGATGTCTTTTATCTCGATGAAGTCTGAGTACTTGAGACACCTGGGTCATGCTGCGATGTTAAATCAGGCGCTAATGGGAGGCAACCCACAACATGTTGTTGTAACCATAGTTAGAGTCCATTTCATGTTTTTGTGCAATTTGATATGTTTGTGAAGTGTGCAGGACAAGAAATGTAGTAAAAAGAAAATAGGGGATACAACTGAGCTACTGGAATATTGTGACGGACGACTTGATGGACCACCACTTCCCTGATGGACCACCATCTCCAACCGTCAAGAACTAGAAATAAAATACACCACTAGATAAGCCATGACGGCCTGAGTGATGGACCGACACAAACCTGGTGGGACGTCACAACAGCCATCAGAAGTAAGATCGGTGACCCATATTCTAGTAAGAAGTTACGGTCAAACTGGTGGACCATCACATATTTGGTGAACCGTCCCACTTACCATCACACCAAAACAAAAACATTCAAACTTAGGTGATGAGTGATGTTCAGAGTAGTGTTCCATCAAACATTTGACAGACCTTCAATTGTATCGTCACTTTAACCCTAGCTCTAAATCAGGTCGGGTTGACCCGGCAATCTTTATAAGTATCCCGTATTTGGCTCAAAATGAGATTTTAAGAATAATGTTGAGTAGGAACATTCATTGTAACCGTTCCATGACCTTTGCCTATTCCACTTCCTCAAGATTCAAAGAACCTGAAGGGAGTTATCCCATCTGAGACTTCCCATCTCCTCCATTTGTGCTTTATTTAAACCAACTCATTTATCTTTTCTCTCCATCACAAAACAATGAGTAACACAGGTGCTAAAAGTTGCAAGTAGTTTTATATCTAAAGTCTCAAGTAAGTAGAGTACTACAACATCGAGGTATGCATATCTGTCAAACTCTCTCTTCGTAATTAACATGTTAGGTGAGTTCTGAGATAGATTAATCTATTCAAATGAGGTTATAAATGATTTCATAGTGGCTTTAATGATTTGTATAGCTTGAAAATAGCTCTTCTATGTTGTTTGATTTAAAAAATGGCCGAACCCAGAATTGTGGCTGCATACGAAGGTGCGACGGTCAATTTGGTGGACAGTCAACTTTGTGACGAACAACCAAGTTGACCGTCAGAAGACTCAATGCAGATGCACCTTTTGTATAAGCCATGACTATCAATTTGGTGGACCGTCAACATTGAGATAGACCACTAAGTTTACCGTTAGAGGACTCAAGATTTTATGGAACACTGATTAAGGGCTGACGGCAGAGTTGGTGGAGTATCCCACCACTGGTGGACCGTTAAATCTACTGTCAGGCCACATTATGCACTGTTTTGATTGTGTTTGAACTCAGAACTGATTTCTTAAGATGTTTTAGGTTGTATGGCTCCTAAACTTCCACAAACTAGAGGAGGAAGATCTCAACGAGGTAGTAATGCATCCACACCGGCTTACAACACCAAACAAAATGAAAGAGAAACTCTCATGCTCTCCCAGTTAGAAGATGAGAGTGAGAGTACCTCTAGCAGTTCAAGTTCAAGCCCCGATGAGGCAACTATTGCTGCAACTCAACCGTTGCCGGCAGAAGGTCAAACTGAAAATGTTATTGTGGAGGATCAAATAGAAGTTCCTGATGCTGAAGCTGAACCAGAGAGTGAGAATATTATTAGGCGGAAGGATCCACAGATTTGAGAGGCAATCAGGTAGCAGTTAGAGGGAACACAAAAAGAGTTCTATGATGGGTTGACACCCACAACTCGAGAAATCAGAAGATCATTTATAGAGGAACATCAGATTATGACAACAGAAGTTCATGAATATCCCGAGTTAGAGAACCGGTTCAACAAATATGGACTGGCATAGGTGAGCAGACCACCAGGGGAGTACCAACCAAATTGGGTAAGAAAATTCTTCAAAAATTATCTGTGTTTGGTGAAAGCAGAATGCTCAAAGGGGACTCCAATCTCAAATACACCGAGTCTGTTCTAGTTCAAGGGGTCACTGTTGATATCTCATCCCGAATAATTAATAGGATGCTATTTGGGCCAGGATATGAGGCTCCACTTGTTGTCCCAAATTTTGTGTATAGAATGCGAAATGCTTCCGGTCAGAGACGTTGGTCTACTTATTTATTAACCGATGATGGAAATCCTTCCTGGCTGACTAATCCCAAATAGTGTATTGCAAAGTTCACTCTTAGCATTAGAGCTAAGTTCTGGTGGGATATTGTTCGGCTGAGATTAATGCCAATAGAAGGAGACAAAAACTTGGATCATCATAGATCAGTAGTAGTACCTAGTTTGGTTTTAGGGCAACAAATTAATTTTGTCCTGCTAATTGTAGATGAGATGTTCATGCGGGCACATAAAGTGACCACTTCTACACCTTTCCCATATTTGATCACTGGGCTATGCAAACAAGCCGGTGTGCCACTGATCCGTGGGGTTGATAATGAATTACAGGCTGTACATAGGCAGGACATTGAGAAGTCGAAGGACGAATCAAAATTCAAAATTCGGGTAACCAAACTTCCAGCATATTAGCCTCAATTTGCACTAGTTCCTGAGACCACAGAAATGCCTGAAAGTATGCCTTTACCTATCATCACGTATGTACCACCTTATTATGTGCTTCAGGGAACGTGTATAGGGTCAGATTCTATACAGTTTTCTGGTAGAGCGGAGTTTGTGGAATATAGGTTCAACCATCACAATTTTGTTAAGGTGGTGATGAATCAAAAGTGGTGTCAGAAATAGCTAGAAAAGTGGGCTGGAGATTTCAAACCTTTTGTGGATAAAATTATGGACGAAGCAGTTAGGCCATTTTAAACTATTCAAGTTAGAATAGATAACATGGAAGCCTGCATCAACAAAAGGCTAGATTCACCGTCTCTCACTGATCTTGCCAAGCTTATGGCAGAGTTTGAGCAGGCAAAGGCTGACATAGCTGAGTTAAAGGAGAAACAATCACAGCCGCCTGCATTTGACCTGACTTTAGCAGTAAGTGATGATGAGAAAGGTATTCTGGACCTGATGGGCAGACCTGTGAAAGACAAAGGCAAGCAGCAAATGGATGAAAAAGCAGCAAGAAAAGAAGAAAAAAGGAGGAAGAGAGAAGCCATGTAACCCGAAGAGTTAGATCAATATAACCTGAAAAGAGCTACAAAGAATTTCAGGAAAGAAGCTGAAAGGAAGCAATGAGAGGCAAAAAATAAAGCGACATGAGTCTTTACTAGTGCTACCCCAAAAAGGGGGCAAAGTGTAGGATCAGTTCGGGAGACGATTCCTCCAATTATAGAGGTTGAGGTTGTAAGTTCTCCTACCACCATAGGAGCCAACATTGTGCGGGGGAGGACACAAGAACATTTCCCCACCTGACAGATGCCTCAGAAGAATAAGAGGCAAAGTAAATAGCCTATTCCAACCATGTACAGTAATTCATTGCTTTGAGGATAATGCTTATTTTTCTGTGTAGAGGTGAGTGTATTTACATCTTGGTTGGATGTTGTTTTCGATATTCTAAATCCAATAATGTACTATCTAGTAGAAATGACATGTCTAGGTTTTTTTTATTATTGTATTTCAATTGTCCAAGTTGTGATGTAAATACATGTGTTTAATGTTAATGATCATCTATGAATGGTTTTTGTTTCAGTACTTCATTATAAATATGGGTAATGGAAGATGTTGGCATAAAACATTGAGCAGGTGTATGTAATTGCTTACTCTATCATGTAAACATGTGTATATAACTCTCAATAAATCTGCATTTAACATTCGTCTAGAAGAGGTGCATGAAACATGTGATGAGCATTCCAATAATTGCAAAGGAAGTTTAATTTTGTTGCCTGTGAGTGTGAGGTTTTACTTGCAGTTCTTTTATAGGTTAATACATAGAACTTTCCCGAGTCATTTATACAGTCTTCTAGGGGAGTCATTATGATAGGATAACAGTCCTCCTTGTACTTTGAGCCCATCTAGCCTAAAGAAACAACCCTAGCAGAATGATTATCCCTTTTGAACCCATCTTGTGCCTTTGAAACCCGTTCTAAAATCCTATCACTATTATTTACTCTCTGTAGAGCTTTAACATTCAGCTCTAGCCTGGGATAAATACTAAGCATTGTACATTTCAACTTACACAAAGCATCTAAGTTGAGGGTGGATAATGTCAAAAATGAAAAAGTCAAAATAAAAGTAAGTTAGAATTTAATAAGAGACAATTGGCCACTAAATACATCAACATGAGTTGAGGATAGTTAAAAAAAAAAAGAGAAATGTATGCTAAAATAGTAAATTGAGTTTGAAAAGATACTAGGTCAAGGAGAGTTAAGTCTCAATGAGTCACTTTACCCAACATCATACCTTACCTGACCCGAAACCTTATTACAAGCCTTGAAAAGACCTGTTTGATCCTAGTGAGTGAACCTTAAGGAAGTGTTATATGGCTAAGGCAAGCGTATAGTTGTAAAATTTTTATGAGTGTGAGAGTTAGACTGTGCCCACATCATCAAATGAGTGGTGGATTTCATTATGGTGAGGGCAACCGAAGTTTCACTGAACTTTGTTGTTTTCTGTAGAATTTTCACAGAACTTTGTTATTTTTTGTGGAAAGTAATATTCATGCTTATGTGCTGAACTATGATCAATGCAGGGTGTGAATCCTAAGGTGGTAAATGCATATGATTGAACTGATGAGTGAATAGTTGTATCAAAATGTTTTAATGATTAGTTGCATCTTATTTTATTGTTCATGTGTGCAATTAGGTGCTGAGTTGCTCGAGGAAAAGCATTTATCTTAAGTTGAGGGTGTTGATGTTTCGATATCTTATGGAATAATTAGCATCATTTACTTGGAAAATTGTATGTTTTCAAGCAACCAAAATGTTAATTAATAAAGTGTTTTAGTGCTTTCAGTAAAAGGAGATAACCACAGAAGAAAACTAGAAAACGTAGCAGAAAAGAGAGTTTGACGGTCAAAATGGTGGACCATCATTCTTGTGATGGACCACCAGGTGGACCATCAAGACTAACCAGAACATGGCATCCTAAAGGACTTAGTGACGATCAATATGGTGGACCGTCAGTTTTACGATGGACCACCAGTGTCACCATCAATCCTTATCCAAAAACCACATCTCAAAAGGAATTAGTGACGATCAACATGGTGGACCGTCAATCTTGCGATAGACCACCAGTGACATCGCCAGGCCTTATTCAGAAGCTACAATTTTGAAGAAATGACTGATGGGCCAGATGGTGGACCATCAACACTGCGAAGGACCACCATATGGATCGTCAAATTGGACGCGAATTTTCTACTTTTAAATTTTAAATTCCTTTTTTACCTGGGAAGATATAAATACCAAATTCTAGGGTTAAGTGACTTACCTTTTATCTTTTACAAGTTTTATCTTCTATTGAAACTCTCTATAACCTAGTACTTAGGGGGATTAACAGAGATCTTAGAGAAGTTTTATCATTGAAGATTGTTTATTGAATATTCCAGAACTCATTCTGGGGATTCTTTGTAAGTGAATTCTAAATCTATTTATGAATAATACAAGAATAATTTCTCCTTCTTTGATAGAGTCTTTTGGCTAAGATCCCATAACTAGGGTTATGGGATCCTTAATGTGAATAATCTATGGGTTGTGAATCAAATTTAGTTCCATGACTGAATGATATTGTATAAACCTTTCTTCAATTTAACGACTTTTCTTGGTTGCAAACTTGAAAAGTGAGTCTGAGAAGATCACTTATCTGAAAGGAATGTGTTTGTTGGGAAAATAAAGTGTTTACATGAATTCTAAGGGCCTTAACCTTTAGAAAAATGGAAAATTCCCTAACAGGATTAGCTTATATGAGAAATTTGGTTCAAAGAACAATACATCCTTTGTGTTCGAGAGAATTTTAGGATAATCGATCCACTTAGGTTGAGAAACTAAGGGATAAAGAATAGGTCTCAACCATTCTTGTAATTGAATTTGCTAAATGGAACTCATAAGTGATTCACAAACCGAATTGTGCTAGCATTTTGGTGACCATAGCCATGGTTTTTTTAATCTCATAAAGTTATGAATTACAAAGAGAATCATTTGTTAGAATACTCTTGTTACAATTAATTATTTTATAAGTTAACTAAAAAAAACCTCTCTAATCAATAGTCCAATAATGATTACACTACTTAGTGAGCACAGTATTCCTTGTGGGATTTGACACCCAACCTAGTTGGGTTTTATATTTGACAGCGATCGCTTGTACTTTCTAACGAGAGTTGTAATTTGGGCGTATCAATAAATTACCTAAGTATGGAAATTGAGGATTATAAGTGGGTTCTTCTGGGCCACCTTAAACCAAGACTTGTATTAGCCCATGTGGACTTATTGGTAGATGTTAGTCATAGTTGAGACTAGTAAACTATTAGTAAAAGGTTATGTTATGACTTGGTGAGTCATGATGTATTTTTCCCTAGATAATGATTAATGTCTTATGGCCATGATATTCCTTTTAGATATTATAATGGGACTTTAGAGATGTTATTTCCTCTTGGATATGATATTGGGCCTTTAGAGATGTTATTCGTCTAAAATAGGATATTTGGCATATAATAGAGATGATATCTCCTCATAGTTATGATATACATAACCTATAAATATGACATATATTATAGATGTGATATGCCTCATAGTTATAAGTTTTGTATTATTATTATTATACCTCCTAGATATGAGATGCCTCCTATATACAAGATGAGTATAGATATGCTCTATGGCTTATAGAGTTGTTATGCCTCGTGACTATGCTATGGCTTTTAGAAATGAGATAAATTATAGACAAGATTTTTGATATGGGTTTCGGATAAGTATGTGGACAGAAGGATGTAATTATGATTTTTTAATTATTTCGGACATATTATTGGGCTCAAGGCGGTGTTATTATATGATTTACCATTTCGGGTAGTATTCATCCTTTTAAAGGATGAGATTGTCGTTTATTGATATGTTAATGCTTATGGTTCCATTAAATAAATATTGGTGATGGAATGCATAGATTCAGTACATAATTCATGATCACTGCATCGATGATTGATATGATTCCAATTGGATTATAATCTTGTTACAATTGTCATCAATTAAGAGTTAAATACCACTTTCTACCTTAAAACGGATTTCTTCGTAATAACAAATAGTTGTTTTAATGAATAACTTTTATTTAAAAGAGATTAATAATGATGTTTTAAAGACCTGACCAAAATAGATTCCGATCTATGATTTGATACTACTAATTACTTTGGTCGTGAGAGATTCCTACCCTTTCTACACTTTTATAATGATTTTGTTCTGATATTCTGTCCAGACAAAAAACATGCAGACTTACACCCTTTTAGCCATGGCTCAGTCCATGCACTTACAATATATCTATATACACATCTCTCTGGTATGGAATAGAGGAGAATGTTGTATTGATGATATAAATTCCGATTAAACCCAAAAATAGTTATAATATTCATGTTATATATATGTGCTTATTGATAATGTGATATTGATGATGAATGATGATTTATGGAAATATACTCTACCTTGCTTCTCCTTTCATGATTATTTACTTTAGCCATCGTAGGGTTTTCTCTTTATTAATGATATTGATTTTTACATTATGATGAAGTGATGATACCCGACAAGGCCAGAGGATAGTATGATGATTTGTTGAAATCCGACTACACTAGAGGATATTATAATGATGCATTGACACCCGAAAAGGTCGAAGGATGGTTGGGATGATGCATTGATACCTGAAAATATCAAAGGATTATTATATTAATGTACCTATGTGTATATCTACCAGTATGAGTCCAGCTAGCCCAACATATGACAATTATATATATATATATGTCAGGTAAGGACAGAGGATGATTATAATAATGTTGGTTATTATGATGATGGTTATGATGGTGATAGTTATGAAGGTGATAGTTATGAGGATGCTATCATGATATTGACTATACTGACTGGTTATTGTATTGTCGATTCTGTTACATTCATCCTTTCATATGCATTGTGTATCACTAGTATATGCCTGTCTCTCAGCTCATATGGGGGCTGCATAGTTATGGGTGAAGACTAGGCCTTGAGGTGTGTTATATGTTTATTGAACCTTCTAATCCTGGGGTGGTGGGGGCACTTGTTAGGCTCGGTTATATATTTGGTTGTCTGGATTAGCCAGTTACTCACGTTGTTATTGGCAATGTTATTATCATTGTTAGGGCTAGTTTATGATAGATTTGTCATTGATTTAGTATCGAGACTTACGGTATGATTTCAACATCTTTTATCTTACGATTACATTATCATGCAATACGATTTAATGACTTGATATATGGATTAGAGCCCTAAGTATTCTTGGACTAGCTCCTGCTGTGATTATGAGGTCTTAAATAGCTAGTCTAATGACTTAGGTTGTACTTCGAGTAGACCTTGGCTATGTACTTATATATATTTATGCATACTTAGATATATGTAGCTAGTGTATTACTGTATATTCCTTCTTCCTTCATTTACTTGGATTATATACTCATTCCTTGGCCTTGTATACGTATATTGTCATATCTCGAACCAGGGCCTAGATGTAATGTGTATCCCATGTCCAACCAGGACCGGTGACAGCAACCTTAACCCAACCCAACCACCTTTAACTGCCTTATATGAGCCGAATTTCAACCACATAACAAGATTGTGTAAATTCTGTCATTAAGACTCTGGAATAGAGTCAAAATAGTGACCGATCCAATAGAGTCTAACCGTACCAAACCAACCATCCATACCATACAAAACCAAAGAGAATAACAAAAAACAATATGATAATAAAATTAAAAATGTAATACGATGGAACAACGAAAAATATCATCTAATGATGTCAGCCCCAACATTAACGCCAATCTAAGGCTGACACCAATACCGATCCCTCCCATAACAACCCCCAGAAGAACCACAAAGCCTCAATCCAAAAAAATATAAATATTCAGTTGGGACATTTCCCTAACCATGGCAAAAACCAATATCCAAATCAAAAGAAAAATGTCAAAGAATATCCATATCATACAATGAAACCTTCCAAAAAGATGAAAGATCACCATTTCAATCCAAATATTATCCTTGAGTCAATCACTATATAGTAGGAGTCGAACAGTTGATTCCTGCATAGCGTGGGTATACAACCTCCAGTAGATGGGTTAGAGAATGATAGCTAACATGTATCTCAGGATAAGGATAAAGTAATGTCATTTAAAGAACCAAGTAAAACCATCCATGATGCATACAACCATATATATATATAAGTGTCGGGAAATGGAATTCATTCTTAGCATTTATTTAAAACCTTTTACTTGGGTTCTGCAACCTTTTCGTTTAACCATATCCATGGGCCGTATGGGTTCAGCTCCCCCTACTGAAAGAGTCCAAGTGCGTGTAACCACATGACCAGGAAATATCCCATTAGATGACTAGTACATCCCTCTAATATAAAATATGACACTCTCACATGGTCATCGAATACCCCTCATATCAGTAAATATAAGTTTCTAGATTCAGTCCTCCCCAGAACCTCAACCTTTCATGGCTTTGTTACACATCCTGCAATTAATGCCCAAATTAAAAACCATGTCCAAACAATCCAATTACCGTGTATTAACCAAGTCCAATTGTTTTTGGTTTCGTCATACCAACCATATTTGCAAGATATATCCATAGCCAAACCATTTAGGTTAAGGGGACTCTCAAGTGCCCTTTCCATTAAGCATATTAACCTCTTGGGAGGATTCCATGTTCTCCACAAACATAACTAATTAGCCTTTAACCTTTGTAATCGATTTAAA
The DNA here is from genome assembly GCF_002878395.1 of Capsicum annuum. NCBI lineage: Eukaryota > Viridiplantae > Streptophyta > Magnoliopsida > Solanales > Solanaceae > Capsicum > Capsicum annuum. Next base: position 95,021,919 of record NC_061122.1, on the reverse strand, counting down.
CCATTTATTGTTTAATATATAAGTTGATAACAAGAAAGATTTTATTTTAAAAAAGTCAATCCAATAAACATATCTTTATAAGAATTATATCAAACACTTTGAGGCATAATATGATCAAAACAAATTCAAAAGACCATTCAACAATTACCATGCAAACCAACTGCCCAAAACAACCATTAATGCATATGAAAGCATAATAAACCATACATTTTTAGAAGTAAGAAGTAGGGAAGAGATGTATGATTTAAACCGAGAAAGATGATGGAATAAAATCACCGAAGCAAGCCCCAAAGCAATCCCTAAGTTGAAACCCTAACTCTCTTACTCCAAAAGCTCTTGAGACAATTATAATATATTTTGGAATAGTTTTCTAAGTGTTAATGAATAGAATAATAGGGTAAATAACCTCCTAAATGAATTAAAAGTCGTGGGTCATAATTAGGGTAAGTTGCGAAATATCCAGAATACCCTCACTTTAGTCCCTTAAAAGCCCAACATAGGGATATGACTCACCCTTTTATAAGTCATACCCTTTCTTACGATTGGTTTCCACCAATCATACCCAGTCCTTAACCTCTAGATTAGGCGCTATCCACTATACGACTTATCCAACCAAGTCGTAACATCAACATATGATTTATACCTACGATCCGTATCCCTAGCAAAATGAATTACCAGGAGGATCAAACACTGCCCACCATATGAGTCACCGATATGAATCATATCAATCCTTATAACTCGTACCCCTTAGTTGTGAACATTCTAGTGATCAAAACCATCCTACCAACTAAGACTAGTCATCTTACAACAGGACCATACCACTCGTACCCCAGCATATGGATCGTACCTTAGAGTTGTATTAGGTCTGGAGAATAGATTTCGAGGAAAATTTCTATGGTTAAAACCTAGGATGTAACATATATGTATCTTCTTTCCACTCTTTTTTTCATATTGGATACTGATATATGGTACAGTGTTTAGATTCTTAATTATATATGGAATAGGATAGTGCATTCTTACTGCTTCTTTAGCTTTAATATGTTACTGTCTTGGTCATAAATAGGATAGTTTATCGTTATTTTCTCAGTAGTTGTCTTATATTGTGGTTGGAAATTTGGGTGTAGGTTTCCATTCTATTTATATGTCGTATATATCTGCTTTATCTTTAGATCTTAGTCAGCAGTTTCCTATTGAGTACCACGTGTTTGGTACTCATACAACCCTTCTGTAGTATGTAGATCATAGTATGGGTTATCATCATTAATATGTTCATCATGCAGAGAATTTATGGTTCGGAGATATAGAGTGCGCTCCTGACATTCAAAGTATTACTTATATCTCTCTTATGTAGTAGACTAGTCTCTATGTTGTATTCAGAGACAAGTTATATCAGTGTATTATTTGTATATCACTTTGAAATCTTGTTATGTAGACGATCTTGTACTACTACCACAGTGTTTTTTGACAATATTATGTATTTTATCTACTCTTATATCTTTTCTGCATTTTTTATTTATCTCTTTGGGTAGTACATTACTAGCCATTTTGGACTATGTTTTTATCTTACCTACTGGTAGGTTATAGTTGGCACCATCATGATCCTAGAAATTGGGTCATGTTGTATCAGAGCGTAGGCTTTACTGGTGTATTAGTAAAAGATCTAAGTGTTTGTAAATTCCCATAGATTGATGCGTAGATGTCCGAATCTATCTTTGGGAGGCTATTGGGACATTCTTAAGAAATTCATTTCTCCACTCCTTGTCGTGTGTCCGCATTGATATATACCTTATCCACATTCTTTAACTCTATTCTATTCCAAATGGGCAATGAGAGATGGTTGATATATGGGGATGAGACCTTAATACATTTTTTTATAGCTTTAGCATAGTGTCAAACCAGAGAGTCAGAGATGGATATCAAAGATTTGCAAGGTAAGCCAAAGGATTTGAGGCCATCTTAAGCTCCAGTAAAGATCATGATTTACTCAACCCTTTGAGGTTTAGCATTGGGGATACGAGTTATATTATAGATCTCTTCCAACTATGGATGATATTTAATTCATCAGATAGTTCTCAAACTAGAGATGGGTCTATTGGTATTCATCAGGGTTCTTTACCAGTTTTGGAGTATGTGATTCGATGTCTCAGATGGGCTAGGCATTTCCCTATGCTATATTCTTCAGAGTAGTAAATAGTGCTTAGATTTATTAGAGGATCAACATTGCCACTTCATTTGTTGTCGGAGCATATGATAGCAATTGGGTCCTTTATCTCTCAAATGTTTTACTATGTGAGGGTCATTGAGAGAGTATTTATTGAGCCTTATAGAGGTGGCGGCATGAAATTCTTGGTTCATGACCTAAACTCTAAATACCTTGAGGTCTTGATTTTAGCCCTAAGTTAGCTTATTTTCACCCATTTCTTGAGGTTTATGATTACTTGATCATGTAGAATGTTGGGTTAACCTCGAAAATATGATTTTGGTAAGTGGGATCCACTTAAGGTTTTTGGTGTCATTTTTAGACCCGAAACACAATGCCTACAATATGGGTATAATTTTTCTCTTATTGATGAGTAGATTGCATTTTGATTGTGTGATGGTGTGATGGCATTTTTGTATTGTTAAGTGAAAATCGTCATTTATAGAATGATGTTACATTTTGTGGTTCAATTTTCAGGCAGGCTTCTTTCTATTCTTCTTTGTAAGATGTTGCGTGTTATATATTGCGTGTGAATGTGAATTTTAAGTTTTATTATGGACAGAATGACTTGGTATTGAATGTTGAAGTTTGGGGGTTAGATAAAGGTTTTTACTCATAAGTTGAAATGCTTATTATTGTTTTTGAATCATATTGCCTCTTCCCTAGATTGAGCTAATTTGTAGAATAGATTTAATATAATGCTAGGTTTGGGATGTGGTGTTTACATTAAAGTATGGTTGGTATATTTAACCTTATTTGGGCTATTATGGTAATCTTGAAATCATAATTAGGTGGAGTTCACTTAAATACCCATGTTTCTAGATGAAGTTCCTATATTAGGAATAGTTATGGCATACTTGACATCTACAAGTTGAACGAGATACCATAACCTAGTTTCGGGTATAAATTGCCTAAATATTGAAATTAAGGATTAGAAGTGGGTTCTTCCATCTTACCTTAAGCCAAGACTTGTGTTAGCCCATATGTATTTATTGGCGGATATTATACATCGTTGAGACTAGTAAGTTGTTAACATAAGGTTACATTGTGACTTGGTTAGTCATGATGTATTTTTTCCCGAATAATGATTAATGGCTTATGGCCATAATATTCCTTATAGATATGCTAATGGGCTTTTAGAGATGCTATTTCCTCTTAGATATGATAATGGGCCTTTAGAAATGTTATTTCCTCTTAGATATAATATTGTGCCTTTCTAATTCCTCTTAAATGATATATTTGGCATATAGAGATGATATCTTCTCATACATGTCATATGCATGACCTATAGATATGTGATATGCCTTATTGTTATGAGTTATGCCTTCTTATTATTATGCTTCCTAGATGTAAGATGCCTCCTATATGAGATATGAGTATAGATATGCTTTATGGCTTATAGAGGTGTTATGCCTCGTGAATTCTCTATTGCTTATATATTTGAATTAAATTATAGGCATTATTATTTATATGTCATCTGAATATGTATGTGGGTGGACGACCGTGAATATGATGTTGTAATTTTTTGGGACATATTATTAGGCCTAAGGCGATGTTATGATATGAGTTGACCATTCGAGAAGTGTTTATCCTTATAAAGGATGTGATTATAGTTTATTGATATATTAATGCTTATGGTTCCATTGTATGAATACTAGTGATGGCATGCATAGATTTGGTACATTCATGATTGTTTCATCGATATTGATATGATTATAATTAGATTATAATCTTGTCACGGTTGTCTTTAATTAAGCTCACTTTCTACCTTAAAATGGATTTCTTCAAAATAATAAATACTTGTTTTAGTGAATAACTTATATATAAATAAGATTAATAATGATATTTTTAAAACCTGGCCAAGACATATTTTGGTCTATGATTTGATAATACTAATTACTCCAATCGTGAGAGATTCTAACACTTCTTATACTTTTGTAATAATTTAGTCCAAAAGTTCACTCTGGGAAACAAACTTATGGATTCCTTTTAGCCATGGCTTACATAGGTTCACCTACTATATATCAATATACATATCTCTCCCGTATGGAATGGAGGAGGATATTGTATTCATGATATAAATTTTGATTAAACCCGATGATAATTATAATATTTATGTTATGTATATATATACTTATTGGTAATGTGACATTGATGATGAATGATAAATTATTGAAATATACTCTATCTTACTTCTCTTTTAATGATTATTTACTTTATCCCTCATAGGTCTTGCTCTCTATTATTGATGATAGTGTCTATTTTGGAAAACCAATTCAGATTTATGCCCGACCGCTCGACGACGGAGGCAATCCACCTGGTGCGGAGGTTGGTGGAGCAGTATAGGGAGCGAAAGAAGGACCTGCACATGGTGTTTATCGATCTGGAGAAGGCATACGACAAAGTCCCCAGGGAGGTGCTTTGGAGATGCTTGGAGGTGAGTGGAGTACCGCTGGCATATACTAGAGTAATTAAGGATATGTATGATGGAGAGAAAACCCAGGTGAGGACGGCGGGAGGAGACTCAGAGCATTTCACTGTCCTGACAGGATTGCATCAGGGATTTACTCTTAGTCCCTTTTTGTTTGCGTTGGTGATGGATGTGTTGACGCGGCCCATTCAAGGGGAGGTGCCATGGTGTATGCTTTTTGCAGATGATGTAGTTCTGATAGATGAGACTCGAGGGGGTATGAATGACAAATTAGAGGTGTGGAGGCAAACTCTTGAGTCTAAAGGGTTCAAGGTGAGCAGAAGCAAGACAGAGTATGTGGAATGCAAGTTTAATAACGTGAGGCGGGAGAATGAGGTAGTAGTGAAGCTGGAAGCACAGGAGGTATGTAAGAGGGATCAGTTCAAGTATCTTGGGTCTGTGATCCAGAGTAACGATGAGATTGACGAGGATATCTCGCACCATATTGGGGCGGGATAGATGAAGTGGAAACTCGCGTCGGGGGTGCTGTGTGATAAGAAGGTGTCGCCTAAGCTTAAAGGCAAATTCTACAGGGTGGTAGTCCGTCCGGCCTTGTTGTATGGAGCGGAGTGTTGGCCAGTTAAGAACTCCCATATCCAAAAAATGAAGGTGGCAGAAATGCAGATGTTGCGCTGGATGTGTGGACTGACTAGAGGGGATAGAGTTCGGAATGAGACTATCCGGGAGAAGGTTGGTGTGACTTCAGTGGAGTGCAAGATGCAGAAAGCACGATTGAGATGGTTCGGACACATGAAGAGGAGGGGCATGGATGCCCCGGTACGTAGGTGTGAGAGGCCAGCGTTGGATGGTTTTAGGCGGGGTAGGGGTAGGCCGAAGAAGTACTGGGGCGAGGTGATTAGGCGGGACATGGAACAGTTACAGCTCACCGAGGACATGACCCTAGATAGAAAGGTCTGGAGGGCGCAAATTTCGGCAGAGGATTAGGGCCAGTTTGGGTCGCTAGTGTAGGGAATTACATGGTGGGGGTTTTATTCCTGTTATGATTCCGTCTTCCGTGTTCCATGTTTTAATACGAATCTGTGTGCTTTCCTCTGCTTTCCTCTATTTTATATTACTTATGGGTGCCGTATTTATGTTATGTAATCTGCTTCTGTGCTTTACTATGTGTTGGTGTGGTATCTCGTGTCTTGAGCTGGGGGTCTATCGAAAACAGCCTTTCTATTTCATCAGAGGTAGAGGTATGGACTGCGTACATCTTACCCCCCCCCGACCCCACTAGGTGGGAATACACTGGGTTTGTTGTTGTTATTGTTGTTGTTGATTTGGATATTATGATAATCTGATGAAACCTAACAAAGACAGAGGATAGTATGATGATGTTATGACACCCGTTAGGGCTGGAGGATATTATGATTATGCATTGATACTTAGAAATGACGGAGGATAGTTGGGGTGATGCATTAATAGCAGCAAGTTTAGAGGATGATTATATTGTTGTGCCTATGCGTACATCTGTCGGTTCTAGTTCAGCTATCTCTATGTATGGAAATTATATATTATACCCGGTAAGGACAGAGAATTATTATGATGATGATGGTTATGATGATGATGGTTGTGATAGTGATGGTTATATAGATGATATCATGAAATTAATTATACTCACCAGTTGTAGTATTGTGGATTTTGTTGCATTCATCCTTGCATGGACATTGCCTATCACCAATATGCACCTATATCGATCAGCTTCTATAGGGGCTACATAGGTATGGGAGATGACTATACCTTGTGTTGTGTTGTATGATCAATGAGACTTCTGATCCTAGGCAGTGGCAGAATGTGATAGGCTCAATTACATATTTGGTTGTATGGACTAGCCGGTTACTCGCGTTGTTATTGATATTGTTATTATCATTGTTATGTCTAGTGTATGACAGATTGGTCATTGATTTAGTATTGAGACTTGAGGTATTATTCAAACCTCTTTAATCTTATGATGACATTATTATGGATGACAGTCGGATGACATAATATATATATATATTAGAACCCTGAGTATTCTAGCACTAGCTTCTGCTATGATTATGAGGTCTGAAACAGTTATTATGATGACTTAGTCTATACATCGAGTAGACCTTAGCTATATACTCATATATATTTCTACATACTTAGCTATATGTAGCTATGGTATTACCGTATATTCCTTCTTTTGTTTATTTATTTGGATTATATACTCATTCTTTGGCCTTATACGCTTATATGTATCTTTTTTCCACTCTTACATGCATATTGGCCAGTGATATACGATGTAGTGTTTAGATTCCTAAGTATGGCTAGAATAGGATAGTGTATTCTTACTACTTCCTTATTCTTAATATGTTAGTATCTTGGAAATGAATAGGAGAGTTTATCCTTATTATTTCATTAGTTGCCTTAAAGTTTTGCTAGATATTTGGGTGTAGTTTTTCATTCTGTTTATATATTTTATATATCTGCTTTATCTTTAGAGCTCAATTGGTTGTTGCCTACTGAGTACACGTATTTATTACTCATACTACACTTTTATAGCCTGTAGATCATAGAATGGGTTATCGTCATTGATATGTTCATTGTGCAGAGCATCCATGGTTTGAAGACTTAGAGTGAGATCCTGAGTTAGGAGTATTACTTATCTCTCTCTTATACATTAGACTAGTCTCTATGTTGTATTCAGAGATAAGTTATATCAGTGTATTCATTGGTACGTCACTATGAAATCTTATTATGTAGAAGCTCTTGTACTGATCCCATGAGGTTTTGGGACTACATTATGTATTTGATCTATTATTATATCTATTATGCATTTTGTACTTTCTCTTTGGGTAGTTAGTTACTAGCCGTTCCAAACTATGGGTGTGGCTTGCCTACTGGTGGGTTATAGTAGGCTCCATCATGATCCAAGAAATTTGTTTGTGACATAGGTCTACTTGTGGCTTTCTCAAATCTAATAATGGATTTAGATACCTTAGCCTAGTCCAGGAAAGACAATACTTGATAGATGATTTCGAGGATCTAAAAGTAGGATCTTTGACCAAACTTAGGCCACGAATTGTGATATTTATGGAAGACCCTTAATTTACTTGTGTACGCCTAGGGAGATAGTTACTTTGGTGATAGTTAGATGCCTTGGTATTATTTTTTATGATGAAAGACGTTAGAAGTACCCAAGACCCCACTAGGTAGGAATACACTGGGTATGTTGTTGTAATGACGTTAGAAGTAATGCTTAACAATTATGCTTTAAATGAATTATTTGTTAAGTTTATGATGAGCTATTCGAGTATGCTATTGATTTGGCTATCATTTTTCCTATCGAACATACTATTGAATAAGCCCTAGATTATCATATTGGCTAAGTCAGAAATTATGTTATTGATTGAGCCAATAAATGAGATGTTAACTATGCTAGTGATCAAGATCATCAATAATTTATCATTTACGCTTTTGTTCATGCTTGAGGCCATGCTTATTGACTATATTCGTGATTAAGTAATTAATTATGCCATAATACACTATGTATTATACGATGGATTAGATATTGACCAAGCTAATGATGATTTATCTATTATGCTAATGATGAGCCATTACTTAGGCTATTGATAAGTTACATTGGCTATGATTATGGTAGAGGTCATGTTTAATGACTATATTGGCAAATACATAATAATTTATGCTAAAAATCATGCTTATTGATTATATTTGTGATTATGTTTTTTGATTATGCCAAAGATCATGCTTATTTACTATATTAAAAATCATGCTATTGGTTATGCTAGAACTCATGATTTCGATTATAATTATTGATCATATTAATATATTATGTTCATGGTTATGCAATTAAAGTACTCTATTGATTATGTTATTGGCCATATTGATGATGATTACATGGGTGATACATATATACTCGTCAAGGTTGGAGGATTTTCATGATAATACATAAATACCTGGCAAGACTGGAAGATGATTATGATGATACTTATATACCTAGCAAGCTCGAAGGATGATTATGATATATATATATATATATAACTATATATATATCCGGCAAGGCCAAATGATGATTATGATGTTATCTATACTTGATAAGTCCAGAGGATGATCATGATGACATACAAACCCCGCAACGCCGAAAGATGATTATGATGATATTTATAAGGATATTGTTGAATATCCACACCTGTTTGAGTACGACTATACATATTATACCATAATGATATACTTATTTTGATATGATGACATTGGGGTGTGAGATTGATAATCTAGATAAATTGAAAATGATAAAATAGTTATAAAGTAGTATGATATGAATAGATTCTAGTTATATATGGATTAGTTGATAAATATTTGTTATTTGATAAATATTGGATGTTGATAAATATCTATTAGTTGATAAATATTGGTTAGTTGATGAATATTGGTTAGTTGAGAAATATTGGTTAGCTGATAATAATGATTAGCTAATAAGTAATGTTTAGTTGGCAAAGGATGATTTATTAATACATGAGGAACGGTGGCTACATGATGGATAGTTGACAAATGTTGTCTCATTTCTAAATGATGAATATGGTCAATCGATGATTGTAGTGTGACATGACATGGATGAATTCCAAATGTATTATGAGTGTTGACAAATAACGGTGGTGGGTTATTCTATCTTGTTTGTACCTTCCAGGCTTATGGGGGAATGCATTGGGTTATTTACTTTTCCTCACTAATTCGCGTATGGGGGCTAATTTTGTAGTTTTGATTTTATGTTTTTATGATTTATGTTATGTTATGGTTAAATTCTTGTTATCTACTTATTCATGTCTAAATATGTTGGAGATATCTCAGGTTCATTTCCTTACCTTTACTTAGTTATATTATCCTGCATATTATCATTGTTATATAATGATTTAGCTCAGTCGATTGATGATGCCTATTTAGTATTGAATGTTTAGTACTTATACTATACTTCTGTACCTTTTTGGTGTCGATTCAATTACTAGTTGTCGTCATTTATCGACATTCATTATGTGTTGATATCTTGAGATAGGGTGAGATATTGTAGTCGGACTCATCTATTTCCTTCTATCTTTCTATGTTTGTTCTTTTGTTTTGAGATAGATGTATTGACTATTATGATACTTGGTTGTATTATTATCACTAGTTGCTCTTGTACTAGCTCTATTAGGTCGTGAGATGGTTTCTATATTGACTAGTTTTATCTATTTCAAGTAATATTTTTATTTATAAGTTGTGTTGTTTATTTTCACCTATGTTTGGCATTTTTCACCAAGTTAATCCATTGTGCTAGCTTTGAGTTACAATTTGGCTTTCCTACTGGATGGATAGAGTAGGTGCCATCATGACTCATAAATTGGGTCACGATAAGTTGGTATCAAAGCCAGATTACACCGATAATGTTGGTACAAGAACAAATATCTAATATAGTCCTGCTGATCGAAATGATAATGTCCCTTTCCTATCTTTTGGAGTCTATGGGACATTATTAAGAGTTCTTAACTTCTTTTACTCAATTTGTGCTAAGAGTCTGAGTTGGTTTATATAACATTCCTTTTACTTCAGTCTTTCATAAATGGCAAGGACACGTGTTATCACTACATGAGATAATGGTCCCAATACCGGGCCTAGGGATCCTTCTGTTATTCTTTGATGACCTATAGGTCATGTACAACCATGAGATGTGTCCCAGCTAGGGGCTAGGATAGGGGTTCTCCACCAAACCCTATTTCTGCACCTAACCTAAACTAGCAGTGGGCCAGGGCTCATCCCAGGCTTCACCCAAATTTATTTCTACTTGAGTGCTTAGAGATTCCTTGGTTCAGCTTTTGGGGTTAGTTGGTGATGCACCATCTGATCGTGCACAGTCTACAAATTAGAGTCTTATAGAGGACGAGATGCAGCCTATGGTTGTGGCTTCAAGTTTTGAAATTCCTCCAATGCCAATGGTTGCTGAGCCAGTAGTTTCTCAGTCAGTGGTCTCCCAGCCTACTATTTCTACCAAGGAGAAGAAGATGTTAGGTAGATTCTTTAGATTGTTTATGACTAGGTTTTTGGGTGCTCCAGGTGAGAATGAATATGAGTTTTTGATTGCTTATAAGGATAGGAAACATAATTTGGGCCTTGTTAAGACTCATGGTATGGATTACACCATATTTTAATTGGACTTAGCTACTCGACATTGAAGGAGAGGTTATATGGAGTCTAGACCAGGGGTATCTTCTCCTTTGTCATGGACTCAATTCTCTGAGATATTCTTGGAAAAGTATATGCCTCACAGCCTTAGAAATCATTTGAGAGATTAGTTCTCTAGATTCACGCAGGGCTCAATGCTGTTACAAAGTATGAGGCTCATTTTTATAAGTTGGTTAGGCATGCAAACTCTATTCTAGATACTGAGTATAAAAGAGTTCATTGATTTGTTAAAAGATTGAGACTTCCCTTTTGTATGTCTATTAAAAGTTTGGTTGTTGCTAATAGTTCTTTTGCTGAGGTTTCTAATCATGCTCATTTTATGGAGGAAATGCATCATGAGGCCCATAGGTGCAGTGATAAGAGGCCTAGACATCAGGGTAATTTTAATAGGAGCCATAGTAGTTTGCAGTTTAGAGGTAGCCATTTCCATGGTAGATATCCTCTACATACATCCTATCATCCTCAGAGTTAGTCTAGTCAACTTGTTCGAGATATACTTTAAATTACTGATAGAGGTCAGTGTAGTTCAAATAATCACCCTGGTTAGGGCAGTTGTCGATCTTCGTAAGGTTCTTTTATTTTCATTCTAGACATAATGGTTACTCTGGGTTAGTGGATTTATTGGTTTTGGTTTAGATCAGGTGTCATGTTGTAGTTATGGAGCTCCTAGTCACTATTTGTGAGATTTCCCAAGTTGTGGGGAGAATATCGCTTCATCTCATAGTGTTCCCCCTATTAAAGAAATTTATCCCTTAGCTATAGATTGTTCTCAGTGTTGTAGGGATGGTTGTATAGCGTACTCGAGGAGGTTCCCAGGCTGGTAGGACAAGGGGTCGGTCAAGAGCCCAGCCAAGTGGCGAGTGTGGTCAGTTATATGCAGAACGTGCTAGACCCAAGGATGAGTCTTTTGTTGTTGTTATTATAGGTATGATTTTGTTATGCCATGAATCGTCCCTTACTTTATTTGATCCGGGATCCACTTATTCTTATGTATCTCTTTATTATGCTTTACTTTAAGAGTTATTATAGAGTTTATTATCTATACAATTATATGTATCTACTCTAGTTGGGGATTCTTTAGTAGTGGATCAGGTGTTCAAATGCTGTGTTGTAACTATCGGATATGTTGATACTCAGGATAATCCTATTAATCTGGATATGGTGGATTTTGATGTGACTCTGCTCATAGACTGCTTATCAAACTATCATGTAATTTATTTTTCAACACCATTACCTTAGCCTTACCTGGTATACCCCAGTCGTGTGGAATGGAGCAGCTAGATGCAATCCAATGAGGATTATTTCTTATGTTTATTCTAGGAGGCTTATTTTAAGGAGTTGTGAGTCATCTCACCTATATTTATGATACTAGTGTGGAGAATTCGTCTTTTGACTCTGTTCCTGTAGTTTATGAGTTTCTTGATGTGTTCCTGTCTGACTTGCCGGTATTCCCTTTGCCCTTAGATTAAGGTTGCTATTGATCTTGAGCCTAACACCCAACCTATTTCTATAGCACCTTAATGTATGGGTCTTACTGAGATAAAATAGTTGAATTCCCCAGTTCAAGATCTTCTTGGTAAGCATTTTATTAGAGTAAGTATGTCTCCTTAAAGAACTCCTGTGTTGTTGTCAAAGAAAAAATATGGCTACATGCATATGTGTATTAAATATAGGTAGCTTAATAAGGTGATGGTGAAGAATCATTATGCTATACCTCGCATTGATGATTTTCATGACAAGCATCAGGCAGAGGCAGTGTTTTCTAATATTGATTTGAGATTTGGTTACTATCAGTTAAGGATTCGAGATGAGGATATCCTGAATAAAACTTTTAGGAACCATTAGGGTCATTGAGTTCTTGGTGATGTCATTTGGCTTCACTAATGCCCCAGCCATATGTATTGATTTAACGAAATGATTGTTCAGGGGCCTTACTTGGACTTCTTTGTGATTTTTTTCTTCGATGACATCTATGTGTATTCGAGGAGTAGGGAGGAGCATGCACAGTATTTGAGGATTGTGCTCCAGACTATGTGAGTTCATGTGCTTTTTGCCAAGTTCTCTAAGTATGAGTTTTATCTTGAGTCAGTTACATTTCTTAGGCATGTGGTGTCTAAGGACAAGATTATGGTAGATCCAGCTAAGATTGAGGCGATTCGTGACAAGGCTAGACCTACATCTCCAACTGAGGTTCGTTAGCTTTATTGGTTTGGAGGATTATTATAGATGATTCATCGAGGGTTTTGCTACTATTTCAGCACCTATAAAAAGATTTACTCAGAAGGAGGTTCCTTTTAAATGGTTCAAGGCATATGAGTCAAGGCTTTAGAAATCTCAAGGATTTTCTTACTTCATCTCCTATTCTAGATCTTCTTGTTGAGGGTGAGGGATTCACTGTGTATTATGATGCTACCATAGTTGGTGTAAGTTGTTTTTTTGAAGAAGTAGGGTTGTATTATTACTTATCCTTTGATACATCTTAAGGTGCACAAGTGCAACTACTCCACTCATTATTTACAGTTCGTCATAGTAGTTGTCACAATTAGGATTTGGAGGCATTATCTATATGGAGTGCATTATGAGATTTTCACTGATCATCACAGTCTTCAACATCTTATGACCAAGAGAAAGCTTAAATTTAGAAACCTTAGATGGATGGAGTTGCTTAAGGATTGTGATATTTCTATCTTGTATAATCCAAGAAAGCCTAATATGGTAGCGGATGCCTTGAGCTGTAAGGCGGTGAGTATAGGTAGCGTGGCTTGTATTTCAGTCTATCAGAGGCCGTTGGCATGGTTCATTCAGTCCTTATCCAACTTGATGGTTTTCCTAAATATTTCTAACCCTAAGAGGATTCATGCTAGTGTTAAGGTAAGGTTTTCGCTTTTTGAGCAGATTTAGGATCGTCGGTTCTAGGATAGTAAGCATCGCTTCCTTCATGATTAGATGTTGAAAGGTTAGTTTGAAAGGAATATTATAGAATCTGATGGAGTGTTCGATCTTGATTCTGCATGAGGTTCACAGCTCTAGATAATCTATTCATTCGGGCATAGCTAAGATGCATAGAGATTTGAGACAACATTATTAGTGGAGTGGCATGAAATGAGATGTGGAAGATTTTGTAGCTTATTGACTTTGTTTTAGAAGGTAAAGGCCAAGCATCATCGACCAGGTGGATTGATAATACTAAGAAGTACGATATATGTAAAAATCAAGTTAAAACTTTTATGGATTTGAACAAATATGTTGTTAAAATCAACTCAGTTTGAAATTTGATAGTCTATTTAACAACTTTGAGCACTGGTGGCAAGAAATTCCTAACTCGATGTAAGAGCCTTTGAATTGTGAGATGTATTTTTTTTATGAAGAGGACTCTAAGAAATACAACATATATAAGGATCATGATTAAAAATTTTACATATTTGTTCAGACATGTCACGAAAATCAGCTCTATCTTGCTTGACTCTTCACCTTTGCGTGTCTATGGCAAAGTCTATGAAGGAATACCTAATTCATATACTAACTATGTTATTACAAAGTGCATTCTAGTACTTAAGTGATGATACACCCCTTCTCTTTTTCTCTTAACTCATATGACTGAACTTAGAGTAACAATACTCTAAGCTGCCTACATACCTCAGGGAAGAGAATCAAGCCATAATGTAGTTAAGGAGAATGAGTTAATTTTTTTTGTTTTTCTATTTTTTTTGTTCTTTGTTTTTTTTTATGACTTATTATGTCTTAATATTTTCCTTGGCTTCCCCTTTTGAGGTTTTCAACCTACGATATCCCTTTTTAGAGTAGTACATAGTTTGAACTCAGGCGGGCCATGAGTAACATGCAATTTATTCTTGTGACTTAAGGATCATAGGTGACTTTAATGAATTTCTTTAGGAACTTTCCATTGATAGGACCAAGTCTTACGCCATATTTATCGATGATTTTGTGTGCGCCATTTGGATTTGCTTCCTTTATGAGATATGGCCTATCCTATTTTGATGTGAACTTGTCTCCTAAGCATTAGTTGAGGATTATGGGTCTTCAAATAGCTAATACCAAGTATATGACTTTGAAGGATCATGGTCATACATTTTTGTTAAAAGCTCTAACTAGTCGGCTTGATAGTATTCAAACTTTTGTTATGCTTTCAGTCTTTTCTAGTACAAAGCCTCTAACTCTGCTAGGCAAGCATGAGTGATGCTTTCGGTCATAAATCTTTAGACTACAATTCAAAGTGATGAAATGTCTTACTCCAATGGAAGTACTACTTCTGTGCCATACACCAAAGAGTATGGATCGCCTATGTAACAATTCTAAAGGTCGTTCAATATGCTTATAAATATTCACCAATATTCTCATGAAAATCTCTTTTACTCTTTGCAATAAATTCTTTTAGCAAGTTACCAAGTGTTTTGTTAAAAGCTTAAACCAAGCAATTTGTAGGTGCATTGTACATTGAGATTTATGCTACTTAAAACTAAACTTCTCACACAAACTTCTCATTAGCTTATTCTTGAAAGGCGTTCTATTGTCAGTAATTATATATCTCAGTATTCCATTACTAAACGTTACGTTTTACTTGATAAAGACAACAATAGTTTCCTTTTTTAATTCTTTTAATGGAACAACTTCAACCACTTTAAGAGGTACTCTGTGGCTACCAAGATGTATATCTACCTTTTTGATGACTTTGGAAGAGATCCAATAACATCAAGTCCCCCGTGTTGAAAGAAAAGAAAGCCACCATTGGATGAAGAGGTTCTGGAGGTTAGTGTATATAATTGGCATTGAGTTGACACACTTGACACTTTTTTGCCAACTCTAGACAATTGTAACACCCCAAATCTAGTGCCCGAAATGCTACATGGTGCCTATGACCCCGAAGGACCACACCCATGACTGATATCTGTAACTAAGCACTGAATAATATACTGAAATTATGTGGAATACATAAAAGTGTAAGGCCATAAGGTTCAAAAATAAATAGACATCTAATAAAATAATGTCTTAAAATGGTATAAAAAATACCAAAACAAATCTGAAGTAACTGTCGGCATGCTATAGTCTGAAAACCTCTAAACTGTCTGAATAAGGTGTTGATAGGACATGTACCCAACTAACTCCGACAACTGAATTAAACTGAAAGCTGAAATAGTAATGCAATCATCATGTCCTCGAAGGAGGAGGACTCACAACTGACTTTGACTAGTAAAATAGGATGCTACTGATGCTCTGGAGCTCGTACTTCTAAATATATGGTATAAGACACCATAGCGCAAATATGTCAATACTTTGAATGTATTGGTATGCAAGTGAGGTAGGCTGAATACAAATAATTCATATGCATGAACCATACTAACTTACTGACTAACATAAACATGAGAATACATGCATGACTACGTAACTGTAATTGAGATCGTAATAGGACTGAATACTGAGTCTATTGATATTGACCCATGATTCGCTGATAAGTGAGAAATATTGATACTATATTACTAGATACTAAGGGATTGATACTATGTTAATGATACATGAATAACTGTTTGTGACAATTTTGATGATGAAGAACTGATCTAGTTGATTGTATCTTCAATCTTGAAGAATAATACTGAAACATGAGTTCTGAGAACTTATATAACTGATAACATGAGTGAATGTATATGATAGTCCTAAATCTAATGGAACTAGCTAAGTTCTATACTATATCTAAATTTGACTGTATTTGACAGTCTTGAAATCTGAAGAACTATCTGAGTTCTTTTACTGAGACTAAGACTTAGACTGTGGGAGGTAATCATCTAACCAACATGCCCCAAAAATAAATAGGTGGGGTCCAACTGGTAACCCAGCTGGAAAGGTGACAATACTGTGCCACGTGTAAAAACCTGCTGTAAGTATACCCTAGCTGACAGGGAGCTCTTCCGTCAAACCCTCCTAGTAGTAACCCAAATGATATGTATATATATATCCATCCCTAAATGCATAGGGTGGATCTCAACCTACACTGGATACGTAGTTTTGGAACACAAGGATTGCTTCTAAGGATCACACCTTCTACTGAATAACAGGTGATTCCCCATCCTTGGGTTCACTCAGTTCTGAATTCTAGTACCAACTGAATAGACACTGAACGGATTAACTAAATTGAACTGATTTAACTGAACTAAACTGATTAACTAATGGTTTCATTTATCAAAGCTAAAACTTAATTTACTAAGTTCCGTTGACCGACGGAATGCTACTGAGATCTGAGGACTGACTGGGAGTACTGAAGTTACAGAGACTTACTGGGAATACTGAGATCACAAAGGTTACTGAACTACTGAGATTACTGAGATTTTTGAGATTTCCTGAGCCACATGACGGACTGAGTTCAATGGATCGTGACTTGTCTGAGAGTATCATGAAAACATGACATAGATCTAGGCACACAACTAAGTTGTCGGGTATAAGTACCCCTAAGACTCAATGGAAAGAAACTGACATAACATGACTTACTCGAACAGATGACCAATAACACAATTCATAATTCATATATTGAAGCACTTCATCAAACAGGTGATATGCATAAACTTGTACATAAATGAGGATTTCATAATATCATGCTTGTTGGGTACTTTTCCTTCATATAGGCATTCAATCAAGCACATGGTAGGTATAGTATATGAAAACAACGTTGTACAACAATTAAACATCATGTTTAAATTCTAATTACATCATTATACGATCTAATTGTAAGTTCACATGAATATACATCTATACTAATCAATTCCAAATAAAATTGATCACCCAACATGGATTAGAATTCAATTAATCATTCTCAACATGAACAAAACAAACCCAACATGAAACTCATAAAGAAATCCATAAACTTGAAGTTGGAAAAAAGATTCTTGGGATTCATGGACGGGAAGAGTCCGTGAATGAACACTATGCATACCTTGGTTCGTAAATACACAAAGATTGATGGAGGAAATTCTTGAAATTGGACGTAGAATTTCCTTAGAATTAAACCTTCTATGAAAACCCTAGGGCTTGTTCTTGAGAGTTTTTGAGAGTAATTGAGTATAAGTTGCTGAATTATGGCCAAATCTCATGTTATAAGGCTTATATAGGGTGGGAAATTGATCCTTTTAACCCTAGGACACGTATTTAAGTTTTGAGAAAATTTCCCAATTTTCATCCTTGGCGCGACGCGCCACTATCGCGCCAAGTCACTGGAACTGGACAATTGGGAATCTGCATGGTGATGTGACACAGAGCAATCGCATTGCCACCTTGTTTGAGACCTGGATGTTTGGTGCGATGCGCCACTATCGTGGAGCAACACTGGAAATTGACAATTTCCATTTAAGAAGGCTCCACGATGCACTGATGGCTCAGGTGATACACTGTCTCACTAAAAAGGCTCTAACTTTTGGCCCGGGTGTCGGATTTGGGTGAATTTGGTATCTATGGAAAGCTTATGGATTTTCCCACATGAAAAAAAGTGAAAATCTTGAGAATACCACATATATAAAAGTGGATTCATCTTTCAAAGAAAGTTTCTAACATTCTTGGGAAAAAATTTCAAGCTAGGAATCGCTATTGTCAGCCAGCAGTATCCCATCCTATTGATACAAAAATAAAGTTTGGGCTCTCATTGGCGTGGATTTCAAGTGTAAGAATGCACTACTTCAATTGTTAGTTAGGCTTCTTCTTTTTCAAGACACCATAAAAATAGTCCTCCATAAGATCAATGAAATATACCTTGATAGAAAAAGAATTGCAATGCCCTTCTTTTGATGTCTTCCCTCTTGCATAGATCCATATAAAATATTCAAAGTTCAAGGTATTCAATTAGCGGTTGCCTCCAACTTTATTCTTCAATCACTCGGATAGATGTATGGTGGCTTTCACTGATTTAAAGATCAAAACATTATGGGATAACCCATTGATGACATACATTTTCTTGACCCAAATTAGTACCATGACAAGAGGTAAGTAGGTTAGGACTCAAAAGCTACCTCGTCAATATTCTAAAGAAAAATGGGAAAAGTTTCTTTTATTTTTGGGACTATAAAAAATTTCCTATCTAACAACATTCCAATCAATCAATCCCAAGTAATTCGCCAATATCATCATCAACATCCCATTTACAACAAAATAAGAATATGAAATCAAGTTCCAAAATATGAGAAGAAGTCAAATACTTCACAAGTCTATAATAGCAAAAGAATACTCATGACCATAATAAGAAACTGACTAACAAGTGACTCTAAGAGTTTTAAAAAGATCATATCAAATAAATAAGTTTTTACCCATGCGAACAAGTATGGGGCTCACCAGGAATATGCCAACTTGTATTCTCTAGCTAATAAAATTCTCACCGTCACCTGTATTCTCTGAAAAATAGCAAGGAGTGAGATGGTAGCTCAGTGAGTAATAAATCTTAATCACAACCGTTTTAGTGGGGACAAGTCATAAAATAGGTTTGTATGAAAACAAAAATATACCTTGAAATGATGCTCTTTCAGAAAGTGATAACCATCATATAAGAAATCAATTTAACAATTTGATAATAACCAACAATATTATCATATCAATTTTTATCCTTTGGGAGCTTTCCAAGAATGAATTATGTAATCAGTGTGGCATTCTAAGAAATATCCAATAACAGTAGGCCCCTCGTAAAATAGTCAAATATATTATTAGTAGGTACCTACTCAAGGAGGAGATATGCAACAATCTGCTAGTTCTACCTTCACACTAGATAGGGCTATAATAGTAAACTATTAATACAAGGTGCACAAGGCCTAACGAATCCACCGTTAGCTATGGGATCCAAATTAAAGTCTAAAGCAATTTACACTTTCTTTGTAAACAGTAGGTACTCATCTGAAAGAAATTTCTAAATTGTACAAGACAATTACATTCATACCAAATTGCATATAAACTTGAACAAAACACATGTCAAAATTCTTATTTCTCAAGTAAGGAAAGAACTTTCACAATAATAGTAATCATATATCAAATAACAGTAAATATGTCTTATAACAATGAGAACATGCCAACAAACTATTTCAGTATCATATCAAGTAAAATACTTGTCCCATATAAAATTTCAACACATTTAGTAATATCATTCTTAAAAATCATGTATAAACTATGCAAGTTATGAAATTACAAATTATGGTAAATTTACTACTCATAGTTCACTTGTTGGAATACCAAACTCATCACCTCAACTAAAAAAAAATGAACAAGAGTGTACTAAATAGAAGATGAGGTAAACAAATTGCATATAAACTTAGACAAAACACATGTCAAAATTCTTATTTCTCAAGTAAGGAAAGAACTTTCACAATAACAGTAATCTTATCTCAAATAACAGTAACTATGTCTTATAACAATGAGAACATCCCAACAAACTATTTCAACATCATATCAAGTAAAATACTTATCCCATATAAAATTTCCAAGCATTTAGTAATATCATTCTTAAAAATCATGTATAAACTAGGCATGTTATGAAATTAAAAATTATGATACAGTTACTACTCATAGCACACTTGTTGGAATACCAAACTCATCATCTCCACAAAAACAAATGAACAGGAGTGTACTAAAAAGAAGAGAAGGTAAACAAAAGATAAAATTGTGTATTTCTTACCAAATTCACTATGAAATATCAATTTATTGTCTAATCTATAGAATTTTGTTACCTAATATGTACCAGAAGTAAAAAATTTCTTTTATCTATGTATTATTCATCTTTTTGATTATGTGAAATTCTATAGATCAATTTGAACGAAATAAGAATGTACTCATTGATTTTGTAAAGGTTTGACTTTAAATATAAAAAGATTTTAAATATAGAAACAAAAAAGAAAAATAACTGACAACAAGGGAAAGAGGTACTGCATAACAAAAGCAAAAGGGATGATCTAAAATATATAGGTGCTTACACTAAAAAATATGTTTATATTTTCATTATTATATTGAAGTGTGAAGAATCTTTGAAAAATGATTTAAACTTTTACACTACATTAAAAATTTACGCAAAAAATAAAATTATTTAATTTTAAATAATCAAATGTTACACGTGCGAGGCACCTGTGGCTAAACTAGTATATATTAATGCATAGACTCTAACCGTGGCTAAAAGAGTGTAAGTCTATAAATTAATTTCTCAAGGTGAATTTAAAGGCTAAATCCTCATAAAAGTGTACTAAGGGTTGGAATCTCTCTTGACCGAAGTAAATAGTAGTGGTAAAACATTGAACAAGAATCTACCTTGATCAAATCTCTAAAATCTCATTTTAGTCTTAACAAATCATGACTCATCCATTAAGGTAGTACATTTATGAAAGAATCTGTTTTAAAAGTGAAAAGTGGGATTAAATATCTTTTTAGGAAAAACAGTAGTAACCATGTTTATAGCTGAAATCATACTATTTAGTGGGTGTGAACGTACTGAATCAATGTAAAGCTATCACCAATATCCACGAATTACAACTACAAGTGTCTAAATGTCAATAAAATAAACCATGTCTTTTACAAGGATAAATCACTCACTCGAATCCAACTAATGTCAAAATCATGGCGCTGGGCCCAATAATATATAACAAGAATAACCATATCAGAACCTGGGAAACCATCATAATCCACCGAGTAAAGTAGTAAACCTTATACTAAAGGTTTATTATCCCCAACTATGTCTAACATACTAGCGACCTAGGGTAATAGGATTCTAGAAGCATAATAAGTATTTAATCTTAAGGATTGATTAACCCTTCCAGTTCCGAACTCATAATTTAGGCTAAGTATTGGTGTTCTACCTATAATCACATGCTAATAGCCCAATATTGCATGAAACATAAATAATTCATAATTTCGTGAAAAAGAGTAGACAGAAGCCTACCTCGATGTTGAACCACAAGACCTCGAATTTGCCAAAAAATTGTTTACCTTTGCTCCACGATCCCAAAATACTGCCACCCTATAAAAATAGTCATCTATATATCATAAAGAGTAATACAATACCATAATGCTATACTATGGGCTAGGTTGAAATTTTGATCAAGAATGGGCCGATGAGGCTCGCAAATGGAATGGAAAATTAAATTTGTCATGAGGTCCCTCAAAGGACTAGGACAATGTGCTCAAAAGTTGATCACCAAAGTACAAGAATCGAGGCCCAAATCAGCCCCTGAGGTTTAGAAATTTAATGACCTAATTTCTATGAATCTACCATAATTTAGGATGGAAATTGAAGGTAAAATTAATGGAAAATTACCAAGGAGTCTTAGGCCAGATTTCCTTAGATTCAATGGATGATTCCCTACTTTTTCCTCTCTTTGAGCTCTCAAATTGGTATGAAAATGGTGAAAGAAATATTGGAAAATCGGGAAGGGAAAGCAAGATTAAAAACTCCCAGGTGCTACTACAACGGAAACATTGGCACTAAAGCATCTACCGTAAAAGAGGCATCACGACTACTAAAGCAATCTGGCAGCTTGGCACAGGTATCAATAAAACTAAAAATCTAGCTAATAGTTAAAGGAACCAACACCGTGCCAATGGACTATCATCTAAGCATCTAACGACAGCAATCAAACCAAACTTAAGAAGACTGAATAGGTAGACAAGAAATTGGCTTAGAAAGCCTATAAATGATATCCAAACCGAAATAAGTCTGAAAAAGAAGGCTGCACCTAAGATCCACAACTCCAAGATGAAATCTCGACTCTAAGGATGAAATGTTTGGATCTTAACTATGAAAACTACCCTTCAGATGGGTAAGCACCCAGACTCAATATCTATCATAACCCTCAAGTCGTTATTTTGAGGTGTCAAATCCAAACAGATCCCACAAGTCTGAACTAAGGCCAAATGCCCAAATTGAACTTACTTGCCAAATCAGACATATCCGTACTGGATCATACTAGAGCCAAAGCCAAAAAACAGATGAGAAACAAAATCACAACGGAGGATAAATAATCATTGGAAACATAAGCAATGAACTCCATAACCGTTAGAGGACAAAAACCACTAAAGCATACCCAAGAACTCACCACGACTACAAACAGTACTAGAAATAGCTAAAACTCTAGCAACTCAAAAATACAACCTTAACCGAAAATTGGTTAATCTAATACTCCATCTAGGAAATAAATACCTAAATTTCCAACTTTAGAAGTGGTCACAAGAAAGGTTACCTCTCTCTACTCTTAACTCTACTAGAATAAGGACCATATTGTGACAAGATTGGAGTACCCAATTCACAACGATACTGAGATCAAAGCTACCACCAAGAGAAGAATGCAACAAACATGAAAGGTGAAACCATGACCTTTCAATATCAATATTAAAACCACTATCGAGTGATGAACTTGTTAAATCAGAAGAATAAACACCAAACTAGTCAACCTTAAATATGGGTTCTATATAGTGAAGGGAAACCTATACTAGAATCTCAACAAACGAGAAGGCAAGCCCTAGAATCTCAAACTCAAAAACAAGAAATAAAATCAAATTACCAACTTTAAAACCATAGAAGAGAACCACACCTTTGCTTTCATAGCCCAATAAACAATCGGTCTACCCTTGCTAAAAGGGGAGAGAAATGACCAACCTCGCGTCGCTATAAAAGAGAAATCACCCAACCAAGCTAGTCACTTAAGCCAACAAATAAGATTCGTGAGAAGATGAATTCTAACAAGATAATTCTAATATAGTTACCTATCAAGTGAAGATCGATTAACATCAAACAATACAGTAATAATAGCATTAATATATTCATTAATATAAAGAGCCGAAGATACCAAAGATGAAAGTCAATAAAAAAAACTACTATATGGCTATAAGAAGGCCAATATGCCAAGGTAAATAGAACTTGAACCCAAGTATTACACCCCTAGGGAAATATCAACACTGACCTACTCTATCCACTACTAAAGAAAATCATCCATGAGTTAGTCATATGATAATGTACTCTATATCAAGGCACACAACAACCAACATATACCTACCAAGGCATTCAATCATTGATGGGTACATAAAACCCCCAATACATTTGAATGAAAAAGTAAAGGAAGAAAATCAAGTCACATGCCTAATGTGCCTGAGGAAGTTCAAAATTTAAGTGGGTCAAAACTCAGACTGAGCATGTAAATCCCTAATTGAGGCACTAAGTGCACCACCTCTAATAAAATATGCCACGACATCATTTGACCAATCTGGACAAAATGAATGACTAATAATCCTTTGGCAGAGAAATTCTCTAGACTAGTGAACAATCTCCCCATAGAAGTACCAAACTCCTAACGTTCTAACCTAATGAGAAATATGAGCTGAGCTAAACTAGCTAACCAACCAATGCCAAGGGTACTCTTTAATAAGATGACCATCCTTCCTACAATCGTGAACTACCTCAGGAGGCCTAGGCTAGAGGGGAATATATGCTAAATATGTTCAAGAAGAAAAATGACCTATAGGGCGCTATTTATACCAATGACCAATCTCACCATAACCACGACAAGCCCCTAAAATACCCCTAGGTGCTGCTAGTACCAAACCAAAACAACCACCACAACCTAGACCCATAATAAAAACTTCACAAGGTCTGACGAGAACATTTCCCATAGTGATCACCATGACTAATCTAACAACCACATATAATCTGAGATGCTACCTGCGTAGAACTAATAGGCTTCAAGCAAAGCTAATCTGTACTGAAAAGATCCTTATTTTTTGATGGAATAGCAATAGTAATGTACTGATAACATAGTATCTTACCGCCACTTCTATAGATATTAATACACACTCTCTCTGCAGCCCTGGCATGATCAACAACTCAAGAAAAATAAGACCAAACTGCTATCAAATACGTTAATGCCAAATAGAGTGGACAACTTAATCCTCTAATAAATTCATGCACCATATCATGCTCTAAAGAATAAAACATAGGAATATGCTTGGCCTACTCAAGAAACCCAACCTCATACTCCCAAATCGATAAAAACCCTATTGAACACAAATAAACCCAACTTCATCCTAATAATTACTCAAAGAATTAGCCATCATCTCTGGCTATGAGGTATCTATAAAATGGCTCAAAATACCCAATACTAGATCTCAAAAGGTTGAAGTGGTAATAAACTAGATCAAAGACTGGGTTAGCCCTAAATCCTTTGACTGACACTAAAAATCTTTGGTATTTATCCCAAAATCCTTAGCCTAATATTAAGGTGAAGCTCTAGAAATTTATGCTAAAGTCCCATTCTCATCCATTGATAACCTCGCATCATCCATATGTTACATAATAGAGTCATATAATTTACTTTAGGCACATAGAAATATGGACGCACAAAAAAAGTCAAGGATAGAATTTCTTATGAATGCTTTGTCCTAAAGATAGGTTATAAGTGTCTCTGTGCTGATCCTCATAACTCTACTAGACACTTAGCTCTTGTACATACATATCGATGAACCTAGGCTTTAATATCAATATTTCGTGACCTAATTTCAAAGGTCATAATGGAATGGTATATACTATAACCCATCAGTAGGGAAATTAAATCATATTCCAGAACTGGTAGTAACGGACTAGAAATAAAAATGAATAAAGATAGCAGAATAAATATGAAAAAGGCTAATACATATAGGACAATCCCAAAACCTAGTGGAATCAGTATAAGATCGTCTAATATTATAAGAATACAAAAATCTAGTACTAAATGAATATGCTATTACAATCCATCTATGACACAACATAGAGATTAATTTAATCCATAAGAGGGAGAATAATAATACTGTAAATGCCAGGTGCTCACACTAAGTCCTTGAACCATAGCTGCTCCAGACGATGTGCATAATAATGGCAAAAACCCATACTATGATCTGTAGGCTACAAAAGTGTATTATGAGTACTAAACACATGAGTGCTACAAAAGTATAATGAAAATATAGTTGACATGTAAGCAGGAATGTAAACTACAACCCTATATCCTAGAAGCTATCATAATAAAACTAGGGAGGCAAGAGGGATAAACGATTCTATTCTAGCCGTACTCAGGCACTAATGCACTACACTGTATATCACTGGCTAATATATAAATAAAATGGTAGAAAAAGGATATATAGTAATACATAAGGCCAAGGAATAGATATATGTACATATGAATGAACGAAGGAAGAGAGGGATATACAGTAATGCTACAGCTAGATACATATATATATATATGTATGCATATATATAATATCTATACAAGACTAACTCAAAGGTACAACCTAAGGTAGTCATACTAGCATCATAAGGTATCCTACCAAATAGGAAACCAACGATAATATAATCTGGACCTATAACCATAGTATTGATCAATGAGATAATTACCCATAATTAAATAATCATAAGAGAAAGGGGTCAGAATCATACCTCAAATCTCTATATTAGTCCATTATAAACTTATCATGTACTAACCATAATAATATTAATAAAAATAAATAAGTAACCGGTTAGTTTGGAAAGCCTATACTTAAACCAGGACCTATAACCCAGAAGACTCAATTAACACATAACACATAACAAGCTACACTCATAACCCATACTTATGCAACTCCATAAGGTTGATTGATATAGGAATCAAATACTATACCGGTGATAGGTAATGCTTATGAAAAAATGAATGTTAATTATGCCCATAATATTATAACTGGATCGATGGCTTGCAAAGGCAAGATCTACGACAACCTCTCTTCTCCAGCACGATGATTCATGACCGAAGAGGACCTTATAGGGTTCAGGAGTACTCATATACATTTAATTGATCCCGATCCATTATTTCTAGCAATTATAATAATTATCAC
Source organism: Capsicum annuum (assembly GCF_002878395.1). Lineage (NCBI taxonomy): Eukaryota > Viridiplantae > Streptophyta > Magnoliopsida > Solanales > Solanaceae > Capsicum > Capsicum annuum. Next base: position 94,995,205 of record NC_061122.1, on the reverse strand, counting down.
TCTACTCTTTCCAGTACAAGAGAGGGGTATATCTATAAATGCATGAACATAAACTGTGGCTAAAAGAGGGTAAGTTTGTAAATCCATTGCTTAGGTTAAATTTTGGGGCTAAACTTTCATAAAAGTATAGAAAGAGTCAAAATATCTCTCGACTGAACTGCTGTATGAACTGCTGTATATCCCTAAGCCAAAGGTTATGCAAGCAATGTGTTTAATAAAATGCCCAAGAGAACAAAATTCATGGTTTAGGACTCAAGTATGACCAAATTGATGAACCCATGTTGTACCCTTATGTTCAAAATGACTTTCATGTTATTGTGATGCACTAAAATTGTTTGATGGATTATTCCTGAAATTAGCCTATGAAATTATTACATATTTATATGCATTTCTATTCATGTACTAAACCATGATGATCAAGTGCCTCATGAAAATCCCCAATGATTGTACTATAAATTGTTGACTATGGTCATGTGTCAAGAAGTATTAAGTCTTGTCAATTTTATGCTATCGAGTCCTGGGGTACTTGTACCAGATAATTTAGTTGTGTGAGTTTTCAAGATACTCTCAGAAAAGCCATGTTCAGTAGAATTCAGTCAGTGTCATGACTCAAGAAACTTTGTAATCTCAGTAATCTCAGTCAGTTAGCAGATCTCAGTAATATTCCATCAGTCAACGAAACTCAGTGAAATCAGTCTAGTCAGTTCAGTTAACATGTTCAGTGTCTATTCAGATGGGAGTAGGATTCAGCGGTGAGTGAGCCCAAGGATGCGAACTCACTTGTTATTAGACGGTGTGATTCTTAGAAGCAATCCTTGTGCTCCAGAACTACGTAGATATCATAGGTTGAGACATTAAACCTACTAGTTGAGGGTAGATAAGGTGGCTTAACCTATTAAATGAGGGTCCTACCATTCTCCTTAGAGTACCTGTTAGATGAGGGATTACTCATAGCTTGTCCTTACTAGTGGCGCGGTATAACACCCTTTTAATTGGGGTTACAAATTGGACCCCAACTAAATTTTATTATCTTATTTGGGGCATTTTGGTTAGATAACTACTTCCTACAGTTACAGTCTCAGTCTTAGTCTCCGAAATAGAACTCAAATAGTTCTACAAAATTTAGGACTGATAGATATAGTCACCCAGTTCAGTATAGAACTCAGCTAGTTCCATCAAAAATAAGGCTGCTAGACACAGTTATTCAGATAATAGTATATCAGATAAACGACACTTATCTTATCAGTATTCTGATTCAGTGATGTCATGATCTCAGTAACAGTTCACGTATTCATGCATGTATTCTCATGTTTATATTATTCAGCCAGTTAGTATTGTTCATGCATATAAACCCCTTACATTCATACTACCTTACTTGCATACCTATATATTCAATCATACTGACGCATTTGCGCTATGGTGTTTTATACCATAGATTCAGAAGCGTGAGTTCCAGAGCATCCTTAGTAGATCAATCATTCAGCAGACAGACTAGCAATGAGTCATCATCATTTGAGGATTTTATTATTTGAATATTTCATTCTTTCAGTACTTAATTTATTTTAGCAGTTGGAGTTAGTTGGGGACATAACCCATCAACTCCTTATTCAGACAATTTAAAGGCTTTCAGACTAGCATGTTTAGACAGTTATTTCAATTGTTTTTGTATTGATATACCATATCCCCAGATGTTATGATTTATCAGTTTTTTGAACCTTATGTCCTTTCAGCCTTTTATTCCATATTTATATAGTATGTTATGCAGTGCTCAATTTCGATATCAGTCATGGGTTAACTTATGGTCTTTCAGGTTCATGAGCATTGTGTGGTATTTTAGGTACCAAATTTGGGATGTTACAAACTTGGTATCAGAGCCTAAGGTTAAACAGTGTCCTAGGACGTGTGAAAAGCTGCATCAAGTAGAGTCTTGTGCATGGGTATATTGTGCACCACACTTATAGACAGGAGGCTATAAGATGATTTAGGAAAAGTTTCTCTTTTTTTAGTATTCATGTCGTGCCAGTGAGCATCACCTCACGTTAAACTCTCAGTCTAATCCATTTCTCTCTCTCTCATTATAGAACATGCCTCCCAAAAGGACTAATAAAAGGAGAATCGATATTAGTCGGCACCTCCGCCCGTCAGGCAGATTCTTGGACCAGCATGTCTTTTATAGCAAATTTAGAACCAAATCCCTTACTTTATCATACTCAGTAGTAGCTTAAAGCAATCAGTAGGCTATTTTCCTACCCTGGCATATGATTCATGCCCAGCAAATTATGGTAAGAAAGCATAGAAAGAAAGAGAGAAAATAAAAAAGCGAGAAAAGGTAATTTGAACTTTGCTCAACCTAAGTCGGAGGGTGGTGAACGTTATCAGTTTCACCCAAAGTCTTCAACTCTAGTTCCTTTCTCAGCCAGTGCTCCAGTCCCTAAATTCAGAGATAGGGTGCTAGGCCCTAGATCTCATGGTAGTGTTAGTAATGCCCAAACCAATCCTCTTTGTCAGACTTATGGTAAGAACTAAAGTTGGTCCATAAAGCCAGCATAATCGTCCTTCATCTTAGTCTGATTTCCCAAATTAGTAGGGTACAAATTCTAGTGCTACTAGTGGGGAACGCCCAAACAGACTCTATGCTCTTCAGTACCAACAAGATTAGGAAAATTCTCTTGATGTGGGCACTGGTACGTTAAAGATATTTCATTTGTATGTTTACACTTTGCTAGATCCAGGCGCTTCTTTGTCTTTTGTTACTCCTTATTTAGTAGTTGATTTTGGAGTCAGTCCTAAAATTCTAGCAGAGTCCTTCTCAGTCTCTACCCCAGTAGGTAAATCCATCATAGCCCGACAGGTATACAGGAACTGTCCGGTGATGGTATCTCAGAAGGTCACTTCAACAGACTTGGTCGAATTAGAAATGACTAATTTTGATGTCATTCTAAGCATGGAGTGGCTTCATTCCTGCCATGCCACAGTCCACTATAGAAATAGAGGTGTCTAGTTTCAGTTCTTAGTGGACCTATCCTTGAGTGGAAGGGTAGTATTTCAGCATTCAGAGGTCAGTTTGTTTCCTACTTACAGGCTAGGAAAATGATATATAAGAGATGTGTCTATCATCTTTTTCAAGTTAAGGACTCTAGTTCAAAAACTCCCAGTCTTGAATCATTCCTAATAGTGAATGAATATTCAGATGTCTTTCCTGAAGATTTTCCAGGAATTTCTCCTAAAAAGGAAATAGACTTCGGCATTTATCTTTTTCCAGATACTAAGCCTATATTTATTCCTCCATACAGAATGGCATTAGAAGAACTCAGCGAATATGATATTCCAAAAATGGCTTTTAGAACTCGGTATGGTCATTTCAAATTCTTAGTCATGTCCTTTGGTCTTACCAATACCCCAACAGCTTTCATGGACTCGATGAACCGCGTGTTCAACTAGTACTTGGACATGTTCATCCTAGTCTTCATAGTTAACATTTTTGTCTACTCCTGCAGTGAGCATAATTATACAAACCATCTCAAAAAAGTGTTACAGATCCTCAAAACCCATCAGTTATCATGATATCTATTTATTTCCTATATGTTAGCTCTAAGATCATCGCTCATATTCGTGCACATTAGTGAGAATTATGTACGCTCACAGTTCCTAGTAGAAGGAGTTCCAGTTTACTCTGTGTTATGAATCCTGTCCCATGAGTACGTAGACTTTAGACTCAAGTAATTCAGCTCATGACTCATGAACTCATGTCATTCTTTACAATATTCTCAGCCTACATGACTCATGCTCCACTTTGAATGATCAACCAAACTCAGATTATGTCATGTATACCCTCAGTTTGGATCCCTCGGTGAAATCTATGGTGTTGATGCTCTATCCCTTAGGCCTCAGTTACAGCATTAGGTCAATAATCAATATTCAGTAAAGGACTCAGATAGTTCAATAGAATCATGGATTTAATCTATCAGTTACTTAGCCATTAGAATTCAGTATCAATCTAAACCTCAGTTATCGGTATTCGGCTATAAGAATCTAGTATTTAGTTCCAGTATGAGTCCAGTTGTAGTCTTAATTATAGTGTCAACTCCAGCTTAGTAATCAGATCAGAAACTCAGTCCATATCTAGGTTTACTTGACCATAGCATACGGTTATTAGCTATTTAGTTATTAGTATTTTAGTACCTCAGTTTACAGAATGTTTTCGAATCATGTTATATACTTGGTCTTACATATTTAAGATAATACAATTTTCACTTATTCATTCTCAGTTATCTCATGTTACCTAGTCAATAATTACCTTCTATGCATAATGCTGTATAGTTTTATTCCAGTTATTTAGACTAAGTGCAGCTTAGTCTTACATACCCAGTATTCAGCTATCAGCCATGTAGTTAATCAAATAAGTTAGTATGTTTATGCATTTGTGCTCAGCACAGATGTGAATATTTTCAGTAGTCTCTAGTGATCTGTTGTACTAAGGCAGAGAGTATAGTGGAAGGAGTATTCGAGAGATATATCTAAGCTTGAAAATTTTAGATGCAGTGCATAAGGCTTAGTCAACCTATTTTAGATGATGTTTCATAGTCATTGGTGATCCCCTATTCAGATGTCCTGCTTAGACCAAGCCAAGATTTTCTTTCTCCCTATAGTCACTAGAACACAGTAGAAAGAGAGTCATAAAAATACTCTGATCGAGTATATGTTTTTTGTATGAGTTAGTCCGCAGAGCCATCGATTTAGTTTAGCAGTCAGACGAACAAGTTCATATGGTGTGCCTTCCCATTTTTCCATCTAGTCACACTATCTAAAGTCTCATGAATATAACTATTCAAAGATAGATCAACCAAGTAGTTGTGTGTTCATCTCAGTTCATGTATCATGCCTTAATTTCAGAATCCAGATATTCAGTCATGATTCAGTTCGTAGTTTCCTCGTGCATCACCTTAGTTTCCTCATAGCTCAAAAAAAATCAGCCTAGCATTCTTCAAGGGACATGGTGTCCCAAGGGGGAGATACACTATAATCCCCTAAACTTTCATGGCATAAACATGCCACTCTTTCTTCATATAACGAACCCATTTTGGGGTAGTGGGTACCCATAAGTTGACCATCTATCTCCAATATCATTCATAAGCCATGTACTCAATGGCTCAGTTCATTTCATGATAGTCAGTCCATGTCACACGTTACAAACTTAGTCATGTTCTCATGTTCCTGTTCAAGCGTGTTCAGTAAAGGATCTCGAGTTGAGATCAAAATATAGTATTTTGAAAATCTCTCCCATGAAGGGAGTCAAGAGATTTGGCAAGAAGGGAAAACTCAGTCCCCGATATGTCAGTCCCTTCAAAATTCTCAGTCACTTAGGCAAAGTAGCGTATGAGCTCGAATTGCCTTCAGATCTAGCTTCAGTTCATCCAGTCTTTCATGACCCCTTGCTAAAGAAGCACATAGGTGATCTAGCAGTTGTAGTCCCTATTGAGGGTGTAGATATTCAGAACAGTCTCTCATATAAGAAAATTCTAGTTGAAATTCTTGACTATCAGATTCGTAGACTGAGGAACAAAGAAGTTCCTCTAGTTAAAGTTCTTTGGCAGAATCAGTCAGTTGAGGGAGATACTTGAGAAGCACAAGCAGATATATAGACAAATTATCCTCACCTATTCTTTGCTAATTTAGATCCATCCCAAGGTAATAGCTTTTCTTAAGTTCATTCAGCTTATGGTTCAAATTTCAGTTACAAACTATGCTCAGTTTTGGTTTCAAACTTGGTATCTTTACCCTTACATGTTCAGTCGCATGTTCATGAGTCAGTTCAGTCATGTATTCATGCATCACATATACATGAAAAGCTTATTATTACTCTCAGTTATGCATTCAAGTATTATCTCAATCATAAAACCATGCATCAATATACATGATCAGCATGAATCTCAGCTTAGACAGTCCCATTCGAGGATGAATGTTCCCAAGGGGGAGATATTGTAAAACCCAGAGAATTCCAACCGATAGTAGAACCATGCTTCAAGATTATGACAAATAAATTATAGTGGTTTGCTAGTTTTATGATAAAGTTATATGTATATTAAATCCTCAAATACGTCCTAGCTATTAGACGAATAAAAATTATCCCTTACAGATTAAATTCTTGAGAAGAATACTGTCATAGTCAACTTCACACGAACATATCTCCTATTATACAAAGAATTTTTTTCACTCATAACCCATAAACAGATATATAATTTAATTATCTTTAAAACAATACACATTTTGCCAAAATCTGGTATTGGAGTAAAAAGTTATGGTTGTTTTACTGAGAGCTGTTCGAGCTGCCCAGGAGCGACGGGCAAGATGATGGACCGTCAAGTCAGCGATGGACCATTACTCTGGCCATCATAACTAAGGTAGTAAGGCCATTCTCTGGCCCCAAACTAATGGTTTGAGTGACGGTCAGTCACCAGAGTGATAGTACATCACCCAGACTGTCAATTTTATTCAAAATAGCGCTGAAATGACGTTTTAAAGGGCTTTTTGGGTCTTTTTCCACCCTTTTTAACCCCAAATTACATCAAATCAAAGCACATAACTCCTCATTCATCCATAACATCAAATTTAGTTTTTATTTCAAGATCAAAATACAATAATAAGATTGAAACCCTTCTCCAAGAAAACTCAAGAATCAAAACGTCACCATTCGAGAACCTTTAAGAAAAGTTAACCTCCTCCAAGATGCAAGCTTTTGAGGTATGTAAAGTTTTGATTCATGGGTTTATTTTACCCATGAATCTCAAGAATCCTATTTTAAACTCATGAATTATGATTTCTATGTGGTAGGTTGATTTTATTTATGTTGATGTGGTTGTATGAATCCCAAGTTGGAGTCTTTATGCACTTTTCATGAAATTATGCTAGTATGTGGGTTGGAAACTTTTAAATGGTGTTGATGAAAGTAACCATGATGTATGAAATAGTGTATATTCTTAATCCTAAGGTTATGCATGCAATGTGTTTGATAAAATGCCTAATAGAACAAGATTCATGCTTTAGGACTCAATTATGACCAAATTGATGAACCCATATTGTACCCTTATGTTAAAAATGACTTCCATGTTATTATGATACATTGACATTATTTGATGGATTGTTCCAGAGATTATCCCATGAAACTATGACATGTTTATATGCATTCCTATTTATGTAAAAAAACCATGATAATCAAGTGCCTCATAAAAATCCCCAATGATTGTACTACGAATTGTTGACTATGGTCATGTGTCAAGAAGTTTTATGTCTTGTTAGTTTCATGCTATCGACTCAAGGGGGTACTTGTACCTGAAAATTTAGTTGTGTGCCTAGATCCAGTGACTATTTTTAAGATACTCTCAGTCAAGCCATGTTCAGTAGAATTCAGTTAGTCTCATGACTCAGGAAAACTTAGTAATCTCAGTCACTTAGCAGATCTCAGTAATATTTCATCAGTCAATGAAACTCAGTGAACTTAGTCTAGTAAATTAAGTTAATCATATCCAGTGTTTCTTCAGATAGGATTAGGATTCATCACCGAGTGAGCCCAAGGATGGGAACTCACCTGTTATTAGAGGGTATGATTCTTAGAAGCAATCCATGCGCTCCATAACTATGTAGCCAGCATAGGTTGAGATATCAAACTTATGAGTTGAGGGTACATGAGGTGGCTTAACCTATTATATGAGGGTCCCACCATTCTCCTTAGAGTACCTGTTAGATGAGGGATTACTCACAACTTGTCCTTACCGGTGGCGCAGTATTGTCACCCTTCTAATTAGGGTTACAGATTAGACCCCAACTCAATTTTATTATCTTATTTGAGGCATATCGGTTAGATGAATACTTCCCACAGTTATAGTCTCAGTCTTAGTCTCAAAAATAAAACTCAGATAGTTCTACAAAATTTAGGACTGACAAATACAGTCACCCAGTTCAGTATGGAACTCAGCTAGTTCCATCAGAAACAGGACTGTAAGACACAGTCATTCAGATAATAGTATATCAGATATATGAAACTTATGTTATTAGTATTCAGATTCATTGATGTCATAATCTCAGTCATAGTTCATATATTCATGCATGTATTCTCACGTTCATGTTATTTAGTCAGTTAGTATTGTTCATGCATATAAACCCCTTGTATTCATCCTACCTTACTTGAATACCATTACATTCATTTGTACTGACACATTTGAACTATGGTGTTTTATACCATAGGTTTAGAAGCGTGAGTTCTAGTGCATCCTTAGTTGATCAATCGTTCGGCAGACAGACTAGCAGTGAGTCCTCATTATTCGAGGATGTTATTAATTGACTATTTCATTCTTTTAGTACTTAATTTATTTTAGTAGTTAGATTTAGTTGGGGACATGTCCCATCAACTCCTTATTCAGACAGTTTAGAGGTTTTCAGACTAGCATGTTCAAACAGTTATTTCAGTTGTTTTGGTATTGATACACCATATCTCCAGATGTTATGTTTTATCAGATTTTTGAACTTTATGGCTTTTCAGCCTTTTATTCAATATTTATACAGTATGTTATGCAGTGCTCAGTTATAGATATTAGTCATGGGTTAGCTTGTGGCCTTTCGAGGTCATGAGCACCGTGTGGCATTCTGGGTACCAAATTCGGGGCGTTATAGAAATACAACATTGGTCACATCAGCTTGAGGAAATTGACGAGGACTAGAGAAAACCATTGAAACTCCAGAAGGGAAATTATGAAATGGACCCCTAGACCGGGACTAGACCACATAAGTAGAATGAGTCCCATTACCATTGTCCACGATGGGATAAAGGATATTTGGTGAGCATCAAATCGTTGCAGAGATATGATCTGAAAAGCGAACAAACAGGGATTTAGAGGAGAATTCATGACCTTATGATAAGCCTCAACTCACTCTCATAATTAGGGGTAAAACAGTTGTTATCAAGTAACTCAACTTGAATTGGGGTCGAACCTCGAGGAGTGAACTATAGACTTCAAGCCCTATGGATGCTCAAATTACTAAGAGATTACCTGGAATGTTAATAAAAATGACATGAAAAATAAAATGGGGGGATTTGCTTGGGAACTATTTGTACTATTTTTAGCAAATGATCAACAAACAACAATTTTGTTCTAAACAATAATGATAGGGGAAATCTTCAGATTATGTGTACCTAAAGGTAAAAGTATGTAGGTTAATGATAGTTTGGCATGAAATTAAGTTTTAACTAAAGGATAGGCTAGGTATAAGATCATTGGGGTCAATCTTTCAACAAAACCCCAACGATTTCACCCATTGGCTCTTTTGAGAACCTAATAAGTGTGGAGTTTATATAAGCACCCAAAACCTCAACCAAGCATCCCTATTTCTAGGGTAATGCTCTTGAAATGATTCACACTCCTTAAACACTTATGTCTAAGATTGTAAAGGGTAGTAAACCATAGGCTTAGTTGTTCACCATTGCTTTGTCCCCCGATAAACCACTTTTGAGGATGTTATTGATGACTAAATATTCACCTAAATCCCTCTTTTAAGGATGACAAAAGGTTTCTAAAGCTTGTATCTTTCAATCATAAAGCCCATTTGGAGATTTGGAGTTTTCACCTATCAAATTCTAACACATAAGCTCAAAGAAATAGAGAAATCCATAACCAACAGCTACAATCCATGCAAACACAACAATATCCACACACAATCATACTCTAGTTCAACATAATCCCAAGACCAAATTACTTAGCTACTCATGAGGAAAGTAAAGAGACATATACCATATGAGTCATTCAAAGAATCCATTCTTCACCAAGAAACTAAGATGTTGAGCCTCCAAAACTAATTACACACTTTCCCAAGATTAGGGTTTTAAGTCTTCAATTTCAAAATATCTTATGAGCTAAGCTATCCTAAAGAGGAAAGGGGTTTTGCTTAAATATGGCTTGGGATATGTCTAAGTGCTTTTACAGATCTGCCCCTGGGCCTATTCCCGCTTAATCGCAATCACGGACATCTGTCCTTGATCGCGATGGTAGTTTTGTGCTGCGACCGCATTGCTCCAACCGTCATCACTAACCGCGACCATAGATAGAGGACTGTGTTACGGTAACCTAGGCTGATGTAGTTCAGGTCATCAGTTGCACTCTTTCTTGCTCCCTTTTTATCATTTTTAGCTCCAATCCACATTTTCTTGTCTTATCAAATTTATGCCTACAAAGTGTGGATATTAGTCCACTTATCCATAAATGTTGTCTCATTTATTCATTCAAAATAAGGTAATGTGCACAAAAAATGAGTGCGAATGAGTGGTAAACTCACCACTCATCAAAACCCCTAACTTAAGACCTTGTTTCTCCTCAAGCAATGCTACCACTTATTATGAGACAATTTCATATGTACGCCCTCTTACTATCACTTAAATGATCATGAAGACTCAATCTTGATTGCGACCACCGAAAGCTTTTTGCACATGGGCAAATAGACTTTTAATGGCTCCCTTCATGATAAAATAGAATAGTAAAGGGTGCAAAAGACTTTGGGGAGCACTATGTAACAACTTCTAGCACTCTAAAAATACCTTACATGTCGACTACAATCATTCTATACTTCCACTTGTCTCATTGTACGAAAGATGATAAAATCACCGCTCAACTAGTTCACATGCCTCTTCACCAGAAAGAAGAAATTAACACTCCTAGTTACCAATCATGCAGTAAGGAATTTTAAGTGCATCTACTCACTCTCTCAAGAAATTCTCCAGGTTAACAAATACCATGTCATAGGCTTGCCCCTATTTTCAATCACTATTACAATGAATACACTTGGTTGGGAATCACAAAGGGCTTGTTGAGATTCTAATATAGGTTTAGGTTAGGGTAGGATATCAACTTAGGAACACAAGGCTACACCCTCCTTGATTTCTACATCCTACTCTTGTCATGCTTCACTTATTGGCCACTTCTTTTCACTTTACTACTTCACCTACCTTTTCTTTTTCTTGGCACTCCCACTTTTCTCTTCTTTTCTTCTTCTACAACTTTTTTTTGATTTGAACCTAGATAAAGCCTTCCTTTCCATTATGGGATAATTTTTTTATTCAAATCCAAAAAGCTTCACTTTCTCAAGATTGTAGGGACATTCTTAAGACTTTGTGGCCCAACTATACTTTTTTATCTTTCCACCACCTCCAACTTAGGAATTTAGCATTAATTTGTATTCTCAAGTTCAAGGAGGATAGGTTTCAAGATCAGATGAATAGATGGATCACGACTTGTAATGTGTTTGCCAAAGAATGGTCCAAAGGCTCAAAGAGGGTGACTAGGGGTAACTCTTTTGTATTGGTAGTCTCTTTAGGCTAAAGTGTACTTTCAAAATCACAAGATGGCCTATGATCATTTTACTAACCAGGCACAGTCAAAAATTAGCCTTGAAAGACTAAGGGGATAAGTTCAAGATAGTACAAGTACGCATGAGATGGAGATAATTAACCTCACACATATGGCATGTGAATATCGTCAAGGGGATTCAATTATTCTACCCGCACGAGAAAAATATGGAGTATTAATTTTTTTCTAAAGTCAACTTTCGGAGCCATAGGTAGAGGGAAAATTTTCATCACAAAGTTGCTCACACCCATGCCTTTGAATATTTCAAAATTTTCAGATGGAGGGGGTTGTTTGACTTTGATCTGCACGACATATAATTTGCTAATCATGGCAACCATCGAAGTTATCATCTCACATTGAAGTTCATAGTATAAGTGAACCATCATATGGTTATATAGACTTCACTAATGGATCTTAATGCAACCCCAAATTAGCAATGCTACAGGTACTCAGACTTTTCTTACATTCTAAGGTCGTGATTCCACGAATACTTAGACTTCCCCTACACCTATGGTTGGAAACCCAATCATGAAGGTAAAGCTCATCTAATGAAATTTAGCCTGAAATAGCTAACTAAGTACAAAATAGTTAACGCATGAAAATGTGTACACCATCATAGTGCCTGAATATTACAACCCAAATAAAGATCACGATAAGAATTGTCCAAAAGAACATAATAGTATGCATCAATATCAATAATACAAGCGCAAATGAAATGAATAAGGAAACACCCCTAACTGAAAAGGGTTCAGTATCCCTACTGCATAAATAATAAAAGCTAACAAAGAGATAAGGGTACTCCCTGAAACTCCATCAAAGGCCGTTATTCTTTTTAGACTTTGCATCATCACTAATTATGTTGAGATTAGACCATTTCTGCATTCAAGAACTTGAGTGAGAGTGAGAGAAAATTAGAAAGGTAGTCAACAAATCAACTAGCTTATATTCCCGCGATTGCAGCTGACTGACCGCGATCTCAAACAAGCGGGTAATCGCAATCGTGCATAGGGACTGTGGTCGCAATAACCGAGGACATGTCTTCTCCCTTGATTTTACCTTGTTCAGCTTTTCTACCCACTTGAAGCTTATTACTTTTTTGATTGGCTTTCACCTTAAATTATGCACACTTCTTTCTTTCTAAGCTTATGCAAAGCTCTCTATAGTGTCACACATGCATAATTATTCATATGCAAAAACTAATCATCAAAACTATAAAAATATAATATAAAGAATACGAGCCATCCTCATGGTATTTGTGGGTTGCCTCCCACACAGTGCCTTAGTTATCATTATGGCACGACGTTGGCATGTATCAATTTATCTAGGAGGGTCCATAGGACCCCACTTATCAAAATCTCCTTTTATCAATTAACTGTCCAACAATTCTTTACACCGCTTTCTTCTCTTTGTCGATTAGACTTTAGGACAACCTCTCTTTTGATCGACGTTGGACATTTTTTTGCCTACATCCTCTTTCATGTGCTCTTCTTTTATATTTTTACCCTCTGTACATATCTCCAAGATTTGATTATCATTTTATAGGTTGGCGATTGTGCCTCTAGTGTATTTCTCTTTAGTTTTAGCGTCTAGACGTGCGGCGACTAGACCTATTTGATTTTATAATTCTTTAATAGAAACCGAATGGGAAACTTCCATTTTAGAGAGTGAAATAAAGTCCTGTTATAATTCATGGACCATTTTATCCATTCCCTCAAATTTGTTTAAAATTTTGGCAAGGAGATCCTCCGTTCTACCTCTGTCGGCGTCAATAGAGCTAAGCTCTTTGTAGAATCCCGACCATGGTGAGGCACAAAATAGCAATCTTCATGCTTCCGTTCTATCTAAACTCGACTACTAACCCAATTTATCCAACCTTGATTCCCTTCTTGCCTACGGTAGGTCTGGTGGGAACCCTTCGAGATGTTTGCTAAATACCAAATTTATTCGTCATACTTGCCATGGGCTTTTGGTGGAGCATCCATGACATACTTGGTGAAGACGTCAAGTTGAGTCAATATCTTTGCCAAGGTTTCCTATTACTCGTTACCCCGCTTTTGTTGTTCCTTGCTAGCCATGGTCTTGAGTGAAGAGCTAGCGTAGATATTGTAATCTTTGGTATGCCATTCCCAATTTTGATTAGTTACCTCTATCAATATTTTTGTAGCCATATTGAAATACAAGTTTAATAAAGACCCCTTCACCACATTATTTACCACCATTTGGTTCGAAGGATCAAGTGGCCAATAGAATATTTGGAGAAGTGTCTTCACCGAAATCTCATGGTTTGGGCATTGGGCTAACTTCCGATGAAATCTCTCCCATACTTTGTCAAGTATTTCCATACTTCTTAGTCTAAAATTCATAATTTTATCTCTTAGTTGATACACCTTGGAGGGATGGGAATATTGGTCTAAGAAGATCCTTGTGAGTTCACTCCATGAAATGATTGAAGTCGTAGGGAATGAGCGGAACCACAACAATGATTCACCCGTTAGTAAGAATGGGAATAGACGAAGTCGAAAGGCCTCTTGAGTGGTGAATGGAATGTTAAATGGTGTGCACCTCTAAAATGTTCGTTAAGTGAACATATGGGTCTTTATGTGCTTGACCCCCATATAGCCCTTTTATTTGCATCACATGAAGCATGGTACTAGTCACACGAAATGTCCTGCCCCCATGATGAGGTAGGATACGATTTTCACTCACATGACCCCTATCATTTTAGGTTTCTCTTTCCCCAAGGATCATCAAATGGTTCCACATGATTAGTTTCTTCACTCATGGTTCCGTTTATGTTAGAACTACCTACAAAAGATTCAAAAACAATAAGTAAAATAAAGTGTGACACTCCGGATGCTCCCAAGTAATAATAACACCACACATGCGATTTTGATAACGCTTAACTTAGTCCCATAATTAGGGGTAAGGCAGTCATTATTAAGTAACCCAATTTAAATTGGGGTCTCAAATTACTAAGAGATTACCCAAAATATTAATAAAAACGAAATGAAATGGGGGAATTTGCTTGGGAACTATTTGTACGATTTTTAGCAAATGATCAAGAGACAACAATTTTGTTCTAAACAACAACGACGGGGGAAATCTTGGGATTATGTCTATCTAAAGGAGAAAGTATGTGGTTTAATGATGGTTTGCTATGAAATTTAGTTGTTAACTAAAGGATAGGCTAGTTCTAAGACCATTGGGATCAATCTTTCAACAAAAGCCCAATAATTTCACCCATTGGCTCTTTCGAGCACCTAACAAGTGAGGAGTTTATATAATCACCGAAAACCTCAACCAAGCATTCCTATTTCTATGATGATGCTCTTGACATAATTGATACTCCCTAAACACTTATGTCTAAGATTGCAAAGGGTAGTAAACCATAGGCTTAGTTATTCACCATTGCTTTGTCCCCAGATAACCCTCTTTCAAGGATGTTATAGGTGACTGAATGTTCACCCAAATCCCTCTTTTGAGAATGACAAAGGGTTTCTAGAGCTTAGAGATTTTACTCATCAAACCAATTTGGAGATTTGGAGTTTTCACCCATCAAATTCCAATACATAAGCTCAAGCAATGGTGAAATCTATACTCAACAACTAAAATTCATGCAAACACAACAATGTCCACACACAATCACACTCTAGTTCAACATAATTCTAAGAAAAAATTACTTAGATACTCATGAAGAAAGTAAAGAGAAATATATCATATGGGTCATTCAGAGCGTCCATTCTTCACCAAGAAACTAAGAAGTTAAGCCTCCAAAATTAATTACACACTTGCCCAAGATTAAGGTTTCAAGTCTTCAATTTTAAAATATCTTATGAGCTAATCTATCCTAAAGAGGAAAGGGTTTTGCTTAAATATGGCTTGGGATATGTCTAAGTGCTTTTATAGATCTGCCCCTGGGCCTACTCCCGCTTGACCACGATCGCGACCTCATGATCGTGGTTTTGTGCTGCGAACGCATTGCTTTGATCGTCTTGACTGACCGCAATCGCAAATAGAAAACTTCTTTACAGTAATCGAGGTTGATGTAGTCCAGGTCGTCAGTTGCTCTCTTCCTTGCTCCCTTTTATTATTTTCAGTTCCAATCCATATCTTTTGATCTTCTCAACTTTATGCCTGCAAAGAGTGGATATTAGTGCATTTATCCATAGATGTTGTCTCATTTATTCATTCAAAAGAAGGTAATGTACACGAAAAATAAGTGTGAATGAGTAGTAAACTCACCACTCATCACCTTAGACTCTGTAACTTAAAAACAGAACACAAGAAAGAAAAACATTTCTAAATGTCTCATAGCCTCTCCCTTATGAGTGTGGTGTGCTACACGCCCTTAAAAAGACTTTACTCAACATGGATTTGTGGACTCCCAAATGACCATGAACCTAGGGCTCTGATACCAATATGACATGACCCAAACTAGGGCCTAGTCGTGGCGGGCATCTAAAGACTGACCCAAACCGGAGACCGCCCTCAATACCTAACCATAACACCCTATACCCTATGTCGGATGAATTTTGAACATATAACAAGATAGAACAATTATAATTGAAAGTCATTTAATAAAGTTCATAACATAACCATCCAAAAGATCCAACTAAGCATCCAAATGGTTTTAACCCTACTGCCAATACCAATGTCAAGGCTGACACCAATACCGACACCGTCCATGCCTATAGTAGTCACATAAATACTCTAATTGAAATCTAAGAACATTCGGTCGAGACATGCCCCCGACCATAGCCAAAACTAAAATCCAAGAAAAAAACAAAAGTGTGAAAAAAAATCCACAGTATGAAATAGAGTTTTCCTGAGTATGGAAGCTCACTACTTTATTCTAACAAAAAGTTATTCCCATATCTAAGATCACTTAGTAGAAGGAGTGGTATGGCCGGTTCCTGCATCGCATGGGGATATAGCGCCCGGTGATGGGTTAGTGGGTGAACGCTAGCATGTACTCAGGAGTAAGGATAAAATAATGTCATTATTCAAAACCAAAGTAAATAGTCATATGCAATCGCATACATACGTATATATACCATGCTGGAAAAGAGAATCAGGTTTAGCATGTATTTAAAACTTTTAAGATGGGTTGTATAGTTTTATCTCCATAATCTACCTAGAGGCTATATGGGTCCAGTATTACCCCTTGAACTGGCCCCATTGCGTGTAGCCACCCGAACCAAAGATATCATAAGGGTCGGGGATTCTCGTGTACCCTTCGCCATCCATGATACATATATACAAGTATAACTTGGGGGATTCCCATATACCCCACAAGCTTATGGTCACCATGACCAACCCTCATGTCGGCAAACATGAGTTCCAATGTCCTTCCATCGGACTCACACCTCCATGGTTAGCTATTACAAACCATCATTATTTCCCAATTAAAACATTTAGCACATAACTAAACCACTAATTCGAAGAGTCTATTATCAAGGCATTATGAAATAGCATTGCCATACTGACTATAGCTTGCAAGCAATGTCATTAGCCAAGTCTTAGGGGATTTTTATGTACCCCACAAGACTTTCAATTAAACCAAAAGCATGGATACCAAGGACTTCCCAATCTATTTAAAACTAACCAAACCAATTTAAGTTCCATTACCATATTATGCAACGCAAAGATTTCAAAAATAGTTAAACTATGTGACAAAATCATTCTTATTGGTATTTTAACAAACATGTTGAGGGCATATGGTTTCCAAAACTAAAACCAAGTATCAATTGACCATTCTCATGTAACCACATTTTCAAACCATAATTATAACAAGGAAACTATAATAAAACATGGAAAAACATTATCCAACTAAGTACAACCAAAACCCCCAACATATATTTCAAAACCCAAACATTATCATCTTAATACTATGAAAACCGTCCACTAAATCATGCTTTTAGTTGAACTAACAATGAAGGAGGAGTAACATGCATTAGACGACAAGAGAGACGGAGAGAAACCACCCTTTAGAGCCTTAATTGATTGTCTTGAAGAAAAACCTAACCTTTCTTAAACCAAGAGCTTGAAAGAGATTTGAGAGTG
Source organism: Capsicum annuum (assembly GCF_002878395.1). NCBI lineage: Eukaryota > Viridiplantae > Streptophyta > Magnoliopsida > Solanales > Solanaceae > Capsicum > Capsicum annuum. Next base: position 94,977,752 of record NC_061122.1, on the reverse strand, counting down.
TTTAGACAGTGTTTGATTATGAATAATAGGTTAAGGAACCCTCCAAAAGTGTTTTATGTCATAGGGTCAAAGGAAATTATTAGGGGGAAATGTCCAGAATACCTCTAATTTAAACTGTAAGAATCCCGCAGTGGGTATGGTTGGAACCCTAAAATTGTATCCACATCATATAAGTGGTACCCTCTACTCATAACTTAATCAGAAAGTTGAACATCACATTTTGTCCAACATACGACTCCTTAACCTAACTCATACCATCACCATACAACAAGTACCTTTGTTGTACCCTAAGTAGAACTTCAATGCTCGACACTGGACAACATACAGATGGACACTATACTTCTCATATCATGATTATACGACTCATCACCACTAACCGGTAACCACAGCAAAAACTCAACCACCAAATAATGGACACCTTACGAGTTGGGTCACCTAACACGTACCCATACTATACTACTGGTATGGTGAGTTGTATGATGACTAGAAAGCTCAAGACTTCAGAAATTTGTAAGGACCAGAACCCAAGGTGTTTTATTCTATCCTAAGCTTTTGAGTGCTTCGGGTGTATTTTGTAGCATATTTCTTGAATGTAGGATGATTTAGACCTCTTGGAGATGTGTTTGATCTCCGAAAATGTCAAGAAACACATCTTCATTTTGGGATGATCTCTGGAAAAACTCTGTTAACCACTCCTTTGAAGAACTATGTAGTTGCTACGGTGGCTTTCTCCAATGTTTACTGAATGACCTCTGAAAATTGTGTAACCCTCTTATTTATAGTTGTAGGGGTAGACAGTTTAAAGGTAAACAACCTCTTCTGCCTCATTCTCATGGTCCATCAAGTCATCAAGCTTATCACAAATGTTATGTGATAAGATTGCTTATGATTGGCCAAAATATATCATTTTGGACACTTGGCGATGATTTACTAACTCTTGAATTTGACTTGGCCTGCCGCGTCATTTCAATGCATGACCTTGTTTTGTTGGTCTTTAATTTAACTGAGATGTCACATCACTTTACACGTGACATGAGTTTGGACTTCAAGATGGACCTTGAATTGAATTTAATGGACTTATTATATTAAAGTTCAACTAATTTAAACCCAAACGAATATGAATTCAATTAAAAATTTATATGAATTTGATTCAATAAATTTTATGTGTCGACACTATGTTTTGGAGTACTTATAGAAGTTATAACAGTACTCTCCATTTTTAGATTTAGAACTCATTATGTCACTTAGAGACGTTGTATAGGATTAGAAAGAAATAACAAATACTCTCTATGTTTCAATAAAAATGACCTACTTTGACTTGACACAAAGTTTAAGAAAATAAAAAAGACTTTTGAATCTTGCGACCTTAAATTAAAGTTGTGTCAAATGTACCAAAATGTCCTTTAATCTTGTGGTCCTAGATATGTCATGTGGAAAGTTGAAATTAAAGTATTGCGAAAAAAAGCAAAGGGGCCGTTCTTTTTTTAATGGAGTAAAAAGGAAAGTAAGTAATTCTTTTAAACGGAGACAGTAAGATGTTTGCACACCTTTGATCTATTTTTGGGATGGGATGTATGACTTTTATTTATAGCAAAAAATATTTAGCCATTAATTGCCTCAGCATTCTCCCGAAAAGCTAGGTCCAAATTGTCAATCCAAATAAGCACATATACGTAATCATCCAAACTGCTTCTTCAAAAAACTACGCTATAAATTAAATATCAAGTCTTTTTTTTTCTTTATATAGCAACAGGAAGAGGGAAATTTCTTCATGAAGTTGTCCAATTAGAAAAGTGACCTGTTTGCTAAAACGTGCGCCGCACGTTCTTTCAACCAATTCACAAAAACTAACACCAAAATCTCCTCCTCTGCTTTCCATCAAAAGAGCAAAACTTTTCCTAATTCCTTCTTTGTCTGCAGAATCCCTTTCCTTCTCCAAACATCAAACTTTGCATTATTTTCCCTTCTTTCACCTTCCCTTCATCCTCATCTAAATTTCCTCGAGTTTCATATAACCGACCCCAACTTGTTTTAGAATAACACAATTACATTGTTGCATGGTCGTTTGCGTAAGATATTTTTAATTTTGCTTGAATTCAGAAAGATGGTTCGAGCAGCGCTTGAGGAAGCAAAAGAAATGTGCAAGGCTAGGTTGTTGCATTTCAAAGGGAAGTCTGAAGATGTAACCGGACAGGAAACAAGAAGTGTGATTATCGAGACCAATAATAGCAACGATTCATTATTGGCTTCAGGGGAGGAAAGGGTCACGTCGAAAAGTGAAGCTTCAATGCCTTTAAATGCTCAACCTGTTGAATTTCAAAAGACTGGGGGTGTACTTAGTCGGAGCAATTCTATCAAGTTGCGTTTGGACAATGATTCGTCTGCTGTCTCTAGCCCACGCCCGAAGCAGAGCCAACCTTCAGGCAAGCTATTTTTTAATTCTGTCCCTATGGTTACAAAATATGATTCATGGCGAACTAAGTACCTGTGTCATACCCTTTTTAAGAAGGGGAAAATCTAGTCTTTTGATAATAGTACAATATAACAACAATTAGGCCCCAATGTCAGACTAATTTGGGCATCTGCATGAATCCTTAGCAAGTTTTTTGCCTCATATTTGGACGTTTCTGCAGCACGTTTCAATGCATTCAATGTTATGTCGAATTATCATAGATGGACAATTAGCGAATAGATGTCAAACTAATCTGTCCTTCCTCCTTTATTCGAGACATGACCAAAATTTGATAGGATCTTTTCGTTTATTGATTTTCTATTGAACGCAAACATGAAGAACATTATACTCGCTTTTCAATCATTTGTAGTGCCTAGTTTCCGGAGGGTGTTTAGATTTCTATTTCCCCTCTCCCTGCGTTCAGTTTGTGAGGACAAAACTTGATGAATATTAGTGGGAATAAAAGTTTCAGCATTTGTGATATTATTTCCAAATGTTTCTCTTTTGGCCACATTGTTCATAAACCTACTTTTTTGTATTGGGCTCCAACATAGATATGGAGCTGATGAAGGAGAAGTTTGCAAAGTTGCTGCTTGGAGAGGATATGTCTGGTGGGGGAAAGGGTGTGTCTTCGGCACTGGCCTTGTCAAATGCAATCACAAACCTAGCAGGTATCTCAAATACACCATATCATAGGATGCATATACTACCTCGGTTCCACTTTATATGGCATTCATTCTTTTTTGAATATTACAAAATATTTCACACAGTTTCTTCTGTGGTGATGTCAATGTTTCCTTGTTGTTTTGATGGAGAGATTATATGGAAGTTTTTCTCAGACAATACTTTTATCTATTCTCAAAATGCAGCTTCTGCCTTTGGGGAGCAGAAGAGATTAGAGCCTATGCCAGCAGATAGAAAAGCCAAATGGAGAAGAGAAATCGATTGGCTGTTATCTGTATCAGATCATGTTGTTGAATTTGTTCCTTCTAAACAAATATCAAAAGATGGAACATGCATGGAGGTAACTCTCTCCCCGACACTCTTCCTCGCATATATCTTTTATCAAGCTAACATCTAACAAGCGAACATGAATTTTGTTTGTCAGGTTATGGTGACAAAGCAGAGGACTGATCTTCAAGTGAACATTCCAGCATTACGCAAGCTAGATGCTATGCTTCTTGTAAGAGAAAAAGTTCATTCAAGTCATATTTTCAAACTAATTTAATCTATAACTATGGATGCTTAAGCTTGGATTGATGACCTACAGGATTGCTTAGATAGCTTTAAAGACCAAAATGAGTTCTCCTATATATCAAAGGATGACGAATCACAGGACGGGAGGAAAGATGACAAATGGTGGATACCCACTCCAAAAGTTCCCCCTAAAGGCCTGTCCGATGTTACAAGAAAATGGCTGCAATTTCAGAAGGATTCAGTCAACCAAGTTCTTAAAGCAGCCATGGCGATAAATGCTCAAGTCCTGTTAGAAATGGAAATCCCTGAAAGTTACATTGACTCGTTACCTAAGGTACAAGAACAAACAGAAATCTTCAACTTAGAAGTCTTATAGAAATGTCACACTACTGTCTTTTCATCGAAGTTGTTTTCTTTCTACGTAGTGGAATATAATAAAACATCATGATCTAATATTTCCTCTTCTTATGTGTAGAATGGGAGAGCAAGTCTTGGAGATGCGATCTATAGGAGCATCACTGATGAATACTTTGATCCTGACTTCTTCCTCACAACTATGGACTTGACTTCAGAACATAAAATTTTAGACCTAAAGAACAAACTTGAGGCTTCTGTAATTATTTGGAGACGAAAGATGACCTCTAAAGATGGGAAGTCAGCATGGGGTTCAGCAGTTAGTGTAGAGAAGAGAGAAATCTTTGAAGACAGAGCAGAGACTATCTTGCTTGTTCTTAAGCAGCGATTCCCTGGAATTCCTCAGTCATCTCTAGACATTAGCAAAATTCAATACAACGGGGTAACAAGCAACATCTAATTATCTACCACCAAAGTTGTAATTATATTCTAGAGAACTTAGACTCGTTCATTGTTTCTCTAAGATATCCAATTGGATATGTTTGATTGTTACCCGAATATCCATCTGGTATTCATTGTTCCTTATCTTAGTTTCCTGATGTCCTAATGGATTCAAACATATGCTGCAACGGTAAAAAGGATCTATTTGGTGTCCTTTTTAGTAAGTTATAACCTGCTATTTTCTCTACTTTACAGGACGTGGGGCAAGCTATTTTAGAAAGCTATTCAAGAATAATAGAGAGCAGAGCACACACAGTCATGTCACGGATTGAAGATGTTCTCCAAGCAGATGCTATGGCCCAAAATCCTTCAAGTACTGAAGTAAAGAGGTCTCCTCTAAGAGATTCACTACGCGTATCACCATCAGGAAAATTCCCAAATGCTAGGGAAGAAGTAGAAAAGCTTAATGCTGCAGATAATCCAACTTCAATGACACTGTTAGATTTCATGGGTTGGACAGTGGAACAAGGAGAAAATGACACAAAGAAAGATTTGAAGGATGACATAGACATTGAAGCAAAGAAACCACCTAATATAGTCACAAACAAGAAAATTTCTTACTTAGATAACTTAGTTGGTGCTAGAAGTCCAACGGCACGCCACTAAATGAGATCGCTGCAGAAAACTGATCAACTCATCAGAGGCAAGTAGGAGGAATTCATTAAAGACACGATCATCGTCAAATGTACATACTGAGATGAATCACACACACCTAGGATTTCACTGTCATTCCTGTTGTAAATAGGGAATATATAGTTAGTAGACTTGCTGGTGTGGCACATTTTGAAATGATTTACTCTGCAGAAGATGTCACCTCGTTGAGAAATGACCATGGAAATTATGGACCTTTTGTAGTCCATTCTTACCTTGGATAGCCTCTGCTAAAAGAGTTCTAAATTCTGCAACTTGGAGTTTATATGGCGTATAGTATAATCATTTGGTTTTAAAGCAACTCCCTTGCAATTTACAAGTAATATTTCCTTTCAATTCTCTCCCACGGATAGAAGCTGTGGAGCAAATACGAAGTCAGTGACTTGACATGGTGATCCAAATTTAAAGCATTGTGCTTCCTGTTTTGTCGTAAGTTAGAAGTTCCAAATGGTTCTTTGAAGTCAAAGTAGGTTATTGACTTCCCAAACAAAGCTTAAATAAAAACATCAAATAGGCACTGACACCTCCCTGAACAGACAAAAGTAGTATCTTAGTACGATAAATCGGATATTGTAATAACACCTAGTTAGAAAGATTCAACTTAGTAACAAGATAAACCAAATGCCATAAAATTTACCTTCTTGTAACAAAGGTTTAAGGTAGGCTTCAAGAATACTTATAAGCTGAGGAAAGATGCATCAATTACAAAATGAAGATTGGGAAAGCTTGATTGAAAAGAGATTAGATATTTCCACGTGGACCAAGCTTGGGAGGTAGTTGCGGCCCTTTCTTAATTGGTAGTATATCCCCTGATGCTGTTGAACTGAAGTATGCAAGAGTTGAGCCACCTCCTAATATCAGGAATTTAAGCAACGGTCCTCTCTTGGTGAAAGGAGCAGCAAAGGTCTCGAATAACTTGCTCTAACAAATACAACACAATACAAGAGAAAGTTACCACAATAACACAACCAATTCCGGAGCTTACACGGACTTAATCATTCCTTGTAAGCATGGCAAGCAAACTCTTAATGTTTGTTAGAACGCACAATTAGCTTAAGCAGTGGTGGATACAAAGTAATTGGTGCATACGACTGTAACTGTGTGTATATGAAAATTTTATAAAACATTTTTCAAGAATAAGTATGCTGCCACAAATAAGTAGGCGCGGTGACACTCACTTAATTATGCTAGAAAATTAAGTGTTTCATGTAAAATTTGAGGGTCTCAAATGTGGTTTGGCTTTGAAGAAGGATCCACTTGATTCAGAAACTTGCTTGTGTTTAGGACTACCATTTGATACAAGTGAAAATTAAGTGGCAATGCTAAATTCAAGTAAATTTCTGGATCATCAATTGGATCCTTCTTCAAAGCCAAACCACATTTGAGTTCCTCAATTTATTCAACAACAACAACAACAACAAACCCAGTGTATTCCCACCTAGTGGGGTCTGGGGGGTAAGATGTACGCAGTCCATACCTCTACCTCTAAAGAAGTAGAAAGGCTGTTTCCGATAGACCCCCGGCTCAATCACGAGATACCACACAAACTCATAGTACAGCACAGAACTAGATTACATAACATAAATACGGCACCCATAAGTATTAGAAAACAGAGGAAAGCACACAGATTCGTAATAAAACATGGAACACGGAATCATAACAAGAATAAAACCCCCACCAAGTAATTCCCCACACTAGCGACCCAAACCGGCCCTAGTCTTCTGCCCTAATTCGCGTCCTCCAGACCTTCCTATTCGCGTCCTCAATTTATTCACACAACACATTATTTTCTGGCATAACACTTCCCTTATTCGGTTGTGCTTTTTCAAGACTCCTGTAATGCCTTAAATTTTTAAACTATGATCTGGTTCATTTGATGAATGCGTATAGACTTGAATTTGATGATTTCAAATTTACAAAAAGGTGTTAAGAATAATTCCTTAGTGATTAAAGAGCTCTGTAGATGAATTAATATCATAAGGAACCTCTAGCTTAAAGTTGTCACAACTTGATTTATGAGTCATGATAGCACCTACTCTATCCCGCTAGTAGATAAGCTGAACCGTAATGAGAAACTAAACACGATGGGTTAACTTGGTGGAAATGCCCCAAAAGAGCAAATAGGTAATCTAACACAAGAAATAAGCAAGTCTATTGAAATAGTTTAAAGAAAGTCACTACATAAAGACCATCTCACGACCTGGTAGAGCCAGTATAAGAGCAACTATAAATACAATTCAAGTGTCTAAAATAGTCAATACAATCTGTCTTGAAACTAAAGACTTGGCATAAGTAAGATACAAGAAAATGAACGACTCTGACTCTAAGAGCTCACCCTATCTCTGAAAATCAACACAATACGAACGTCGATCAATGGCAGCTACTAGTACTCAAATCTACACCAAAAAGCTACAAAAGTGTAGTATGAGTACCAAAACAACGAGTACTCAATAGGCATCATCAACCGACTAAGCTATGTCTTGATATAAGTATGACAAAATCCAAGATAATATAGCAAAGTTATGGTAGGGAGACAAACCTGATAACCATTCCAACATCACTGCGCATGGATAAGTAAGTAAACTGGATTAATAACATAACAAAACATAAAGCACCAACACATGCATTCATAACTATAAAATTTACCCCCATAAGCCAATTGGTGCAAAAAATAAATAACCCATCGCAATTCATAATCCTGGAAGATACAAACAAGAAAGTATAACCTGCCACCGTCATGTATCAACTCTTATGATACAACTATAATTCTTTCATGCTCACCACACCATATTTATCATTTATCCATTACCTATCATTCATCAACTAGTCATTATTTATCAACTAATTACTATTTATCACTGAATCATTAATTATCCACTAATCATTAATGCAAACTAATCATTATTTATCACTAATCACTAGTCATCAATAATTCATGATACACTAGGATTCTTTCATAACATGCCACATTATAACTATTTCTCTATTTTCGGACTTAGCAGGAATAACTATTGTCAATCTCAGACCCTGATATCATCATATCATAAGGAGTATGTCATCATAGTATAATACGTATAGCCGAACTTGAACCAAAAAGTATAATCATCATAGTATAGTACATATAGCCAGACTCGAATCGATAGGTATAATCATCAACATCATAACAGATATCATCATGGATATCATTCTCCATATCATTACTAATATCATCATTATCATTATCAATATCATAGCCATCCTTTGGACTTACACCAGATATAAATAATCAATATTATCATCACTATCCAGACTCAAACTAATATTTGCATAATTTATAGCATACTTAATATTAGGACTTATACCTATAGTTATCTCATCATTATCATGGCCAATAAAATAATCATTAACATAATCAATAGGCATAGCCTTAGGTATAATCAATGGCACAATCATCAATATAGCTAATAAGCATGATTTTTAGCATAACCAATAACATAATCAATAAGTATAGCATAAAGAAAAATCAATAGTCCAATCTATAGCCTAATCAATGGCATAGTCAATATCATAATCAAGGGCTAATTTAATAACATAACTAATTAGCTCATTATTTACTTAATCATTAAGTTATACATAGCATAATTTATAAGTGTTACTTCCAATGCCAAGCCATCATAACCATCAACTACCAAGACATCCCAAAATCACCATAAATAAATATTTATTATATGTACATAAGCGTAATAAATGTCTTCAATGACTAACATAAGTCTTGGCCTAAGGTGGGTTGATGGTCCAGCTTCTAAATCCTTAAAATCCTTTATCAAGCAATGTCTACCCGAACATGGATAAGGTATCTAAATCCATTATTAGATGTTCAATAAGCCATAACTAGCCCTAAGATAGTAATTTCTCCCAATAGAGAACAACTAAGCCAATTCCATCCAAGAAAATGACAACTAGGGTCAATTTCGCCCTAAACTCAAGTGACTAGGATAATCTCCTTATTAGAAGAGTAAGTAAAGTATTTCCAACTTAAAAGGAGCATACAAGGTCAACTTTACCTAAGGTAATATTCAACTAGGCTAATTATGCCTAAAATGATATTCAAAATAGCCTAAATGATTCAACTAATTTCAAGTATTTCAATTTGTCAGAACAACACCTAAAACGCATCACAAATCTAACAGAATATCATAAACATACGATGAATTAGCTCAATCAGGGGTAAAACCAAGCTTACCTGGACACTGAAGAAAGCTAAAAACATCAGCTAAATCATCGATTTTCTATTTTGTGAATCTTTCATAAAATGCAAATTATCAAAATCATATTTTACTCATCAATACAATAACATCGATATCCATATTGAACTATTATGCTTCGGGTTCAAAAATTATATCAAAATCCTATGTGGGTCCTACTTATGAAATCACATTTCTACTACCAACCCAATGTTTCCTCATGCTTAAGAAATTATTATACTAAAAAATGGGTGAGATACGAGCTAACTTGGAGCTAAAATCAAGCCTCCAAGGTTTTGAATTTTTTAACAAGAAATGAGAAAATCCATAATGAAAAGGGTGAAATTTTACCACAAATCAGAAAATAATTGCGTAAATAAGTGTTAGTCAAGCTCCCAAATCACCCACAAACTTCAATTTCAAGCTATATCATTATTTAAGATTTTATCTCTCTTGGAATGGATGAATAATGGCAAAATCATGCAAAAAGGATCTGTTTATACCTATACCAGGCTCTCGAGTGTTGCTATCGCGCTCCGAGACTTGTGATTTCTATGATTTGGGGCTACAGAGGAAATTGTGATCACAACACTTAGCCTCTCGATCGCGGCCTTTGCTGCCCTACTCATGATTCACGATCGTAGCCAAAACCATTGGTATCGCGATGTACTAGATATAACTGAGACTTGGAAAAGTCTCCGCCAAGCCCTCGGGATTCATCAGGAACCCGTATACACAAAGAACTATGCTACCATACCAATTCGATGTTCCAAACTCAATGGCACATTTAAAATTTCCATCCAAGGTTGTTTCAACTAATAGTAGGCCCTACACCTAATTTTTATTTTCTTTACTTTCTGACCAATAGGTTAAAATGTGTTTGGGTGCCTTAAGACCAGAACCAAGAGCTCTTATAACCTAAAATCAATATTGTGGAGATGCTGAATAGTCAAAGTTACATTCAAGGTCATTTGATTGAAGTGTTTGATTGATGGCCATTTAGAACCAGCGAAGACTTCAAAATAGGGAATTGGCTATAAAAACCAAATAAATTGCTGGGTATCTAAACTGTCAGTTTCAATAACTTATAAATGACTTGGGAAAACTGTAGAAAAGCTCTAACGGTGAAAATAAGCAGAAATATGGAAAATGACTCGAATAGTCCGTACAATATCCACTACTAAAGGAACTTTCGTCTGCAAACATTATGGATTAGGATATACCTGAAGCCACGAATAGGTGAAGATACTGGGTTTAATCTGTCTCTCAAACTACCACATAGCCTTCTCTACTGGGAAGTGCCTCTATTGAACCTTAACTACAGGAATCTCCCATAGTGCGCAACCGCCTAACATCAATAGAATAAATAAGCATAGGCTCCTCCATGAAGGTCAACCGCTCATCAAGTTTGACTGAATCCTATGTAAATTTATAAGATAGGTTAGGAATATATCACCGCAACATTAAAATATGGATAACTAGATGGACTGTAGTAAAATTTAAAGGTAAGGCTAACTCCTAAGCCATCCCACCAGCTGTGCATAGAATCTCGAAGGGTATAATATACCTAGGATTGAGCTTTCTCTTTCTTTCAATCTCATCACACCCTTCAAGGGAAAAACACTGAGGAATACTCGATCACTAACTCCAAATCTCAAGGTGCAAATCCTACGATCAGCATCGGCCTTCTGCCTACTTTGAACTTCTCTCAACTGGTCTTGAATTACCCTAACTTTATCCAACAACTCCTGAAGTAAATCAGTACAATGGGCTCTAATCTCAGAAGTCTCAAACCACCCAACCAGAGAACGATATCTCATCACATACAAAGCCTCAAAAATCACTATCTCAATACTCGAAAGATAACTATTTTTATATGCAAACTCCGCGAATGCTAAGTGCTACTCCCACTGACCTCCAAAATCTATTATGTAGGCTTGGAGCATATCCTAGAGGACCTGAATAGTCTGGTCGGACTGGCTATCTATCTATGGATAAAAGGTTGTACTTAGATCTACCTGAGTACCTACTCCTTCTGAAAAGCTTTCCAAAAGCTAGAAGTGAATATGAAACCCCATTCTAAAATGATAGATATGGGCACAATATGTAAAAGGACTATCTCACGCACATAAATATGAGCTAACCTCTCAGTGCTGAAGGACATCTAAATAGAAATAAAATATGTTGTCTTGGTCAACCAATCTACAACAACCCAAATACCGTTGGAACCATGAGAAGTGTGATGCAAACTACTAATAAAATCTAAAGTAATCCACTCCCATTTCCAAGCAAAAATTGGTAACCTCTAAGTAAAACCACTTAGTTGCTGTTGCTCGGCCTTTACATTCTGACAACAAAGGAAATGAGCTACAAAGTCTGCCACATATCTCTTCATGTCACTCTACTAATAATATTATCTCAAACCTTTATACATCTTAGCTGTACCCGGGTGAATCAAATATCTAGAGCTATAAGCCTCGTGCTAAATTAGCTGAATCAAGTCATCGATCCTTGAAACACAAATAATGCTATCAAACCTCAAAACTCCCTCAGAATCTAAGGTGCTCCTCTTGGACTTACCACTTAGCACCTAAGTAAGAAAGAAATAAAGATTACTATTCTCAAATTGACAATCTCGGATCTACTCAAATAGTGAAGACCTCATATCAATACTAGAAAGAATCCTCCCAGGGTATGAAATATCAAAGCAAACTGTCAAGTTGGATAAGGATTGAATGTCCCATGCCAATGGCATCTGAGCAACTGAAACACAAGCTAAACTACCCATACTCATCGCCTTTCGGCTAAAGGCATCTGCTACTACATTTGCCTTGCCTGGATGATACAAGATAGAGATATCATAATCCTTAAGCAACTCCATCCATCTACGCTTTCTGCATTAAGCTCCCTTAGGGTCATAAGATGTTGAAGACTACGACGATTGGTGAAAATCTCACAATGCACACAATAGAAATAATTCCTCCAAATCTTATGCACGAAAACTAACACCGCCAACTACAATCATGAGTGGGTTATTTGAACTAGTGCACCTTAATAAGAAATAACACGACCCTACTGCATCAATAAACAACCCAAGCCAATATCGGAAGCATCACAAAACACGATGAATCCTTTACCCTCTACAGGAAGAGGAAAAATAGAAGCTGAAGTGAGAAAATTCTTAAGCTTTCAAAATCTCAACTCACACTCCTTAGACCATCGAAAAGGAATCTCTTTTTGAGTTAATCTAGTCATGGTGCAGAAATAGTAGTAAAATCCTCGATGAATCGTCTATAATAACCAGCCAAACTAATGAAGTTACGAGCCTCAGTAGGAGATATAGGACTAGTCTAATCACGAATAGCCTCAATCTTCACTAAGTCTACCATAATCCTATTCTTAGATACTAGATGTCCAAGGAATTTCACCAACTCAAACAAAAACTCACACTTAGAGAACTTAGCAAAAAGCAAAGGATCTCTCAAATTCTGGAGCACAACCCTCAAATGTTGTGTATGCTCTTCTCTACTCCTTGAATACAGAAGGATGTCATCGATGAACACAATCACAAAGGAATCCAAATAAGGTCTGCACACCCAGTTCATCAAATCCATGAATGCGGCTGGGCATTAGTCATTCCAAAGGACATCACTAGAAACTCATAATGACCATAACGAGTCCTAAAAGTTGTCTTTGTGATATCCTCAAGCTGAACCCTCAACTGATGGTGACCAGATCTCAAATCAATCTTGAAAAACACTATTGAACCCTGAAGCTAGTCAAATAAGTCATCAATGCGAGACATAGGATAATAGTTCCTTACCGTCACCTTATTAAGCTTCGTACAATCAATGCATATACGTATGGAGCTATACTTCTTCTTCACAAACAACATAGAAGATCCCCAAGGATACAGACTCGGTCTAATAAAAACTTACCAAGAAGATATTGAACCTGAGAATTTAGCTCCTTAAGCTCGACAGGAGCCATACGGTAAGGTGCCATAAAAATATATCCAGTGCTAAGCTTCAGATCAATAACAAACTCAATCTCACAAGTAGGAGGTATACTAAGTAGATCAGTAGGGAAAATATTAGGAAACTTTTAAGCTATAGGGCCAAAGTAAAATGACGGGATCTCCCCTCTAACATCATGAATAAAAGTGATGTAAGACTTGCAACCCCTCAAGATACGTCTTCTAGGACATATATAAGAATTGATCCTTATCGACTCGCAGCTAATAGTTCCCTGCCACATGATTTGGGGTATATTGGGCATATCTAAGGTAATAGTCTTGAAAAAACAATTCATGACTGCATGACAGTGGGATAACTAGTGCATGACTAAAACTATATTAAAATCCAGCATATCTATAATAATAAGATCAAGATGAGCATCAATATCTCTAATAGTCATAACTCAAGATCTAATCACCTGAGCTACTACTAGAGAATCACCCACGGGAGTAGATACACAGAAGTGCATGGATAATAAATCCCAAGATAACTCTAACCGTGGAGCATAACAAGAATATTCATAAGAATAAGTGGATTCCAAATTAAATAAAGCAAAGGACGATTGACAGAACAATAAAATTATATCTTTAATAACATCATCTAAAGACTCAACCTCGGGTATAGCAAGTACTATATACAACTGATCACTGCCATCTATTTAGGCTCCTGATCGATCTCCTATCCTGCCTGCCAAAGAACCACTTCAAGAATCGTAGGGACCACCTTTTTAATCCAGATAACTATCTCTAGTTGAGGGATATATTGCTCTAATAGGGGGAACTGTAAGAACTAAGCATCTATCTCCCCACGAGTAGGGAAATATTATCAATAAAGACTATTAACTCCATAATAATAGCATTCCACAAAAGCTGAACCCCAGCAGAAGATGCGACTAACCCGTAATAGCCACCACGCCTAGAATAACTAGAAGATGAACCCCTCGAAGATTGACTAACACCTTGAACATGGCGATTACTGGCACTATACTAACCTCCACCAATAATCTAAAATACTTCCTGAACAGGCTGACTGGGCTAACTCTGAGGCTGATACTATAGATATAGAGGATATCTGCCATTAAAACTGCTACCTTTGAAACAGGAACTACTACGACTCCTATTAAAATCACCTTGATACCTAGGCCTCTTATTATTACCCCCACAGGCGTCGTGATGTATCTCCTCCATCACCTAGGCATGATTAGAAACCTCAGTAAAAGACCTACCCACAATAACAAAACTTTGAGTAGACATGTGAAGAGGAAGACCCAATCCTCACATAAAGAAATAAACCCTCTCATACTCAATACCCAATAGAAGTAACATATCTAGACAACTCATGGAAATGAGCCTCATAATGTACAACTATTATAGAGCCCTTCTCTAATCTGAAAAACTAATATCTCAATTGATTCTTGAGGCCACGAGGCATATACTTCTCTAAGAAAATCTCAAAAAACTCAGTCTATGTCAAAGAAGAAGACCCAATTGTCTTGGAATCAAGATAATCTCTGCACCAATGTCGTGCAACCCAGTCTAATTGAAAGGTAGTGTAATCCATACCACAAGTCTCAGCAAGGATCAGATTATAGAGCCTATCCTCATAAGAAATCAAAATCTCATATGCATCCTCACCTAGAGAACTAGAAGACCTAGGCAAAGCCAATCTCAAGAATCTACCCAAAATCTTCTGCTCCTCAATAGATATAGCAGGCTGGGCAACCACTAGCTGAGCTACTACAAGTTGCGTAACGACTGACGTAGGAGGAATATAAACTCTAGGATCCTTAGTACCACTTTGATAAGTAGATTGTTCACCAACAACAAACCCAAAAGCTGAACTAAAGTATTTCTGAGCACTGAAGAAGAAATAAACCCTAATGGAGCCTAGGATGGTCCCTGGCCCACCGCTTGATAATGCAAAAGAATATCTGGCTTAGGAGCAAGAATAGGGTATGATTGAGGCCCTATATATTTTTCCCTAACTGGGGTTACATTTTGAGGTTATCTACAACCTCTAGCTCATCCATGAATAGGAGTAGGATTCCTAAGATCGATCTCAAAACCCCATTTTGAGTAGTAGTAGAATGTGTCCTAGCTATTTGTAAAAGAGTTAAGTTAAGGGAATATTCAATAAACCAACTTAGAATCTTAATATGAAGTGATTGAATAGAGTTAGGAACTCCTAAGAATGTTCCATAGCCTTTTAAAGATAGGAAATTGACGTCATTATTCCAATCCATAGGACTTAACTAGAAATTTGCTCTTGTACTAACAATACCTGTGTAACCTAGCTCTGATACCAATTTTTCACAACTTAATTTACGAGTCATGATGGCACCTACTCTATCCTGCTAGTAGGTAAGTCAAATCATAACTCAAAACTAAACATAATAGCTTAACTTGGTGGAAATACCACAAGAGGGCAAAATAGGCAATCTAATGTAAAAAATAAGCAAGGCAATATGAATAGTTTAAGGTAGACACTATATAAATTCCATCTCATGACCTGGTTGAGTCAGTATAAGAGAATCTACAAATACAACCCAAGTGCATAAAATAGCCAATACAATTTGCCTTAAAACTAAAGACTAGGGATAAGTAAGATAGAAAGAAATAGGTGACTCTAACACTAAGAGCTTACCTTATCTCTGGAAATCAACATAGCATGAATGTTGATCAACGATGGCAACTAGTACTTGGATCTGTACCAAGAAGGTACAAAAGTGTAGTATGAGTACCAAAACAATGAGTACTTAGTAAGGACCAACTAAGCTAAGTCATGATTGAAGTATTATAAAATGCAAGATAGTATAACTCAATAATAGCAAGGAGACGAACCTATTAATCATTCGAACATTACTTTACATAGATAAGTAAGTAGAGCGAAATAATAACTTAACATAACGTAAAGTGTCAATATATGCATTCATAAATACTAAATTAGCCCTCATACGCCAATTAGTGCAGAAAAGTCAATAATCCATCCCAAGCCCCCATAAGCCAGAAAGGTACAAATAATATTATATAACCCGCCACCGTTATTTATCAATAATCATGATACAACTATAATTCTTTCATGCCATACCATACCATATTCATCATTTTCCATTAACCATCATTTATCAACTAGTCATTAATTATCAACTAATCACTATTTATCACCAAATCATTAATTATCCACTAATAATTATACACCAACTAATAATCAATTATCACTAATCATTATTCATCAACTATTCATGGTGTCTCTAGAATTCCTTAATAACATGTCATATTATAACTATTTCCTCATTTTTTAACTTAGCTAAAGTCACTATTGTCAATCTTATATTCTAATATCATCATATCTTAAGGAGTATATCATCATAATATAATACGTATAGCTAGACTCGAATAGGTAAGTATAATCATCATGGTATAATGTATAGCCAGACTCAAACTGGAAGGTATGATCATTAACATCATTATTGTGACACCTAAAAACATTTTTTGAGATGTAACAAGGTGCTTAGGACTATGTGTAGCCCCAACTAACCATTTTAGCCTTCTACAAGTTTTGAAACTCAAAACAAGGACAATCTAAGCATGTTATAACACAGAAATACTGAGTACTGTCTGAACTAAACTGAATTTAACTGAACATAATGTCTGAAAGTATTTAACTTAAAAGTCTAAACAATTAACACTTTAAATTAGAAATGTAACTGACAATTGGACAAGCCTCTACTACTATTAATTAGAGAGCCACTGGCACAGATCTTCGGCTGACTCGAACTGAACTGAAAGCAACTAATCAAATACTACATAAATATAAAAATCTAAATAAATAGGTCTTCAAACTATGAGGACTCACCAACTGTCAAAATGTAAATAGAGATGCTCGCGGTCAATCACGCTGCTGAAACTAAGCACCTCAACATACATTATTAAACAATGTAGCACATAGATGTATATGTAGATTAGTACTTTTGGATGTACTAAGCATATGGGGGTGAATGCATAAGTAAAAAAATAATGCAATATTCAAACAAACTTTCAAAAATTGCATGCTAAGTGTGAGTGACTTACCTTGGCTTAAATAATTAAAACTGACAAATCATAAATCATGAGTAATAAATTATAAAAGTAATTCTTGTGAGCCACCACACTTAGTTCTAAAAATCTATACTCTTATTCGGGTTTCAAATCATGCATGCTATGTGAAAAAGGACTCACCTTTATCATGTGAAAACTAAACACTTAAATCTAATAGTTTATGTCTTATGTAAACAATATCTGAGTAAATTTGTGAGCCTTCAGACTTAGTTTATAAAAGTTGTTTTGTTATTCTATCTTAGGACTTTAGGGAGGTTCTTTTAATCAACATACACCATACGAGCTATCATGGTGTCTAACGTCTAGTTCTCCAAGGGGAAAACCTCAAGTTGGGGAGAGGCATCATACTCTTACCAAGGAGTATAACCTGAGTTGAGTGATCCCAATTTGTATCTGTATCCATATAAATGGGAATAATCTGAATAATCTGAACCTACATTAGCTCGTAGTTTTGGGGCATATGAACTGAGACACATACCAAACTCGGTGCTAAATAATACTCTCTTACTTATATGCTCCTTCTGTAGGAAATCCACCTTAAAAATAACATAAACGTTTATAATGAAAACCAGTTATGTATCTGTCTATTTTAATCTGTAATCAAAACTAAATGCGTGGATTCTATATCTTAGTTGAGGATCAAAAGATCAAATCTTGCTTAAAATCTAAATACATGCTTATCAAAGAATGATTAAACATCATCTTTCTTGAAATATCAAGGCTTAAACTTAGGGCTTATAACTTATGCTTGAAAATCATGTCAAATCACAACAAACTTCATGCTCAACAAGAATAATCTTGAAATACTTTAACAATTCTAGTTAAGATAATGAAATTCAATTCTCACAATGTGAAATCAAGTCTCACGCATAAACATGTGAAAGTAGATATACAATTCAACACTTAAGTCATTTGCAACTTCATAAACTTCAAATAATGATAATTGGGTATGATCCCTAAATTAAATTCATGTAAATTCAGCTTTTAAAACTAGTTTTGGGCACAAGGATGAAAGAAATATCCTTTTTCATAACCCCACATACCTTATTAGGTTAATTTGATGAAGAAGCTTGAATTTTGATTCCTATTAATATTCTTGAAGTCTTCTTCTTGATGTTCTTGAACCTAGAAATTTGGATTCTTGATGATCTTGATGAGGGTGTGATGAAGCTTTGGATTTCTTGGAGTTAAATTAGGGTTTCTTGGAGAGAAATTTGATGAAAGTTAAGTATAATTTACTTAGAATAATGTCTAATCTTCTATTTTTATGAATTGGAGTGAGGC